>NC_071983.1:11945416-12024777 GCF_026283585.1 Hylaeus volcanicus | reverse complement strand
AGAGATCACATTAATGACTTCAATCGAGCATTCTCCTACTAATCATCCTAATGCAACCACTTAGGTCCTCGTGCAATTACGATTAACGTCTAGATTTTGCCATACTATACACAGTTAATGTCCATAGCTGTGGGTCAGTAGCTTTGTAAAATGTCCACTCGACAAAGAGACATCGCTGATTTCAATTTAGCATCCCTTCCAGCTGCCGACACAATACAACAGTAGTGACATGCGCTGTCCACTTCGTTCCACTTGAGCATGACGCTCTCGTCCTGCGAGTAAATTTGTGTAGACATGTTCCAGAGCGCTGGATTTGCTTAGGATGCAGTGGGATTGACTCTCCAAGAAATAATAAATGGGAATGAAATAAGAAATGAATGGTATTCTTTTTAAAGTTGCGATAGGGTGGTCAAACATTACTGGAGATTTGTTCTATAAGCTATAGGAATATTTTAGTAGTCAAGAACTCGCTACTACAGAGTACATTGTGACAAAGAGTATGTTATTGATTGCATGGATTGCAGCATCCATGACTAAGCAGTTTTAAGTGGAGAAAAAATAACTTATCGAAGTGTTTCAAAGATCTTACTGTTAATCGTCCATCAGATTTACTAAAATTTCTCACTTCTGTTACCTTTTTGTCGATTTATGGAATGCAGAGTCCTCCCAGATCAAGATTTATCATTGACACTCTCACTACCATCTTCGAACGCCTTATATTACCTAAAAACTACTCTAGAACAATTTGACGTCCACAAGCACTGTTTTCATTTATCGTTCGCGTCTGATATTGGACACGAAATTCGATTACACAGCAATTATATCTACTTCAAGCTGCTATGAACGCCTAATCATTTTTAATACCTCTGTATTCCCACAGGGCTCTAGTTTCACATTGTTTTTGCTTTCAAATCTCGCGACATGCTCGAGACAGGGACAGCTGGGCGTTATTCGTACTGGTAAACCAATTTCCAGTCGTCAAGTTTCGTGTTTTCCAAGAACCTTGACATTACACGGAATTTTTAAGTCCCCAACGTGAAAATTGCCAGCAGCATGCTACCGACGATAATTACACCGGAGAAAAAAATAGATTCCACTTTAACAATGCCTGACGTGTCTCTGGTATCTCGAATTGTGTTTGCAGCTGGCCGCAAGGAAAATCTTTTAGATTATGGATCAATCGTAAAACTCTATAGAAGTTGTACTTATTTAAATTTTAATTACTGAAAGCACAAATCATAAATACACAGACAAATTTCTATTTAATTAGGATAAAAGTACCTTTAAGAGTTCCCTACTTTTCTCACTTTAATTTCCCATGTTTGTGCAGTCATTCAACCTTTGGACAGTCAATACCATAAGTATTCGTATTCTCTATGTTCATTGAAGAAATTTCTATGCATATATCGAAGGGAAATGTTTCATTATAAATAGACTGCGGATCTTTATGCAAATTAAAATATTCGCGAACGTGACTATAAAAATTGAACCTAAATAGGAATTTATTTTATTCTGAAAATATTATAACATGAATTTTACTTTTATATTCTTGCATATTGTTTGCATTTTGTAATTTCTTGCACGTTCAAATTTCGTATAAATGTATAAAAATCTTCAGTTTAATTATAAGTATCTACACGAATAAACTTTAAATAAAACTTTATTTGGTGACATCAAACCTATCATTTAATTTAGACAAATTTCTTTAATAGACGTAGGAGTTACGAATATCGATGGGACTGACTGTATGTACCACAACGTTTATTCCATGTTTTTAAAGAAGAAGAATTGAAACTTTTCGTCACAGATCAAAAATAAAACAAAAATAGCGCAAAAGGATTCGTATTCGGTAGAATAACCCAATAAATCGTCGCATTCGTTCCATTAATCCTGTTTACAGATCATTTTTGCACTCGTCTGTCGCGTAAATTTAATTCAATGCGCTAAGCTTGGTAAATAGGATCGTTTAATAATTCACGCGCTCTGCTACGTTGATATTCAATTCCTGCACTCATAATTCACTTCTACGCTTTACATCGCCACCCACCCACACACTGGGACTCGATCCAAAACCTTCCGCCCTAACGCCTCAGCCATCCTGAAATTAGCTGATGGATGCATTTTCCAACTGATCCGTAACTCGATACATTTTTATCTTGGAACGTCTGCGTTTTAGAAATATCAAACATTTCACGAATGATAATTATTATTGATTTAATTATTACCGATATTTAATAGCGTAGACATCCTTAATTATTACACCTGTTATTCCAGCAATTACTAATAATTAGGCTGCAGAAGTTTATGGATTTATGACAATTGGAAATATAGAAAAATGTTTAAAAACGAAAGCAAATAAAAAAATATATAAAATACATGTTAGACCTTTCTGGAGATAGAAGATACTTTCGTTTAAATTCCATTTCTTTATGTATATCGTAATTTGCATAAACAGTCACCGTCTACTAATAATACGTCAATGTAAAATTCAAATAAATAACATTGCAGGTTCTTAAATGAATTAATTGCGATGATTATTATTGCTATTTAACGTAAACTAATGACTGTAAAGAATGGAAATGGATCACCTCAGGAGATTCTCCTGTAACAAATTTCCCGCTGCAATAAGTTTACGGTTTCAGTAGTTCAAGGGAGTCATAGTCAGCCGAGTGAAAAGGATATTCTCTATTCTGGTATCTGCTTGACACGCGACCGCCGTTCACGGGGGCTCATTTAAATACAGAAATAATGTAATTCCGTGCGGCAGAAGTAATAACTTGTGGGTGGTGGCATACGTCGTGCGAAGTTCACGAGCTTAGGAAAATTACAGGGTAGGGAGTTGCTGAGTTTTTAGAATCGAAGTTTCGCGAATTAGTCGAACTACATGGCAGTTATTGAAATCGAAAGCGTCATTAAAGTTCCATTTATGCTCGGAAAACTGGCAAGTGTTCGCTATCACCAGCGAGTTAACAATTTCAATTTTTAATTTTGTCAAATATAGAAATACGCCACATGAACAAAATAACGATGACGTTAACGCACAATTCGAAAAACGTTAACAACTTGGGATAATATTTTACTGTTAAGGGAGATATATAATTTTTGTTTTAAAGTAATATACAGAGTGAGACACTTAAAACCGGCCACCTGAATAACTTGGCTGGTATTGGTGATAGAAAAAAATGCATCAGGTTAAAATTATTTGGTATCGAGGAACTGATGTTACTAGTTTGAATTTGATTGGTGGAGGCGTTAAGGAAACGTGAAGGTCATGTCTGTTTTTTTTAAATGGAATGATATGTTTTTGCTTTCGTATCATGATAGAGGATCTTAAAACGAGTTCAACGACCTGCTACATAAAGTAATTGAAGATCATAGAAAGTAGAGAAACGCGATGATATTATATTTACGGTTTTGGTAGATGAAAAGGAACCGTGAGGTGATTTCAGCTTTACCTCGAGGTCAATTTTAGGGGTCATTCCAAGGTCAACTAGATTTTTTCTAATTTTTTCTAACACCTCTATTCGCCAGGCTATTGGCCTGATGCATTTTTTCTTATCACCAATAGCAGCCAAGTTATTCAGGTGGCCGGTTTTAAGTGCCTCACCCTGTATATACATACATTATCTTTATACAAATTATTTAGTTGAAATAATTTCACTGGCATTCAGACTATACAATAACTCTAATTGCGCTGTTAGATTAAATTAATAATACGACATGAATAAATACATAAAATAAAATGTAAACATATTTCAGAAAATATGCCCTAATCACGAAAATTAAATCAAAATTATAACCTACAAAATTGTATAGTTTACAGACCTCGAAGAATCGAGTAACTGTCTTTGACAAATACCTCGCGAATATTTCTTTTCTGTAAATTCGATAAACTGTACGATGCGGTCTACGAATTTCTAGAAAAAAAAACTCGCACAGTCGTCACGTCGTAGAGCCGAGCTCGAAGTTCACAATGAAAAACGAAATTCGTCGAAGACAGGGAAAAGGTGTTAACTGGCATCCGACGGAATGGCGACGAAATGTTTGAAATGTTGAGCAACGAACCGACGAAATGCGGTACAATCGAGTAACAAAGGAAAAGAAACATGTGCAAACGAGGAGGAGTAACCGTCGAGGGAGAAGGGAGGCAAAGATCAAAAGTGACGTTTTATCGTGGAACAAATTGAAAGAGAAAAACGACCGACAGACGAAAAGAAAAGCTTGGCGAATGAGAAATGGAAACGGATGAGATGTGGGAAAAGACGCTGAATGGGTGAAAAGGGAACGAAACGTCAAAGACTGAAAGTCCCAAAGATTGAAGCGTATAAAGATAATGAGAAATTAATGAGAAATAAGATAAATAGACTAAAAAATATTTGTAATGTAGCATTAATAAAATAACGAAGGAGAGAATCGAATATGAAGGGGGTAGATAAATTTTCAGTAGAATTCGAAGTGTAAACAAATTTTAAAAATAATCATGTTTCAATCAATTTTATTTTCGAAGACTTTTATTATCCCCTTTGATTTTTAGAAACTTGTACTGTGTCTACAAATTGTGTAATTATTAATATAGTAATTCATTAACGAAAGAGGCACGCTGCCACTCAAAAGTCTTAGGACATCTGCTGTTTTTAATCTGTTAATTTTTTAAATGTATATAAATATGTACGTGTAGAAATTAATTGTTTGCCTTTACATTTAATCATTTATAACTCCAATTTACACAAATATACTTACTCGCCATTTTGGTACGTTTAAGTACCCAACTTTCTAATTGCAAGTCCTCAACCTGATCTCTATTACAATGTATCTGTACACATAATCCAAGTCTTAACCTGGTAGCCATTACAATGCATATATTAGGCGTAGAAATTAATTCTGTGCCTTTCTGAAGTAAATTTACAATTTATTTATTTAAATGAACTATCCAACTTTTATCTTCCTTGAGTCACACATTTTAAGAAAGCATATGTAACAAGATAATATAATAAAAACACGATAGATAAATAATTCTTATTAAACTAGAGTTATAAATGATTGAATGTAAAAGCGGATAATTAATTTCTA
Organism: Hylaeus volcanicus; assembly: GCF_026283585.1. Classification (NCBI taxonomy): domain Eukaryota; kingdom Metazoa; phylum Arthropoda; class Insecta; order Hymenoptera; family Colletidae; genus Hylaeus; species Hylaeus volcanicus. The sequence goes on along the minus strand of NC_071983.1, from coordinate 12,019,707 downwards.
TACTTGATATACGAACTTTAGTAGTCATACAATTTTGCTTATTGTGATTCTCTTACAATTACTATAATTATCAAGTATACTTCTTATCTGTTAGAAGAAGAATAATAAGCAATATCGTGTGACTACCAAATTTCTAATATACATACAGGGTACTATGATCGAATTTATTGAGGCTGGTGTTATTATTTTGTGAAATTATAAAGTATTAAAGACTTTAATTATCTTACTTTATAATTTCACAAAATAATAACACCTGTCTCAATCAATTCGAGCATACTATCCTTGATTACCCCAAGCACACATGGCCATACGTGTCTCTAATAATTCATTCACAAAACTCGAGTTTTGTTCAATGAAAGCTCAACATTACTCTCTGTTTTCTTTCAATTTTGCAGGAAAATTGTAAAATTGTTTTAACGTTAACTACACGGTTTGCGTGGAACAAATATTGTTGGCCAGGCATTACAAACGATATAATCGAGTTTGGCAACACCAGTCACCCCCTGGCGCCATACAACGCGCTGAAAGTCCCAACTAATAATACAGAGGGAGCAGGAAAGTGCCGGTGAAACTGGGCGAACGCGAAAATAAACTTTCGCGGCCATTACCGTCGGCATCTATATTTAATCAGGTCGCTGCAGGTACAGTAAAATTGACGATCGATTTTCCATTAATCGGCTATTAGTATGCGATACCTAGTTTGTCCGTGTATGGGAAACGACTACGGTCTCCTGGGATCGTAATAAGACAGCAATCGTCTCCAAAAGGAGGGAAACGTTCTTCGATAAGGTAGATTCTGGCTGCTAGCCCGAAATCTTATTTATCGATTAATGAATCGCGTAATTGGACGAATTCGTTTCATTAATCCGACCACGAAACGCTTCTGTTGCGTTTCAAATACACGATTTTGTGGATTGAAAAATAAACATTAAGGTATATGGAGAGCCTTAGTTCAAAGATTAAAGTTTAAAGTTATAGAAGATAGAATCTATGCGAAAAAGATAAACAACAGATTAGAGGTTGGAAAGTAGTTTATTTTTGAATCCACATAACAATTACATTTACAATATTACTTTATATATTCTATTTCAAATAATTTCCTGCCCAGAGCATGAAAGCTGCTGTGTTATTTTATGCGTTGTACTCCAAGTAGTTTCAACCTAGAGTAGGAAATTTGATATATGTACATATTCTAAGTAGTATACTTTCCAGCGAGTGTAGAAAATTTGATAATTTATTTTTCTATATTGTATTTTAAATCATTTTTGCTCAGAGTAAAGAATTTAAATATTGCTTTATATATTATACGTTAAATATGATAAGAGAGATACACATATATATACATTAGTATTTTCATAAGTGAAACACGAAGAACGACTCATAAAAAGTACCACCAACATATTAGAAGTAAACAAAACTGCAACCTACATAAAAATTTCAAATAACGTATCAGAGATAAACAGCTATTTATCTGAATTCCCTGTAACTGAAAAATTAGAATTTTAATAATGAAATGAAATATTTAGCAATGTACATCTAAAAATGTAAACATTCAATAAAATACACATAACGAATAAATTGCTATCCATTTCTTTCAGTTGTTATTTAGTAATGGAATAAAATCTTTGAAAGCATTGTGTTTATATTCAGCAATATATCAAATCTTTAAATTAAAACTCAACAATTCCAGAACTTTCTCCACGCACCGCTAAACAAAATACCCCTGCCCTTTACCCCAGAACTTTTATTTTCAGTTTAGCTTTCTCGTTAATTCTGTTGAAACAACAAATTTTTAATTGCGTTAAGTTATATTTATTTACTCCCCAGCGGGAGTTACATAGCGGGATCAGTTGCAACAACAAAAATTCCATTTAAACGATTCAAATGGAACCTATTAAAAAAGTTCCGTGAAACTGTTTCCCTTGGTAACCACCCTTTGTGAGTTTTTCCTGAAAAACTTTTTAATATCGTCAAACTCGCCGGGAATGTTTATAATAAAGCGTTCAAGTCGAATGAAAGAAGCACGGTCGCCACGCGGAGCGACGGTGAACGTACTTTAAATATTATTTATGAAATGCTAATGCATGCATAAATTCCCGTCAAAAGAACGTTCGCGTCCCTCTGCCCTGCCGCCAGCCTTCGAGGAACGGTTCACAATTATTTTCCACGTGAAATGGCACTTTCAACAATCGGAAACGTAAAACAGCAATGACTGGAGGGGTCAGGGGGGCACGTGTCGCAAAATCTGTAAATATTGGGCTGTTCGGAAAGCTCTTGTCAATTCTCAAGGAAAATTCTCAATCATTCTCATACATTTAAAGCTGTTCCAATGGCGCCTAGCGAAAATCGACGTGAACTTTCCAGACAACGCAATACTTTGGAATAGTGATGCGCACGTGACGAGAAGAGACGAGATTTCTACGATCTCGATCTTCATCACGACGAGATCTTGACGAGATCTTGACGAGATTTTGACAAAGATTCGCAATACAGCTCAAAATATGCCAATATCTGACGTGTTATTAGTCGACTGCGGATCTTTATGCAAAATAAAATCTTCGTAAACGTGCCCACAAAAATTGAATCTAAATAGGAATTTATTTTATTCTGCAAATATTATAACATGAACTTTACTTTTAATCTCTTTTATATTCTTGCATATTGTTTACATTTTGTAGTTTCTTGCACATTCGAATTTCCTATAAATGCATAAAGATCCGCAGTCTAGTTATTAGGAACGATATACAGGTTTTCCAGTTCTTAGATTATTAATTGGGTTTAAGGATTACTGTTAGGAATTAGACCTGAATTGTATCAAATATAACTTATTTTATTTGTATCGATAGAAAAAGAATATATATACATATACAAGAGTAAAGTAAAAAGAAAGTATACGGAACATGTGGTTGAACACATCCATCTTTAAGGGTTTTCCATTATTAACTGCCGTCTCGATCTACCGAGAGAGCGTTCGCGTGCGAACTAACAAAAGAAACGCGAACTAACAATTCAAAGTCACATTCTTATCTTAACAATTACATTTCGCACAGAATGTAAGAACATTACAAATAGGATAATTCTATAACGCAAGAGAAGAAAATTTCAGAAAATACGTATGTTGTAGTTTGATCTCTAGTTTAAATACACAAATTGTCGTGATAATTGATTAATATTTTGCAACAAAAATGTATTAATGTTAATACATAATTTATAAAAATGAATTTTTCTGAAAACTAATTATATACCGGATACTTTGTTTTTTTAAGAACCACTAGTTCTACGGCTCCTCGATGTCGTCCCTGTTAATCTAAATCTAATATCACTTTACACTTTACACTTTACTCTTTATACTTTTGCACTTTACGCTTCTGCACTTTTAAATTACATATGTCGCCCTAGAAGCGCCACTCGAGCGCAAAGGGTTAATATCACAGCAAAATCATATTCCCGGTGTGCCGGTCGGAACTTGCCCTCAAAGCAGAAACCGCTTATAATATTAACAAAATTGTATGTGGCATCGTTTGTTAGCGCAGCAGTCACGGCGTCATACGTGTTGATTATCGGCAATATAATAAAACATTCTGTCGAGATCTCGACGAGAATTTGAAGTAATCTTGATCTCGCCCAAATCTCGATATCGATCTCGAACGTTACAAGTAGGGGTGTGCGGGATCCCGGTCGGGACGGGAATTCCTCCCGGGATCGGGATGGAATCCCGAGAATTTCAAAATCCCGAATACATCCGGGATTCCCGTGAATTTCCGGGATTCCCGAGAATTTCGAGATCCCGTAAATGTTCGGGATTCCCGGGAACTTCGAAATCCCGTACATTCGGATTGCTGACATTTTCAAGAATAACAACACTTTCAGATATTATTCTATATACCGTACATTCTCGGGAATCCCGAACATTTTCGAGATCCCGTACACTCTCGGGAATCCCGGATTTTTGCGGGATCTCGTGTATTCTCGGGAATCCCGAATCAACTCGGGATCCCGCATAAACTCGAGAATCCCGAATATTCTCGGGAATCCCGGACATTTTATGGGAATCCCGAATATTTTCGGGAATCCCGCACACCCCTAGTTACAAGTAATCTCGATCTCGTATCGCATCTCGAAATCGAGACGAGAACGAGACGAGATCGAGATTTATCTCGTCTCGCCCGCATCGCTACTTTGGAGAGATCGCGTGCCAGGGAAATAGAAAATTGAAACATTCAACTTCGCCCTAAATGCTATGCCCGCGGAAGTGTTGACATTTCCTACTCACCCCCTCATTGTCAGCGATAACTGTTCTCACGTTTTTGGCAATTTTCCAGAGCTCGTTCGGGCCGGGCCATGCTCGCTCTTCGCAAATCACTCCGCAGCCAACGTGTTAAATAGTTATGCGAGACAAATTGCTTGGCATAATAACGGGCTGTTATCGCGTGTAATGATAAACGTGATTGCAATTTATACGCAATATGTGATTTCCTTTGTAAATAACTGGAAACTTTGTACTCGCTGGCGTGGCTGAATTTCTTCAGTAATCAGGGAAATCATTTTTGGAGCTCCTTATTTATATTATAATTAATTTTATCTTCATAAAGTGTATTTCATTCATCGTATCACAAATATGTATTTTATTTATTATATCACAAATACGTAATTTATTTATCATATTTTAAGACAAAAGAATCATTTTTATCATCCTATAATCAGTACTTAATCATACTATAAACAATCTATACTCGTAAATATACGTTTCTTATTTCCTCTTATTCTACTTTATTTCAAAGCTTAACAAATTAAAAGACGAGAAAATATTCGTGTAACACGTTCAATTTTTACGGTCCCGAAAATAGGCCAAGGGACTCAAAAAGGCTACAAACGAGAACGGAAAGACGGAATACGTCACGAATTAACTGATTTCAGTTTTAGACGCACGCTTTGTATGCAGCGTAAAACGGAGCTTTTACGTCTAAAATGCAGGACACAGAAGGTGCCGCAAAAAGGAGGAACGAGCATAAAGAACTTTTGTGTCAAGCCAGTTTTCATAAGGAGGCGCAAAATTGTGCAACGGGAAGAAAAAGATAGAGAAGAAAGTGAAACGCAAAGGACAAAAGGCTTCTTTTTACAGGGGACTTTCGTTGGAAACGTAGCGTTCGCGGAACTTGAGGGCGCGGGACGCGAATTAGAATTTTCCACGCAGTTTCCTTTGATCCAGCCGCCATTTCCGCGAAAGAAACTCCTCTCCGTTACACGTTAATTACACCCACCGTCGACACGAACATTTTTATCTGCCATTCCGGATTAATTATGAGCCGAAAGGACCGGTATTAATTAAATGAACTGTTACACACGAATTATTTTTTTTATTTTAAACACGGCGAAAGCAATTTTCCAAATTACTTTGGGTTGTATTAACAGCATTTGTCGGTGGAAAATTTTATGCGTAACTCGATATATGTATGTATTAGGTGGTCCCAAAAGTTTCTTTCGTGAGTTGCATTCAATTATTTTCTGTGGCAGTGTTTATATAAATAGACAATCGAATTTCTTAGACATTGATGCTGTAACAGTAATAAAGCGAAATGAATCGTACACAATTCGGTAATGTAACATAAAACATAAAATATTGTGTACATATTAATTATTAATAAAACGAAAGAAACTTTTGGGAAAACCTAATATTATGCGGTGCTGACTAGGACGACTTTGTTCATTATTTTTTCTTTGTACCTACAATACACAAAATTAAACAGAGTTTTCTTTTATTTTTCGTTTCGTAAGGAAGTGTAAATAAATCTGTTAAGTTTTACTAACTTTCGAAACTGAGATTGGATACCAAATGTATTCTAGGAAAAAGGGAAGATCATTAAATTTGTTAACTTTGATTCACTTTTGAAACTAATATTGTATAGCAAATGTATTGTAGAGAAAAAGAAAGATCATTCCTAGTTTAGTGAACCACTGTAAGGCTTGCAAAGTAATAATTATTATAAGCAAACATTGTTCTTCACGTTTGCAATATATTTGGTATGCAATCTTTGTTTCAAAAATCATGTAAAATTGAACAGATCAATATAAAATAAATGAACATCATATATAAACTTGTATACAAATGTCCTCTTTATAAAGAACACAATCCAATTCCACAAGGACGCTACTCTATACTGTAAGATTTAACCTACCTAGTTAACTAAAATATAACATACGCAGGCACTAATGAGTCATTAATAATAACTAAGAAGTCGATGCAATTCTGAACACAGATACAAAGACACGTCCCCCAAAAATGCTCAATTCTTTCTGTTTGAAAATCTAACAAATTTTCTTTTTAAATCCACGACAATTTCCTACCTAGGCACCCCAGTAGAGAGAATACAGTTTCCCAATGGAAATCATCTTCTACGAAGCCGACATAAAACACATACATTCGATTCTGTCCAGTTCATGGCAAATAAACACAGGACTAATGGTCGAAACATCAAAAGAGAAAGCTCAGGTTTCCGTAATGGAATTACAAAGAAGACTCGGGCTCCTTCGCGAGCAGGTTCTCGGTACAACGAGGCATCGTAATTGAATAGGAGCACCGTGGGGCTTCAACAAATCGTAATCACATTACAACTCCTCCAACATTTAATTAAGAAAATTATATCGCTGGGAAAACGAATAGACGGTCTCCCCCTGAGCAGCGAAGTTCAATTTTCTTGGACGTCGTCGTTTGCAACCCGTGGCTACCTCGTCACGGAAGCCTTTTTTTCCCCGATCGCGTTTAACGAAATCAGAGGGCTGGGATTGGAAACACGTCGTTCGAGGAAATCAATTTTCACGAGCGGAGGAAAAGTCACGGGCTCAGACGAGCACGGTTTCGTGACAAACATTGATTTACCTCGAGTCGAACCGCGAAGCGTAACACTTGTCGCGTTTCGATGGATTGTTTCCCGTCAATTATTCAATTGATGAATGAATTGGTGTCGGGTTATATTTTTATTTAATTTAAGAAGGATGGTAACGATTTCCTGCGGATGAGATTAAGACGGTGGGGAAACAAGAAAGAAATTATTCATGCTGCACGGAAAACTTGAATACAGAGAGTGTTTCTTGGCATTATTTGTTTAAATATTACTATTATTAAATAAATATTTGTATAAATATTAGTGTTGTCTGTTTAAACTAGAGTTAGAAATGTGTAAATGTAAGGGTACAGAATCAATGTCTACACCTAATAATTACTAAAAAAATTATATTTTGTTCCTGAACATAAATATGTTAATTATAACATTCACGAGAGTGTCGCCAACAGATTAACCACATTTTCCTGAAGAAAATGAGCCTAAACGCGACCCTATTTGGGCAACTTTTGATTACGTGTCATTGAAAGATTTTTCATCGGGAAAACCCGACTAATTTATTGACAATACAATTGTAAAACTATAACGCAAAATATGAAAATCCTAGGTTTTTTTCAGTTGTAGGTGAAATTCAATCCGCTACTCGAGGATTTACTCACGCTACATAAAAATAAACAATAGAAGAGAATGATTCTGTTATTTGAATCCGACATATAAATTATCACCCGAACACTTTGAAACGAAAAGTTCTCTATTATTTTATTGGCGACAATTAGAAATAGGCAAACTTTTATTCGAATAATAAATAAAGAATAAAAAAAGAAAACTGCCTATTCATTCGCGATGTTTATTCGACCCCATTATTTTGTTCATTTTCAGTAAACAAAGTAATATTTTAACTGACAAGAAAGGCTTTCTATGTACAGTGTGACTAATTTAATCCAATTTATCAATTAATTTGTAATTATCGCTAACTTTATGATTAAGGTTTATATTTCACGGTTGAATTATTAGTACAAATTCTATATTTATTTATTTAGTCCCTTTACATACATCTTTAATATTAATAATCCATCAACTTTATCTATTCGATTAACTGCAAATATAATTGCAGGGCATTTATTAATTTCACTATTAAGATTTTCAAGAAATAATATATTACTTTATATTTATTATTCCTTTAATTATTATTATTCAAAATATATTAACATTTACAATTTCTGTATACAATTTCTGTGTTTATATTAATATTAACAATTTCTGTATCAAACGATTTACTTGAAAATATATAAAAATTTTTTTTTTTATTTCTATTTCTTCACAGTTTTCTATCTCATATTCAAAAATATAATACCTTTGCCTACTTCTATCGATAATGTGATCCATCTACGACTCAGATGTTGTAGAAACAATCGAGAAACATACAAAACATCGACAGCTCGCCACGAGCTATCGTTGGGAAGGTTTTAAGTCAAATTGAATGGAAATCATCGAACATTAGTTGGCAAAGCTGGCGATGAGAATCTTGAAACTTTTAACAACCATATTGCAAACGCGGCGTCGGCGTCGCGTTCTTCTTCAACCTTTTCCCGAACAAAACCCATCGGTTCAATCAATTCTCTTTCGGGATTAATCGTCGAACGGAAAACGTCGTTCAAACTTTTCTTAGCGAAACTTTCAAAGAGCACGTTTCGCTTGGCTTCGTGCTTCTCGTTAGATTCTAATCAAATCCCGTCAAAAAGCATGATCGAACAAATTTCGCCATAGTCCAGCGAGGAAGGTTCGTTTGAACGGGAGGGCAATCGGATTGTAGAGAAATTGAGAAAATGGATGAAAAAAAATGAAGTGTTTCCCAAAAGTTTCTTTTTAATTTTGTATGTAACATACGCAAAAGTTTTTTTTTTTTTTGCAACTTCTTTGGAACAACGTTTTAATATAACAGATATATATTCTGTTTTTAAAAATTCTCAAAACAGTGTATTCCTTGAGGTCACTTAATCTTAGGGCTACTTAACGAATCAATTGTGTCGAACTTATTTTTAATAAAATTGATCACTAATCATGTGTTTGTGCCATAAATGCATAAAATTTACAGGCTATATTTATTAGAAATTAAATTATAAAAATTGAAACTGTAGCCTGCAAATAAATGAATACACTATATAAAATTAAAGAACTCGAAAAATTTGATTGAATTTTTGAAATAAATTCTCCATGAACCCTCAGAGATCTTCACATAACACAATTGAAGCTGCAGGTTCAGCGATAAATCCAATCGAATCCACAAATTACGAATGGGATCCGTGCGCTAATCCACTAAAAGGGAATCAGTTTATGTTTACTGAGATTCCCTTAATCCTATAGTGAGTGGATGTTGCTATCAAGAGGACACTTGCTCGAATGTTTTCTCAAAATATTGTTTCTGCTTTCAGATGAAAGCAAGAACTAACAATAATAACAGCTTGCGATCAAGTGTATTAATATATTTGTAATCTGGCTTCTTGCAGGGAAAAATAAACCTTTGGGAACATTGTCTACCCGAATCATGGGAAAATTACACGTGAATAGGATTTGTATTTAAGCAAGAAGTATATCTTTGACAGGGACTTAATTATATAAATTATTTTAGTTGCTTTTGTTTGTGAAATCAATCATGCAGTACTTTGCCAAATTTCAATAATATTTTTTGGATTATTCTTTGCCTATTTATTTTAATTATTTATCGTGACCAAAGAAAAGACCGATGATACTTTAAAATGTCAAAGAATAACGAAACTGTTAGTCTATGTTATTAACTGAAATAAATATTTTTCAAATAGAAAATACTTTATTCCAAAATAAACGCAGTTATAATTTTCGGTGAAGGAGAACGCAATCTTAATTTTCTAATTATTAAATAGTATTCCAAAATTCTCTTCATTGTGGTTGACTTAAAAAATTCAGATTTAAACATTTTTAATCTAAAAGAACTTTATTAAACAGATTGGAACATAATTTCTTCGAATATATATTTCTTTTAAACAGTTCCCCTAAAAATTGAAACTATTAAATAAAATCGGTTATAATTTGTAAGAAAAAATTAATTCAGAACAAAAAAGAGCAATGTTAATTTTCAGAAACTCAAGATTGCCTCGCAAGATTGCCTCGAACCTAGTGGCCGTATTAAAAACAATATTCGAAGTGCAAAGGGTGGAGGGGGAGGGGACGCGTGAGGCATTCCCGAAAGTTTTGATAGCAACGTGGCACCGCCAGCTCGATACCAGCCGGATAATCGAATCCATTCTTCCGTTTCCTCGGCAAACTCGCAAAATCGAATCGAATCGGTCCGTAAGAAGGGCCGAGTAGGAAATTGAAGCGGCGCCTTCGGGGCACGTACCGCAAACGGTGTCGGACGGGGCGAACGGAACCAAAGACATTAACGAGCCGTAGCTGGAACAGAAGCGAGCAACCACCAGCCAGCGAAACCTCCTCTCGTTCTTTTACTCTCTCGTGAGCTCCATTTAGTCGTTAAAGCGGATTTAACATATCGTATCGTGCGTGTAATCCGAGTTACACCTCGACGATTCTCGGTCCAGTCACGCTTTCAACCCTTAGTAATCGCTTGCAGCAGTGTATTTTATACCTATACAGTAGCATGGGGGTTCTTTTCGGTGCTTGAAAAAGAATTTGTTTTGTCGAATATTGTAGGATGTCCAAGAAAATATTGCATACCTGTAGCATATGTTCGTTTGGTGCACTTGAGTAACTGAGGGTTACTCTTACTGGTTAACTGAGGATTTACTTTTCCAACCACTTTGCATACAAATCTCCAACCAATTCATCTTTCATTCTTATTTAAAATTATCAGTAAATTAGCCCTTAAATAGCCTTTAGTATTCAAAATAATAACGTAAATAGGCGAGTATTTACCAAACCCTTAATTTAATTCTTTGTTTAATTACGGAGCAACACCATTCTTACAGTACAAAATAAATTGTTCGATATTTTTGCCATGTATGTGATGTATTTAATTTATCGAATCAAATTAAAAATCCAATTAAAAAATGTACCTAGTCAAACTATAACAAGCTACAGCAAATAATTCACCTCAATGAGAGGTCTACTAGCCATCGTGAACCTTCTGAAAGGTTAAAACATGCAAAGTAGCTCATTTAATTGCAGATAACTTTGAACAAATTAAGTGAGATTTTTTAAATATTAATAACAAGTAATATTCTTCGACACCAAAAGGAACGTGATTGTATCTACCTTGAATCTACTAATTGGACTCTTTAGTATCTTAATCGCTCGAAAAGTCTCAAATTCAACATCAATTCTGCAACAAAAATTTGTACAATTTTCAAACAACAAATAATTCGAGGAAATAATTTGTAACAGCTTCGTAGTAGATAACAATAAAAAGTGAAAATATTGCTGGCGTTGTTTTAAACCAAGGATGAAATCCTCGTATGATAGCACAAGTTCAGTCGATAGTCATTCATGTTTCGAAAATGTAGTTAAGGAAGAAATGACTCATAAGCGACTACTTTGGACGTTCTTGTAAACTATTATACCTCTTTAATATTCTGTACGTATTGGACTCTGAGATACACAAGACGAGAACTCTTAAAAATACTTGGCATCCCTCAGTTAGAAATATTCCCAGACCTATAAAAATACTACCTATGAATACCTATGAAAATTTAATACCTAAAAATAATACCTATCAAAATTTCTACCAGACTAAAATCCTTTTTCTATACAATCGGAAACTATTGTATATAATCCAACATTTGTAACAGTACATATTTTTCCAACCTCCTCAAAATTCAACGAATTCACTGCAAATTTATCTTCCTTAACACTTCTTCTTCGAAACTAATTTATTTGATTACCCAGTGAAGAGGCTCGTCACCCACATATAGATGACGTGACGTGGTAATAAACTTGTTAAGGAAATATCGAAATGGCTCCTTCCCCTAACCCGTTACATGTCGCCGAAGAACAAGATTATTGCCATTGTTATCGTGAAACGAAGCGTGACTCGAGTGAAATACTCTCGGCGAGATCCACGTTTGAAGCACGCCGCGTAGAGAAATAATCGAAATCGTGTTGGAAATCCGTTCGAGTGCGAAGCTTCGAGCAAGAAAGCGCCCGTGTAATCGTTCGTTTAAATGCGAGTGATGTCTCGGGTGGAAATTCACCAGCGTGAAGTGATCGCGAGGAACGTTTCCTCGAGGTTCGAGTTTACCGCACGCAAGAGTTGCCTGGTTGGAAACAGGACTATGCCGAAGAAAGGGATTTACGGGTTTACGTGTATCGACCGTGGCATTTGCATAAAACACACCGTGCCTGTTCCATCGCCTCTCGAAGGCTTCCGAAAGGATTTATAGAAACTGATTAAAAGTAATTGCGCCGTCTTGCGGGCGAGCTCTACGAGCGAATTAACTTTCCCATTCCGCGTGGGTAATAAACGGGTGATAAGAACAATGGTGGAAATTTATCTCGCGTGCGTTCGATTCGCAGACGTCGATAACGAGAAAAGCTAACGATTGATACTGTTAGGGAGTCACCTGGCGTACGAACCATTTGAAATTATCTTGTCGAAAGTGTCCGGACGCCAGTGAATGTTTTGGAATCTATGAATTTCGGTAGCGAACGACGTACATATAATGCTGAGGATTGCTGAGGAATTCTATACGATTCTGTTTTTCATAAATTGAGACTAAGTTCGGGTTAAATTGAATCTAAATTGATTAATGAATATTAAATCATTGATCAATTAATAAATTAATCAATTAATCAATGAGTATTAAGGATTATTGACAATTAGTGATGCTGATTGTTGGTGTCTGGATGGTTATTGATTTTTAATAATGATTATTGGTAATTATTGATAGACAACGATGAATGTTGAAGAATATTGATCATTATTGGTCATTATTCTTGATGCTGATCGATGTTGTTTGAACAATCGTAAATGATTATTGACGGTTATTGAAGATTATTGAAGATTAATAATACTATTGGTGATTATTGATAATTATTCGTAATTATTAGTAATTATTGGTGATGATTACTGATTATCAATGAACATTAATCAATATTAACGAGTATCGATAATTATTGTTAAAGAATATTCATGATTATTGGTGATTATTGTTAATTATATGTTCATAAATGAATATTGGTGATGATTGGTGAATAACGATCTACATAGATGAATATTAACGATTATCGATGATCATTAACAAGTATTAACGTCCATTGACGATTATTCATGCGAATTAATACTAATCCTTGATGTTATTAATGAGTAGACTGCGGATCTTTATGCATTTATAGGAAATTTGAGTGTGCAAGAACCTACAAAATGCAAACAATATGCAAGAATATAAAATAGATTGAAAGTAAAGATCATGTTATAATATTTGCAGAATAAAATAGATTCTTATTTAGATTCAATTTTTGTAGGGACATTTGCGAAGATTTTATTTTGCATAAAGATCCGCAGTCTATTAATGAGTATTAACAATAATCGATGATCACCGATGACCATCATTGAAAATCGAAGATCGTTAACGACTATTGCAACAGTCCCTCCAATTAGTACAATTTGTACTCTGCATCTTCGAGTCATCAACAGTAAAGAATACCTACTTCGATATTTAAACGAACTACGTCCCCCAATCGCGGACAAAATGAAACGCCTATTCATAGATCATTTCGAATGAAGCACGAAAATCCCCGGGACAAGTACTCCCACTTACCGCGAATAAAAATTACATTCTCGATCTACTATGACAGGGGGGAGAGGGGTTGAATCCACGAGTCCTCCATTCCATCGTGTGATTTTGTTTCGCGCCCTGTTCCCAGAAGAACCAACTCGCTTCCGTTTCCGCTTAGTTCTAGCCGATGGCGCGTCGTCTTTTAAATAAATCAGCACTCCCGCGGGACACTGGTAGGGAAACGAAGAAGGGAAAAAGATACCTGGCGGCTCGAAAGAGCCCCCGAAGTGGAAATCGGAGACACACTTTCACCGCGGCACGGAGAACTTCTGGCTGGCGGTATTGCCGCGGTCCGTGGCATAGCCGATAAAGACGAACTAAAGCCTGGCTTGAAACAGGTCCCGATGGCGGAGTACGGGATTTACGTCTCGATAGGGAGGGACTGATTTAATTTTCTGAATGGCGAATTCAACGTTTCGATCTACATTGTGTATCATTCAACAGTCTCCTTAAATGCACAAGTTTCTCTACGATAAATGGGCAGTAAGATGATCCGGGATCGGATATCTCGACGAGACAATGCTAATGCAACGATCGAACTTTTTATTTATTACCTTTTTTTTATAATTACTTTATTTTATTATTTTATTGAATATATGTCAAAAATAATGAACATCATTTTCGCTGTGACAAATTCTCCCTTTTTATTCAACTACAGCCTTTGATGCATAGCCAATCCTAATTTAATGCAATTCATTTCTAAAAGAGAAACGAATTGAATTTAAATAGAAAACATACAGATCGGAACGGTAGATCGGAAGTCCTCTCCTAAATTGTAAACTTTTTCTAGAATTGCACAAATGCACACTTTGTAACGTGGTCCAGAATATTGGAATTCTTCCCATTTTCCTTCGTTGGTCCTAGAATCCCAAACGAGACACTCCATATCGATTTCAAGAACCGCATAGTGCAGTTACTGCATCAATGGGACCGCCTGGGAAAACTAATAAAAATCGGGTAAATACATTAAAGCTTAATGAATTCGTGTTGAAAAGTACTATCGCATGGTATAAAAAAAAATATATAGTTCCATTTGAAAAACGAAACTTGACCATCATATCTCGTTAAATAACAAAGTTAACAAAAATTCTTTCTCGCTGAAACATGAGCCCCATTTTACCATGCAATTTCCATATTTGAAATTTTCCATTCGGCCGATAGTTTTGGAGTTAAAGCTCTGTATCACTCGGGTTGGGACACACTGTGGAAGACCCTTCAGGAAGCATATCCTCGTGTCGAAACGGGTTTCAGTAGTACGAGACTAAATAAAAGCAGACCGATGCCGTGCTAAGAATCACTTTTTACCCGGTCTTAATTTGCAAAGTTCTTATTAGCAATGCCTTTAAAAGTGGATTGCAAAAGTTCCCAGACGTTACCCAAGTTAACTTTTCATCTTTGCCTCTCGCGCGGAAGAAATAGCCCCATAAATTTAAAAAAATGTTCCGCCACCATACTTCCGCCTCCCCTTCTTATTATCCTTTAATTCCGGATTACTTTAAATTCATCTTGGCTTTCCATCTAGCGAGACCTTTTATGCATCGCTGCAATTCTTACGCTGCATGCGCACAAGTCGGCACGAGTGTTATCGCGCGAAACAATATTTATTAATATTCATCGTTCCGATTGTAGGCAAGCTGAAATATATTCGACGCATTATTTGAACTTGAACGTTTCGAAGCAAGAAAGAAATGAAGGAAGATCGTGAATACACTTCTGTAATAAATTGTCGATTATTAATTATTCTCTTCATAAAGAATCATTAATGTGAATATTTCATTTTCTGTTTTTTTTTTTGTGAGGAAATAAAAACGAATCAATCAAGCTTGCTGACTTTGAAAAATTGAGCGAATAATGAGTATTATACATTCTATATTTTGCTTTTGCAGCTAATTACAGATAGAAGGAACAATTACTGGTCGAGTTTGCTAATTCAAATCAGATTTCAGATTTTCAATTTTTATTTCACATATATGAACTTTGCAGTATTTCTTTATGAGTTGAAAATGAGTCCAAACACGACTTCATTGAACTAATTTTTATTTGACGTAATTGGAATAGTTTTGAAAAAATATTTAAGCGGGTATGTAATCAAAAATGTTCAGAATAAGGTTGTGTTTAGACTCATTTTCAACAGAAGAACTTCAAGAATTCGTTGATAATACTGCCAAGAAGAAATGATAACAAATGTACAAATTTTAATTTTCATTATAAAATAAATACGAATGAACGTAAGACAAGAATTGTACTATTGTACTATTGTACTATTGTACTTAACCACGGCGTTAAAAATGTGAAATTTATGATGAAAACCATCTTAAATTCCTCTAATATATTTATTAAATATTTGTTCAATGACCACCCACCAAACTTACACATGTTTTGTCGTCACGAGAAAAGGGAATTACTTTGCCAACAGCATTGTAACTTTCATTCTTGCTGAACGCTTCATTAAAGAACAAGAAGATAGAAAGACGGAGCAAAACCGAAGGAGTCGGTGAACTTTCTTGGTAATGAATTAATCGTCATTCCCTTTAGTTTTGTTTTGCAAAATAAAGGAAATATCGCGAATGAAGGTAGTGGCTTCTCGGAAAAGTTTGTCAACGAGGAAGAAAAGTAAGATTAAACAATACCAGCTTGAACCGCTAGATTGTATTGCACTTAGGTGCAAAATTGCTTCGTTTTAAAAATTCATTTCCATCTTCCTACGGTCAACGATTACGGAAAAGTTTTGTAACGAGTTCCGCTTTATAATTGTCTTTTAATAACATTACTCGCCGAGTAAAAGTTACGAAACTGTCGTACTTCTCTCAATAATTTACAAACTATCGCGTGCTACGTGATTATAAATAATTTATTTGACGCTCGCGCACAGGAAGCCAAACTTTACCATTATTTATTGAATAGAAGAGTCGATAACCTTCGTCTACGGATTGAAAACAATTCGTCCTAAACATTCTATTGTATTATAATACAAGGTATGGCCGGACGGGTGGTACAACCTGATATATATATATTGCAGTTTTTGCTTGGAAACTAATTAATCGAATTCATTAAGAAATATAAATTGAATTCTATAATGTAATAATATGGCATTGAATATAATTGAATTATAAATAATGTACCAAGAATTTCCATTCGATTTAATTGTTTATACAATTAGTTCCTAACTTAATGTCTAAGTAAAAACAGAAGTAAAAGAGTTAATAATACCAAATGAATGAATCGATTTTAATATTAACATTTTGAGTTAAAAAGAGGAAAGAAATTAGAAATTTTCTATGACAGGAATATTTTCATTTAGGTTGTTTATCAGACCAACAAACCACTCCTACGTTACATATTTATTTAAAAAATATTAATCATTTCAATTTCATACACTGGTTATTAAATTAAATTGAATTCTAACATGAAATCTGAAATTTAAATTATTCTCGATTTGAAACCATTGCAAAAATCTCTTTCTAACTAAGGATTAATTAAATCCAACCCAGAAAAATCCAAATAGCAGATCAGGTAAGAAACACAGTAATTTGTTTCAAAAAATTAAAATTGTATCAGAAAAGTGATTGTATACGTCTCACCACTTCTCGACATTTGTTGTCTGTAAATTCATGCGAAATTTCCATCCATCGATGATATTTCGCGAGGAATTTTCCAATGAAAAGCGTCGATCTCGGGATGAATAAAAATGATCGAATAGACAACCGTGAAATGTCATGTACTCGAGCAGAAGCGCGTCTGGGAAAAGGTGGGATCGACTCCTGGGAAAAAAATATACCTCTATGATCAAAAGGCATGGTTGGCGTACGTACATACACTTTGTTTATCGTGTACACAGTGCTCCGTTTTGTCTACGAAACGACGTGACGGGGGTCGAGCGTCGTCGACGGATAAATGACGAGATATCAAATCTTTCACTAAAACGCAGAAAAGCTTTTACCGAAACGCAAACACAGAACTATTTATTTTCAACGTAGATGGCTCGAAAAATTGTTCGTTTATTCGGATTTTTCGGAGTTTTCAGTTTACTGCCACTCGTTGAACTCGTATGAACTCGTTTTAAGATCCTCTATCGTGATACGGAACCAAAAACGTTACCGAGCCATTTAAAAAAATGGAGGTGACCTTCAAATGTCAGAAGTACCTCCACCTGCACAGAAAAAACTATTACTGCCACCGGATGGCACCCTTCGTACCGTGCAATTTTATTTCAGCAAATATTTCTGTGAAACTTACAGTTTCGAAGATATCTGAGGTGCTAATAGTTATTGGCCCAGCCTGAATATACATATGTATACCGGGTGATTCACGGAAAACAGGACACATTTAATTGTCTCGGTTCAGTTCCGACTAAATTCGGAAAATTTGTCTATGTCCTCGTATTTGCCCCTTTAAACGGTACAACTTTTGTTTCTCTAACATTTTCTTTTATCTTTAAGCCGAACTGAGATAATTAAGTGTTCTGTTTCTCGTGAATCATCCGGTATATGTATATACACAGGTCAAAAGTAGTGATGGGCAAAATCGCAAATACGAATACGATTGTAATCGAATGTTTTCAAGTTGTGATTACGAATACGATTTTTTGACCGTATTTTTGAAGGTTTACAGCCATAGAAACTCTTTATCTCAAAACCGACATCAAATTCGTGTTCGTCACATTAAAAAACTTAGAAAACCATGCTTTTGTCAAAATAAACAATTTTAGAAAAGTTACTCTATCTAGGCTCTGTTCTATGGGCACGAATTTTAATTGAAAATTTTTCATTTTCGATTTCGACGAATACATGGTTTTCTAAGTTTTTTGGGGCGAGGAACACGAATCTGAAGTCGGTTTTGAGGTAAAGAATTTCTATGGCTGTAAACCTTTAATAATACGGTCGTAATCGCAGAAAAACTTGCGAATACGATTTCAATCGTAAACGCAGAAAAATTTGCGTTTTCGTAATCACAACTCGAAAACATTCGATTACAATCGTATTCGTATTTGCGATTACGATTTTGCCCGTCACTGGTCAAAACATCGACTACATATAAAATACATCTAACACTACTCAAAAGACCAAAGAGTCTTATAATTTTTTTATTTCTTGGCATCACTTTCCTTAAGCACAAATATGAAAGTATTTATTTTGAATATGAATAAGAAAAACTGGAGTGAATACCCTTCGTGGTCCGGATTTTCTGATTCAAGTACACGCCTGTCGACCCTCGCTCGACATGCGACCGCAAAGGGACAAAATCCCGCCACCTATAATACGAAATATCCAGAAGAGGCAACTGAATCAATCGAGACGATCAGAACGCTTCACGTAGCTTGGTTAATGTTCGGAATTTCTTCCCATCTGTAGCAAAGCAATTTCCAACGGTCGTTCTTTGTTAAATCGTGGCCGGTGTAAAGTTTCATCGAACAACCGATTTATTTCTACAGGAGCCAGAACAATATCGCAGATAATTCGCCGACAATCCAAGAGACGAAATCGGAAAAAATCAATCAACGTTTTTCCACTTACCACGATTTAACGAAGTTCCGAAACTTTGCGAAACTGCGAGGGGAAATAATTCCTTTGTTGCGGTGATTCGATTATCGAGCAGAAGGATTAACGTGATATATACTAGGACGAGGTATCTGGTTCTGGCATTTCTTCCAGGATTGGGACTGCTATTCGAATTTCTCTATATTCGAGTACGTATTCTAACAGTGGAGTGATTCGAATATTCGGCATATTTAATTCGAGTATAACTTGAATTCAGAACGATCAAAAACGAATATCTGAATATTGTTAGTGTTTGAACTAGGATAACTGGAGTGCAACTTGAATTCGGAACAACCGGAAACAAATATCTGAATATCCGTGGTATTTGAATTGTATTGTAGAATATGGATTGGTAACTCAAGTCCTATTTAAAAATTCAATTTGAATTGAAATTTGAATATTTAAGTATTCAAGTAAAGATATTCGATTACTCAAATATTCAGATAAGTACTTGGTATTGGAATAATGATACTTGAATACACGTATGTTCAAGTAAATATTGAAATAATGATATTGACAACTCAGAGATTCGAGTAAGTAATCAAACATTCGAATTCTCAAAAATTAAAGTAAGCATATTCGATTATGTACTCAAGTATTGGAACACTAAATACTCAGGTATTAAGATTCGAATACTTAAATACTCAAGTATTGATATTCGAATATTAAAATATCCAAACTGGTATTTGAATAGTTAAATATTCGAATAGTTACTCAAATATTGAAATAACGATATTCGAATACTGAAATAATAATTGCAGTAATGGTATCTCAGTACTCAAATATTCGGTTAATCATATTCAAATAGGTACTCGAATATGCAAGTAAAAATGGATATTAGAATAAGTACTCGATTAATGCAAATAGTGATATTCGAATGATGATATATAAATAAACAAATATTCGAATATTTCAGTTCTCGAAAATTAACATTCGAATAGTCCAAAGCTCGGATAACGATACCAAAATACCAAAAAATTCGAATATTAAACAATTCGAATCGTTTCAGCAGCTCGTTTCAGTGTTTATTTATTTACTTGATCAAAAACGGATCGCAGAATCTATTTTCATGTTTCAATTCGCATTAGGAAGATTTCTCCAGTGATAGTTTTCAAACTGTAATTAAGTAGCGTCCGGAATAGAACCACCAAATTAAAAATCACGTTGAAAGTAAATCAATACGGATATTTACGACATTTCTATTTAAATTGATGAATGAATAATAAAAAAAATCGGTAATTGCACTCTGTGCGGAAAACGAATAATTGAGGATTAAAGATTCGGAATAACTGTTACAGAGAATCGACAAAGTGAACATATCGACTCCAATCTTGTTTAAGCTGCATTAGCGTAGTACAAAAATAAAGAAAGAAAGACAAAAATCATGAATGAATTCATAAACTATTAAAAAATATATGTATAAATTCATGAACTTCACAAATTTGTTATACTTAAAAACTATGCAACTTCATTATGCATTGAAATTGACCGAGCTTTAAAAAAGCATGAAATGCATTACTGACAACAGTAATTAAAAGGCTTTATACGTTTACAACTCCATTTATTTATTCATAACAAGACTCTATAGAATTTGTGTAAAATGTGTAAAGTATTTACGATTATAATTGTACACAAATTGATGAAGTTTACGAATAAAGTCGGATGTTTATAGATCATTCAAAAATTAAAAAAACTTACTATTCAAGACTTTTGAAAACTGTACAATATTCCAAATTGATTTTTTACTTATACAGCATTTCTTTATTTATAACAAATTCAAAGATCAAACACCACACTAAAATCATATACATAAGACGCACATTAAACGAGTTCTTCTTCCTTAGTTCTCCGTAACAATTATTCAAAAGAACCCTTGCATCAAAGTTTGAAGCAACTATAGTTAGAGGAGCTTTCAAACCCTCTTAATAATTTTTGATAGAACAGTCCCGTTCTTAGATTATCCTTTCTGTGAATACTAATTTCCATTAATATTTGCATAATTATCGAGTATTAATAATCTTCGAAGTTCCCCAACGAGTTTCGATAAAAACACAGAATCCAAGCTCTGAATATCTATTGCATCACTATCACTGCGAATACTGATCAAAGTCGATTGGCTTCAGCAATACATTAATTTACACTGACCTTCTTCCTCCGTTAGGTTAAATTTCCACCAATGGCAAAACTATCATCGTTAACGATTTTCAAACTTTCGCGTGGTGGGAATGTTTATGAAATTGAACAAAATGCAGAATCAATTAATGAGAATTATTTTTCATATTCAACTTGGTTCTTTTTATAATAAAATACTTATTTTGGTTTTGGTATGGTAGTTTGAACTCCATTTTACAGATAAAATGATATAAAATGGGTGTCAAAATTCAATTATCAACCACGCGTGAAGTGGTCAATTTTTCAATATAACTTTATGAGAATACTGTCAATTGATTGAAGATTTTTTCCTATTGAAAATAAATCCAAGTACTAGCTCATTCGAATCTCTTTTTATTTTACGTGATTGGAATAATTTTAAAAAAACTTTCAACTACGTATAATTAAAAATATTCGGAACAAGGTCGTGTTTGGGGTCATTTTCACGGTGGAAACCTCACGAATCCATTGCTAATACTGTCGAGAACAAATAATGACACGCAACAAAATTCTTTTCATTATTAAATAAAAAAAATACTCGCGCTCTAATAAACATAAGTTGATAATTTCTGATAGAAGACTCATTCTTCAATTATCCATTCGATGAACACCAAGTTCCGTTCAAGCTGCGAATATCGATTGCATCACTATCAGTGCGAATATTGATCAAAGTTATCGTTATTAACTCACCTTGGTTTTCTTTCGTCGTTGGGTTAAATTTCCATCGGCGATCGAGCCATTACGGTTAACGATTTTCAAACATTTGCGTGGGCGGGAATTACGATGAACGTTCGATTTCCGAATCACGGTCAAATTACTTATCGCGAGTATCGATCGAGGTGAGCGTTTCGCTTCTTCGAAGATCCTACGGACCATCGACGCTTGTCCGGTAAAGTATTCGATATTGACGATTCGCGAGGAGCGCTAACGTGTAAATAGAATTAAGGAATCTAGATCTTAAATCGTAGCGGTACGTTAAGCAATAAGCCACGCTGAAAAACGATACATATCAAGAATTGCCTGTCTGGTGCTCCCGATGTCGATATCTTCGGTACAGGCACCAAATTAAGAAAAAGAAGAAAACCAGTAAACGACATCCGGTTTCGCTGGTTTTCGAGCGATACATCGTCGAAAAGATCGAAGCACAATTTCGAGGCTCGATACTTACTTTATTTCTGTACATACAAACGAACAAGCAACAGCAAAACCGAAATTTATCAGTTCTCTCAATCCACTTGATTTCACTCAACTCTATTTTTCAGACTATTCCAAGGATCTCGTTGATATCATTTTTTTAACGAGTATCGATGAAGGATGGCAATGACTGCGAGGTCGTACTTCACGTAGCAGTAAAGAGTAAATTATTATAATCACATGAAGTAGACCTCGTACACGGACTTAACAATTTTAAGGGAAATTGGATCGAATTGATTTCGAAACAATCATTCTGCAATAATTAATTATTTCAAAACTTCATTATGCAAAATATTAACTTTCTTTTTAATGATTGTGGAAAAATTAAAAAGGATCATTGTGTACACATTAATTTTGTGCAGAATTCATTATGGAATAATTAATTTTTGTTGAGTGAATTGTGTAGAATTTAATGCATTTAAAATTCATTATGGAGTAATCAATTTTTCTTAAATGCATCGTGCAGAAATTAATCAACATGAAACTTCGTTGTAGAAAAATTAATTTTTCTAAAAATTTGTTGTACAAAAATTAATCGTGTTTAAAAATCATCGTGGAAAAATTAATTTTACTTAAATGCATTATTCAGAATCTGTTTGAAACTTTATCGTGAAAAAATATAATTTTTTAAAACCTCGTAACCGCAAAAATGAATGTTTGTTTGCTCAAACATTTTGTTGGTTCCATCAAGTTGGTAATTGATACAGAGAGAATCGTTTCGAAACCCTCGTATAAAATTCATCTAATTAATTACTGCTGGTTCTCATTTGCTCCGGAATTTTCTTTCGACGAGTGAAGCCATACACGGCTTCAGTAAGATATTTACTATCCCAAACTTTGTTTATCGTGCACTCGCCCACTCGAAACTTAGTTTCTGCAAATAGGGCGACGGCGAAAGCTTCAAATCCGCGCTCCTTCTAATGGCTTCCGTTATTGATTAAATGTAACTTGAATTCCGCGTTATCATACTCCAACAAATATTTCTGTATCTGTTCGCTAACTATGGCTTCTACAATAGAAGCTATCAAATTGAAATACTGACAAAACAGTAAAATTAGAACTGGATAGAATTCTTTTTTAAACGTTTCATTAACCTAGTTCGCAATATTTCGACATTATAGAAAAATAAATTCTTCTGCATATTTTCTAACTGTGAATTCATCTAAAGCTTTGGCAAAAGAGCAAATTTGAATTGGATAGAATTTTTTTTTAAAACGTTCCATTAACCTACTTCGCATTATCTCGACTTCAAAATTTTGTAGATTCCCCATGTAAAGTATGACTAAATATTTATTCACATTCAAGTTGAAATTTCGATATAGAAAGCACTGTAACATACAGAATATAGGCATTTTTCTATATTCGAAGACTGTTAATAGTTATCAAGTAAGAGCAAGAAAATTGGATTTTATAAAATTGAAGAGAAAAGAGGGATGCGCGCGGCAATGGTAATGTGAAATAGAAAACTCTGTAAAGAATGAGAAAAATAAAGAAAAACAAAAAGGGACACTTCACGAAAAACGGGAGAAGAATCGTAAAAGCAAAGAAATTGCATCACAACTTGATTGTGCACAAGTTGTATAGCATTAAATGAGAAACTGAATCCTCTGAAAGGAACTCTTTTATCGTCCTTGGAAAATTTTATGTTTTTCTATAATAAGAAATATTTGAAATATATAAAGAATATATACAGAATAAATTATTTGCAAACTCCGGTATTTACAATTTTTAATTCTGACACGGTTTTGAAGAAAAATATACTGATTAATTGTTACAAACAATTATTCAACGTCTTGGATCGTTTTCAGAGTAAAAATTGATACAAATATATGACACCTAAGGAGAAAGTTAATTTAATATTTATAATAGAATGGTGGAATGCACCTAACTTGAAAAAAAGGTTGTAGAATACGAGAATTCTACTATGAACTTAAAAAATAATCAAATATGATGATGGTCAAATGAGGTATGTCAAATCTCTGCTAATCAAAGTATTACTTATTATATAGAAGAATTATAATTTGTCATATAGCAAGTTAAATAATGAATAACAGACAATGATCCTTAAAAAAACATTTAAACAAAGGTTAAATTCTCAATGAAATATAAAATTGTTGTCATATATATTTTGTTAAGAATTGAATAATTTCGAAGGGCACTTTTTTCAAATCATTTTTTGTTTCATTTCTTTAATAGTTTTTTTTGTCATAAATAATAGAAATTACACCTATATGTTATTTAACGAAATTCATTTTGACCAAAGAAGTGGTCAAACAATTTTTGTAGAGAATTTTAGATTTTGACTAAAATCGTCGGGGAACCACCCCTAGCGAATTATTAAAGAAAAACTTTCTTTCATTTTTAAGTAATTGGGTTTTTACTTTAGAGAAAAAGTTTATCTGTGTTTTTTGTAGGGTTCTATGAAATCTACAAAGTAAAAAAGTTTCAATCGAGAATGTTTGTTAGTAAGAGAGCTACGAATGTTCGAAGAAGAACTGCAAAATAGATTCTCTCAATGGTTTAACATTTTTCTTAAATTCTTCATCTAAAAACACGTAGTTTCCTGCTTTGATGATTGGAATCCGTTTACCCAATCAAAAGTTATGATCTTTTCAAATTTTAGTTGAGAATTCTGGCCTAAATTTCAGTAGCGAGAGCATACAGCACAAGTACAACCCTAGTTTAATACTATTTATTTCTAAAAGAGAAACGAACGGAATACGAGCGAATAAAAATTTGGCTAAAAGGGTGAGACACTGTAAATAGGTACCCGTGAACTTTATTTCTGCAAAAATTCAAATTATTCAACTCGTACCAATTGCCAAGCTTCCCTTATCAGCCTCGATCGAACCATTTTCGAACTAGAAATGGGCGAATAACAATCGAAGTGGATGGTCAACGATGGAAAAAAGAAAATGATTTGCAAAGCTATATGGATTAAGCAGAACCGAGGATCGCAAAACGGCATCGACGGAAGCGAGTGCCGAGGACCAAGAAAGACAGAGTACGCAACAATGGGACATTTTATCGAGAAAACCGAGAGAAAGAGCGCCGTGAGGCAATGCCACTTTTGTCCACCTCGCATTTTCACCAGCCCCCGCGAGAGGACTGGCCTTTGACAGAGCACAAAAGGCTATTGTGCGATGACCCGTTAAAAATCGTTGTCCGCCTAATCGCCCGAAGATTGATTCGATAAAACGCTAAAGGGCAAGCCGGGGAAATTTGCATCTCCGTGCACGCAGACTCTGGTGCACCGGTAAATTCGGCCGTCGATAAAATCCCCACCAGCCCCTACGCTACCCCCGGCAACCCCCTGTCCACAATCGGCATTCTCGATTCGCTCCTAACCCTTTTCCCGCGACCTGTATCGGTTCGGTTAATTTCCCCTGGAACAGGAATGACCAACACAATTGAAACTACAAATGATGTCCCAATTATTCTGCTTTGCTCCCTTGTTTATTCCCTTGGCTTCGTCACATTTTGGCTGATCGATTTCTTTCTATACGTGTTCTTCAACTTTCGGATAGCGATTACTGGCTCAGTTTTGGATAGCCTAATTATAGGACACGTGAGCAAGCATTACTGGATTACACGAATTAAATTAATTCCTAACTTAATGTCTAAGTAAAAACAGAAGTAAACGAGTTTCCATTAATAACACCAAATGAATGAATCGATTTTAATATTAACATTTTGAATTAAAAAGAGGAAAGAAATTAGAAATTTTCTGTTATAGGAATATTTTCATTTAGGTTGTTTATCAAACAAACGAACCACTCCTACGTTACATGTTTGTTTAAAACATATTAATCATTTCAATTTCAAACACTGGTTATTAAATTAAATTCTAACATGAAATCTGAAATTTAAATTATTCTCGATACGAAACTATTGCAAAAATCTCTGTCTAACTAAGGATTAATTAAATCCAACGCAGGAAAGTCCAGATCAGAAAAGATACACAGTAATTTTCAGCTTTCAGATAGCGATTACTGGTTCAGTTTTGAATAGCCTAATTATAGAACACGTGAGCAAGCATTACTGGATTACACGAATTAAAGAGACCCAGCAATAAACCTAAGAGTAGGTTAAGTGGCTGTAACAATTTACAGACTGAAGCAGTATTTTTGAATAAATAATAGGAATCATATGCTTGGGTCTTCGAATGTAGTATGACTGGTTTATTTTTCATATCATGTGCTGCCCTCTTGAATTTTGGTTTAACAATTAGAACTGTAAATGAGATTACAATTGTTTCATTTTTAACGTCTGCTTTGCTTTCTTGCTCCTTGCTCTGTACTATAATAAGGACCTTTATGCTTGGTCTATGAACGTCTTCAAATGTAGTGTGACTAAACCAGTCACTAAACCAGTCACACTACATTTTTCATATCATCTGCTGCCCTCTGGAATTTTGGTTTAACAATTAGAACTGTAAATGAGATTACAATTGTTTCATTTTTAACGTCTGCTTTGCTTTCTTGCTCCTTGCTCTGTACTATAATAAGGACCTTTATTCTTGAGTCTTCAAATATAGTATGACTGGTGTATTATTCGTATCATCTATTGCCTTCTCGAAAGGTAAATTAGATTACAATTGTTTCTATCTTCAATTGTAACGTCCGCTTTGCTTTGTACCTGCTTTGCTCTGCATTTAATTCAAAGAGAAAACGGAACAATTGTTACTACAAGCGACGTTTCAGTTACTTCTATTCCCCATCACTTTGCTACTTGGTGTATCCTTTGGACTATCAATTTTTAAGCAATCGATTACCTCTTATCCGTACCTGTCGATCCCTAATCCTAATCGGCTCGCGTTGACGTCGATATCCAGCTTACGAGATAAGCCAGCGAGCACTACTGGATGACACTGATCAAAAATTGTAGGTCTCAGGCTAAACGTGACCGTGGAAGGTCAATGGAATATTAATGAAGAAAAAGAGTACAGTAGAACCAATTTTCTTTGGATTGGTAGGGAGATGTCAACGCTTGGATAAAAGAACATTCAGTTAAAATACAATTGCAATGATGTCTAAATATACATTAAAATATATTATTAACGAAAAGAAAAGAATAATAAAAAAAGGAGGTTATTATTAATAATTTACGCAACATGGAAAGATATATATATATATATATAACCGAGTGACTTAATAAAAGTGTGGTATTAAGGAAGGGAAAAGAATAATAAAAAGAGGAAGCTATTCGTAATAATTTGAACAACGTGGAAAAATATTTTATTTCAACTCACCAACTAAGTCGCAGCTAAGTATGCAGGACATCCTCTAGGAACAAATCTTACACCATCTGAAAATGCAACATGATTTATAGAAATTTGCAAATTAAAATGACAATGCAATTACAAATGAAAAGTATGCAAAAAAGGATGTCTGCAAGATCGTCTGTATAATTTCATTATTCAGAAGAAAGTACAATGAAGGATATTAAAACAGAAAGAAGAAAATTAGTCCCTGAAGATTTCTCTTGAAAAATTTGTCAGAATTCGAGATCTTATTTTTCAAAAAATTAAAATTCGAACAATACTGAATTAAACTTGTCTTCGAATGGGTATCGAATGAAATTGATATTGAAGCAATGGAAATTTAAACTCCCCACAAAATGGATATCCAATTTCTACATTAATTGCAACCCGATTCCTTTATGCAATTTGCAATATGCAACGCGATTTTCATTTTTATTGTATTTTTCGAATAAATTAAAATTCAAGCAATGGAGAATGAAGCTCAGTCTTGAATGGGTATCGAGTTAAATAGATATTCGGGCGATGGAATGTAAAATTCACCCTTGATCCTTGACCCTTGAATGTAATTTTACTCTAATTTTATTTTTTGTTTTCCGCTCAATTAAAAACGAAACAACAGTGGATTAACCTCGTTGTTGAATGAATTCCCTATTAAATTGAAATTCAGGCGATAGAAAGTTGAACTCATCCTTGAATTGATACCCAATTCCGAACGCTAATTGCACCGTGATTCCTTTATCGAGGAATTTATTTCCATTCTTATTTCAACGAATAAAAAAAAAAAAAAAAGCAGAAAAAAAGAACGAGTTGAGTGAAATTCGACTGGGATTGTTTGTCGATCGACTCTTACGCGAACAAGACTGCCTATACAGCACAGGGTATCGAGCTCTCGGATCGTCCATAAACCGATCCCCGAAATTGTTCTGGATCGCTCGCGATCAGAACCGACTACGTTAGGACCGTATCAAACTAAAGAAAGAAAGAAAGAAAAAAAAAATAACGCTATAGTTCAAAACGAATACATATCATTAGTCGTTAACGAAGGGCGCGATGTAAGTACATATTATAGTCGTAAAGGGAGAAGCAAAAGGTGAAACAAAAACAACAAAAAAAAAAAACAATTTTCGGGAAGGTATAAAAATGAACGACAACATTAACAATTAATTTATTACACCTTTACCGCATCTTATATACATAATATACATACAAATTGATATATTGTATATACAAAATATATGTATTATATATTATATATATTATATAACATATACACGTGCATATACAAATCGGTGAATAGGAGATAAGGTTTTGCTAAAAGACGAAAATCAACACGATCGCGTGAATCGTATCGAATTGGTGGGGGGGGGGGGGGACGATGAAACGTTTATCGAAGAAACAAAACGGATCGCGATCCACGCGATCGTCGTACAATGTACAGCGAAACGGGGTGAAATGAAGGACGATATTCTATCGACAAAGATCCAGACAGTATTTTAAAATGACATAGATAGCTTAGTTGTCTACGTATTAATGTATCTACCGCCCTATACTGACACGCGTGCACGAGAGTATCGTGTCCAGAAACAGCTGGAATGTTTCGTGGGGGAAGATCTCTCTGTTCCGAACTGCATTTTATCGTTCCTGGATGGAAAACAAATGCAGCCGAGTGTTATAGCAGGGTTGGGCAAAAATGCGATCGATTAATCTGGCTTACCAGTCGTGATCGATCGTTAATGAATGATTAGTAACCAGACTAGTAAGCAAACATGATCAAGGATCATATAGGATTGATTATTGATGATTACTAATGATTATTGATGTATATTGATGTTTACTAATGATTGATTAGCGACGATTAATATTATTCATTACTAGTTGCTGATTAATATTAGTTTATGTTAATATGTATACATGATTGCTGATTAACACATATTAATATTCATTATTATTGATTGATATTTGGTAATACTGATAAATATTTGTGGATATTGATGAGCAGTAAATGATAAACATTGATGAATAGAATTGCCTATTAATGATTAATGGTCATAAAGGATGAATATTAATGCATATTCATTTATTAATGATAAATGATTATAAACGATGATAGTTACGGATTATCATAAAACGGATAATTATTGAGCGTTATTTGAAGATTGATTATATTTGTGAACAGTGATAAGCATTGGTACACATTGATTAAAATCGACGAAAATTTATCATTATTGGTGATTTATTACTATTATCGATGAATATCGATGTATATTGGTTACTGTTTATGAACATCAATTTATTTATGAACATTTATGAACATTGATGAACCACGATGAACAATAATGAACTTGAATAAACATTGACCACGTTTGTGAACATTGATAAACATTAACGAATAGTGATAAACATCAATAAATATTGATAAATATTAATGAATATTGGTGAACATTAATGAACATAAATTGCAATCAATTATCGCAAAAGTAATCAAAAAGTGATGGCTGCCCAACTCTGGTATATGCATAAGGACGAACAGAGAATGCGTGCACGCGGTAACACACACGTACATAGACACGAACACGCGAGCAAACATACACACGTACACACACACCCAGACACGTACACGAGAAATATTGTATCGTTGTCGATGTCTACAATTGTTAAAGCGGAGACGCGGGCGTCGACGACCGAAGATAAAAGAAAAATACCAAAAACCTCTCACCTCGCCCCCCCATCTCCTACGTCACCGCTTTAACGTCTCGACGCCGCGCGTCTCCGCTCGTGTAATTTCACGTTTCAATGATATTTATTATTTTTTATAATAGCGTATACGGTGTATGTGTTTCCTGTCGTGATTACCCACACTTCTCCTTACCTCGATAGATGTTTAAACGACGAAAAAAAAAAAAATACTAATAAAAGGGGAGGGAGAAAAGCACCGCGAGCAAAAACACGCGGAGAAACGATACAAATTGCGAGGTAAAAGAAACAAACGAAATTCCTCTCGTCAAACGTGACGAGTTTCCGTTTCGCCCAGGGGCTTGCTGTTTCTTCCTCCTCCTCCCCCCCTCCCTTCAGGGGTCTTATCAATTTCCTAAATATTACGTTGTTACTTGGAACTCGTTAGATCGCGGCGACTACACCGCGAATCCGATTGTTTAACTGCATATACGAGATATAGCCAAAGAACCAGGTCGTTGCCTCTAACCCTTCCACTGCTGAGAAAAAAAAAATGAAAAGAACAAAACAAACGCTTCTTAACTCTTTCCCACCAGTCGCGGAAATTCGTTTCGTCCCGTGGAAACGAGCTTTTTGCACGAAGCGAAACGGGCACGGCGCCGGAAACCAGAATTTAAAAAAAAAAATATCCCAAAAGTCGAGCGATCGTTTAGATGAAAAAAAAAGCAGATGAACATGAACTGGTCGCTCGGACCGAAAATGGTGTGCACAAAACGATGAGAATAAAAAGTACGTGGGAAAAAAAAATGAAACATTTTCTGTCCTCTAGGAATGTAAACTTTCGTCGCTAAGGTGTTTGAACATTTTCAGCGTTCTTAAAACGTAGTCTTAACGAATTATTTTTAAACGTGTGATCAGCTTCGAAATACTAGCGAGTCCAAAAGAAGGGTTAAGAAGATCATCGAACACAGCTCGATTCGCTGTGAAACAACCAACGAAACCCATAAAAAGTAAGCGCGTGTTTTTGATAATCGATGTTAATTAAACAGGAACAAAAAAAAAAAACAAAAAAGAACACGTCGAGAACACGAATCGTGGCTACGATGAAAAATAAATCGATAGCAGTTCAAGGGTTAACGCGAATGACGCGACGAACACCAGAAATCCTCGTTTCTGAACATTCGACTCGAACGTGTCGTTGCTTGTGTCGTCGATACTCGTGTTGGCGCGATTTACTATGAATTGTTGCGATACTTGCGTGAAAGATCGTTCTCGTGATTATTGTTTACCTTTGTGATCGTATTACTTTTTATTGTACTTCCGACGAAACGAAACCAATGATTTAATCTTTTCATTATGGCAATACTATTCGTAACAAAATTTTTAAAAATACACTAGGTGTATCGACTTCGTGACTTGTGACTACAGACCATTTTTAAGGATCGTTATTTATGTAATTTCTACATATAGCTACAATCGCAATTTCATAATAAATTGTGAAATGTATTCAGCACAAGTTTCTTTCCAACAGTGAAAAGGTTCAAACATTCGGGTAAATAAATTTTCCAAATAATTTCCACATTTTCGAATAGTAATTGATTGTTTCTCTTGGAAAAGAGTGTCATTGGATGATATTCTTATCAGTCCAAATCGTAGCTACTCGAGTAACCAATAGTGCGGGCGAATTGTTTGTAAAAACGTTTCAAGAATTATTTGTAAAGTAATTGTCACGAATGAAAGCTATTTCGAAATCATTTTTCACTATTGATATATAGTCATTATTAGAGGTAATTAACATAAACGAAAGCAATTTCGAAATAATTTTCCTAACTTAATATAACAATTATTCACTTATTATTCAATACGTGTGCAATTATGTCCGCGCAATGTCGAAATCGTGAGAGACATTATTCCTGTATATGGTTTTTATAGAGCGTGATAATGACGAAGTTACGTGTTCGCAAGAGAATCGCATAATTTTTAGATGCAAATTAACGAATGAAAAAGTGCAACTCAGAAATTGTGCAAATAATTCGATACGCGATCAATAACAGCGTACATGGATACAAGAATGGAGTTTTACCTTGCTTACAGCGAATCAGGCACTCTATTCAACTATGGAGAGAAAATAACGATTATTGTTCCAGCAAATGTCTTCTCTTAATTTCTTTACTTGTTATTATGGCTACATTAGGATATTATGAATATATTGGCAAAATTTTCCCGATGAAAATAAGTCCAAACACGACTCCAATCGGACTATTTTTCATTACACGTTACTCGAATCATTAAAAATCATTGAATGACTAAATTGCTAAAAATGGACCAATTGAAGTTACGTTCGGACTCATTTTCATCAGGGAGATCTCACGAATCCATTGATAACACTGTGAAAAAAGAAATAATGACAAGTACGCGCATTTTTATTTTCATTATTAACTAAACAATCAGGGACTTTCACGAAGAACAAATGAAAAATGTAAAAATTGGACTGCATCTCAGGCTGAGAACGATAGAAATGACTCTGGTTCAATAACTGAGGGAAAAATTGGATCAATTACTGAGGTAACGCTGTACAAGGTAATGATTCTTAACCTCTATGCCATGGATGTTTGAAAATAAGTCCAATGGCCTGTTGAATTTTTATTTTAGCACAGGTGTAATGATGTATCGGATTTTTATTCTTTAAAGTTTTCGAAATAATTAGGCAATGCAATTGTTCATTACTAAAAATTGCGCCACGAGCTTAAAAAGGTTAAGAAACGCTGGCATAATGTTTAGTGACTATTACGCGATCAATTTTCGAACGCGTTTTACCGTTCGTTTGTGTAAATGCAATTGACAGTTAGCAATTAGAGCGATTTACAGCGATTTAGTTGCGTGTGCATAATCGCAATTATCGAATGTATCCGTCACAAGTGGCGCGGGCATTGATTACACAACGGAAAGACGATGTCAAGCAACAAAAAGCAATAAATAATCTTGCGTAAAACGAACCTGAAGACACTACTCGACTGATAGTAAGTAATTTAACGACGAGCGAAGATGTTTTAAGGGTGTATTATTGCGTCTCCATTGCGCCATTTACAAAATATAGATAAGACGAACCAGTGATTTCTCGAATAAGCAGGCAAGAGTGCAATTTGATTATTATTTGTCGAATGAGAACGTGGACACCGAGATACAATCCTTGTAAATGTTGCAAAAATGTGATCGTGAAATAAACGAGTTCTTCGGATCCTGAAATTATTGGTTTTTCAATCCTCAAAACACGTCGACATTATTTATTTCTACCTGTACAAAAGATTATTTTAAGGATTCCTACGTATTACACTTTTTAACTTTTTTTTTAAAAAAAATCAATTCCCAAAACTGTAAACCGTTTATTTTGTATAGCACAGTAAATTGTTGTTTGTAATCATTTATTAACATCAACTGGTAGGAGAGAGTCAAAATGTCCCACGCTCAATGTTCTATGTAATAATGTCATGGTTAATATTTAGTAAATAGATTGTAATTGCTTTAGTCATTCCTACTATTATTTATTTATCGTGATTACTCGGCAGTCGTAATAATTACATAAAAAGACAAGCTTCTCTGTATATAAATTTAAGAATGATATTTGTCCAGTCAGAAACAAGTTATTATTTATTTTTGTTTACATTTGGGCTCTTTGTTTTGGAGTCATCTTCAGAACTTAAAAAGCTACAAATCAACTTAATAAATGAATATATATAAAACAGTGTAAGTATCCCTTTCAAGTTAATAAAAAGAATTTTTAATACTTGAGAATAATGGTGATATTTATATGTCGATAATGACAATCTTCTCCATTTAATTGAAGCTTAAAATGATGAAGACAATAATAGACTGATTAAACATGTTCCTAATCTACATATATAAAAGTTTCGACTTTCATCAAACGCGCATATATTTAGTAATTATTAATTACATTATTACTAAAAAAAAAAGTACAAATTCAATTTGATATAATTAGAAATGCAATTAGAAACTTATATTCGTTAAGGTCGTGAACTATGATAATTATCAACTTCCTGTCTGTGGAACAATTGAAAAATTAATAAAGAAACTTTTAATCTGACGGTTCCAGTAAGTTGACCAGAGAACATTTTCGTAATTTAGCTTCTCTTTCCTCCTTGCCTGTCGTGATACTAGTAATTGATATAATTATAAATAATCGAGGTCGAAACGATTCAATAACTTGAGAATATTCTTCGGCGAACTATTTCATTATTGTCTTCATTAATTTGTGCTATCAATCTACGTACGTTACATTCAATTTTGTTTATTTAATCATGCGATCCGCGGTGACACAACAATCCAATATTAATCCACATACAATGACACATTTAGTTGAGTAAAGCGTACATTTCATCAATTACCTCGTCGGGGCCAAATTGACTCCACCATACCGGTTGTGTAATAGATATTCCCACTCTACCTGTTGGGCGTTAATTAATATTGGTTTATTCCGAGGAGGACGTTCAGTTGCCGTCAATCACGCTTGTTTTGCCATCGATCGAGATCAGTTGTCCAAGACAAACGTTTACTTCGCCGCCAATTAACGCCAGTCGTCCAAGAAACGCGTTCACATTGTTGACAATTAAGGTACAAAAATAATCTCCATCAGCGACAGAAATGGGCTTTCCAAAAGGGGATTTACAGTGTGATTTTTTAATAACAAAATACGTCTAAATATACTGATATTATATAGATTCAATGTATTCCTTAGGCCGGTCGCACACGGGTGCAACCGATCAGTTTCAAACAACTCTGAAACTATGTAGTTGCATGCGACCGTGGATCTAGGTAAAACAAATATAGTGTAGTAGGTAAAACAAAGAGCGCAAACGGTTTGCAACACTAATTTCAAATCGGTTGCGCCCGTGTGCGTTCGACCATACCATTTTGTTTTGTTTTAAAAAGAATATCCTAAAGCCTCTTTTGAAAAACGCTTTATAATAAATAACAAATAACGTCACCATAGAATAATTAATTATTTAATGCGAAGAAAGCTCCCGAACTTCATTCAGTAATTGAAACTCTAATTTTTAATTAACAGATAACGAATGAAATCATAATAAATTATTTCTTTAATTTAGCCCATGTCTGTCCACTAACTGTAATTTCGATTTTTCAACTGGAAAAGAAACTATACAAATATTCGTACCTCTCTCGGATACATCGAATCAGACGGAATCAATGAGCCCGATCAAGTCCCGCTTTTCTTTTTCAAAGAAAATCGAGTATCGATTTGGAGCGTTGCCATTGACATTGCCAAAGCGGCAGAGACCAATTTTTGTTCGCAATTGTTCCATCAGGAAAGCCAATGGAGGCGCGGTAGAAAGAAGATCCGCGCTAAATTCAACGCTTGCACGTTTCGCCGAAGGAATTTTGAGGAATTCTTTTTCGTCCCTCGTCCACGCGTGAGAAAATAATATCGTTATACGTGTACACCGTTGGCACGTCGGTCGTCAGAAACAGATCCGATCGATTTTCGACGACCTGATGCGAACGTGATTCACTAAAAATCGTAGTCTTACGCTTTGACTCGTTGGAAAAACGCATTCGAGCGTCACGAGCTTCACTGTGCGTGTCTATTATGTAGTAGAACCTCGATTATTGCTACAAAATTCGTGGAACTATCGAAATAATCAAGAAACCCACAATATATTGGCTACCGCGATGGTTAGCGCCGAAAACACTAGCGTTGCAAACGGAGAAACCATCGCAACCCATGTGCGGCATATGCGCAAGGTAGATGCGCACAAGATACCACTCGTCTACTACTTACAACAGTCCTATCTAATGTTGCACTAATTACTCTCTTGATGTTTTTGTATTAGGTTGTCTCAAAAGTTTCTTTCGCTTTATTAAAAAGTAATAGATGCACAATATTTTATGTTTTATGTTACAATACTGAATTGTGCACGATTCATTTTGCTCCATTACTGTTACAACATGAATATATATGAAATTTGATTGTCTATTTATATAAACACGACCACATAAAATAATTGAGTACGACTCGCGAAAGAAACTTTCGGGACAGCCTAATATCAAACTTAAATGGCAATGAATAACTAAACTGCTAATATTTATGCATTTATGGCAAATTTGGATATGTAAAAACCTATAACAATGTGCACAAATGTAAAAATATATAAAATATCAACAATGATATACATGTTGTACCATTTAGAAGATAAAATATGCTTTCATTTAGCTTTCAATTCATTTTAAACACGAGAGAAACAATTAAATGAAACTTCAAATTCCTATTCTCGATGAATTATATAATGAAAGGAGAGATGATTAGAGTATTTGGACCTTACCTATGTGGAATAAAGCCGACAAAAATGTACCGATATCAAAAAATTTGAATCAAAAAGTCTTAACAGGGATAAGCATAAACTTCTGTACACTGAGTACCTACTCTGCATGGAAAAACAGTAATTGTCCAAAGATGCTGCAGAAAGCAAAACGCTCTCCCCACTACCATCTGCTTATAAGGACTGTAGACAATAGACGATGACTTCTGCACACCTACCTTGCGCACATATGACACATGTTATATAAAAAATGAATTCTAATGTTTTATTACTTGTATCACGAGCAATAATCCTTGCAATGTGACAATTGAAAAGAAGATTTTACAGCAAGAATACAAGTGATAATGTTAAAATAAATTTATCCAAATATTTAAGTTAGTATTTTATTCTTTCTTAAATAAAAATAGAGAAATTTAACGGCAATATTTGTTAAAATTGTTCTATCATTGAACTTTTTATTTAAAGTGGAAACTATTTTTGCATTAATAATGCAAAATGTTTGAAATATACTAAAACGGATGAAAATGTATCGCTCTAAGAATTTTTTGAATAAATAGTGTAAAATTTTAAGAGAACAGTGTCGACGTCAATGTCACAGTATTTATTTATTCTATCCTAAATTAAATCAATATTTATTCGTTTGATTATTTATTTTTAGGTACCGCGATATAATGAATATAAACAATTTCAGAATTCGTGAGCAAATAAATATGCGTATTATATTATTAATAGATACATACGAAAATAATAGGCGATTTGTTGGGAATTAAAGCACAGCGAAGCTCGGAGCGTCGATTTAAATTCCGATTCGTTCGATTTTTAGTGCGTCTTTACGTTGGTAACGTTAATAATATTATTAATTAATGGACGCATAATGACACGTTCCTTTGGTTAACGCGTAGGCGACATTCCTAATACCAATTACAACAACGGAATTCTAAAAGCAATAACGTTTGTACTCGTTTATGATCGCTTAAAACGGAACATCATATCGTATTAATTTACCGAATTTGCGAAAGACCAGTAGGTTATCGATTCAACAGCTTCGAGTGCCCTTGTTCGAATCGATGTGTGTGGATGTATGCGAATCAATGAGATCGGTCATTGTTTACTGTAATTAATTGTAACGATACAAATGCGATTACCCAATTAACTGTTTGCGTTACGTATTTATTTTTTCCTTAATTTCATATTTGAATGAATTAACTTTGTACGATTGTAAACGTAACATTAAAGCAGCCTTTAAATAGAAATATTACTTAAATTCTATATATTTAAAATGTTATTTAATGCGAAATTTGTAAAACGATATTTGAAAAATATTTAAATTGTCTGAAATGAAATTATATATAGTAATACCTCGATAACTGCCGCAGGCTTCGAAAGAAAACGCGACAGTTAAGAAGGGAAATAGGTGCTCCAGGAATTGAGCGCCATTTTAGCGAGCCGTTATTGTACTATTTAATTTCTTTATATTATACGTTAAATTTCTGTTATATATACAATAAAAAAAAAAAAAGGCACGAAACAACGCCATGAATGAGAAATAAACAAATCTACTCGAAACCAGCAGAAAAGTGGAAGAACTAAACGAGCAGTAGCATAATTTCTACAAAACAAGATTTTTGCAAATAAATTGTACTCGTGACTTCAGTTATCAGTGGTTAACTTGTGCATAGTATAATTTTAAATGTAAACAGAATGAGACAATTTTTTTTTAATACACATGCAACACCAACATTTCCTGTTATTCGACTAAAAAGAAAAAACAAACAAGAATAAATTAAAATACAGTCAGAGAAATGGAAAATTAAAGAAATGAATAAATAAATAAAAATGTAGTAAAAATTAATGTAAAGTGAAATTGCAAGAACAACAACGAATACATGTAACCTACATAATTATCCATAATTAAGATTATTGCGTATTATATTCAAGAAAGAAATAAAAATGATACGCACTATATTTAAAAAGAAGTTCTCTCAAAAAAATGATAACTCGAGAATTAATTTTTTAATGTAACTCTTTAGTATCGAGAAACAGGAGATAATGACAAGAAACTTGGATTAAGAGATTCTATTTACATTCAACTGAAACGTTGCCTTGCCAAGAGATAATACTTAAAACTTATTTCCTGGCAATTAATTCTTGGCAAATTTTCAGACTTGGCACGATCATTGCACTGTTGCTTCGCAAAAACAAATGCCACGCTGCTCGGTTTACCTTCCACAAAATCATGCTAATCAGAAGAAAGAAAAGTCACTGAGTGGACCGAAAATACACTCGAATAACTCTCTAATGTAAGATCAGAATTATTCGAACTTTTAATATTTGTATTGCATAATGGATTAGTGTATTTACTTGAAACGAAGTTGGAAAAAGCATTTCCTCGCTAACTGATTGAATTTTTTTAAGAATACCCTCATAAATGAAATGTAACAATGTCAGTGACGTGTTATCAGTTTTAGGAATAGTTCTGATCCTATTATAGTGTCTTATCGATAACGAAGATTTTTTGGTAGACTTTTTAATAGCGATTTACAACGTTGGTTTTGTCCATTTTTTTTCAAACACTTGTGGAAACGCTTTGTATGAATTCGTAAAAAATTGAACGACTCGTTCGCAAACTATGTAAAAATTGTCGAAGAAACGAGAACAAAGATATGCATGTTCCCTTTCCCCCGCCCCGTATGAAGCTCCGACGACAACTAGCAAATGATTCGATTTATTAGTTTTAAACCATTTTGTACGTTTATATGCAGTTAAATGACGTGTACATAATTATGTAAATCAGTGTTGTGAGATTAATCTGATTGTAATACCTACACACAAACCCTATTAGCAGAAGGCATGTGCTTCGAATTATTATCCTTGAGATTTCCTGAGACGATTAAACGGTCCTTTCAAAATGTCTGATTTTTCAACACAGTCGACTCGTGAGGATGTCATTTTTATTTTTCACTTTTTCGTGATAAATTTATTTTCCATTTAATTTCAGACATCCTTTCGATTATATTACGTAATATTTATGATATTGAATAAATCAGATATCGTTTCTATTTATTTACAAATTTGGTAATTATACGAATTAATTATTTATTATTAAAATTTTGAATCTTAAAAAAAGAATAGATTCGTTCAAAAAATTTAATATTGTCACTGAAAGTGAAATATGAAAATTTGAGGAAAAAATGTCTATTGTGATAAAAAATGTAGAAGATGAAAACAGCATTTGCTCACAAGTCGAGTATGTTAGGAATATGTTGTTATTATCAAACACCTAGTTATATCAACAGATTAAACAGATTCATGATATTCAAATCTTTAGTAAAGTTATTTTTTGTTTATTATATATATTTTATATTTCATTCAAACTTCTAAGAAAGCATTTGTTAAGTAATTCAATTCAATTCCTATCTTTTGAATTCTGAATATTCTTATGCAACAAATATAAATATAAATTTCCAAGGAATGGCAGAGGTTTGTATTTTTGGGTAAGTACTGTAGATATTTTACGTATAAAACACGTATATACTCTATACAGGGTGTCCTAAAAATGTTGTAACACCTTAAAAGAGGTGGTTCGGGAGGTGATTTGAAACAACTTTTTCCTTAGCGAAAATGTTGTCCGAGGCTTCGTTGAGGAGATATTAACGGAAAACACTGACCAATCAGAGCGCGCGGATACCGCCGCGGTAGCGAAGGCTATGTGCTAAGCGGCCGCGCTTGTACGCGAACAAGCGACTCGACGTGCATCGAAGGACATTGAACGCGGCCGCTTAGTTCGTAGCCTTCGCTACCACGGCCGCTCGAACGGTATACGCGCACTCTGATTTGTCGGGGTTTTCTGTTCATATTTCCTTAACGAAGCCTCGGACGACATTTTCGCTAAGAAAAAAGTTGTTTCAACTCACCTCCCGAACCACCCCTTTCAATGTATTACAACATTTTTGGGACACCCTGTATACAGTATTGTTATTTCGTTCATAATTATTTAAATGACAATTAAATTTTATTTTATTCAAGATCACTTGTTTACTTTTTAATCACTAATTACTTTTTAATCGCTATTACTTTATTCTCAAACAACACACATTTCTAAAATGTCTGTCGTAAATGTACAGTTAAACAAAACCTATTCGAATTAGGTTAATTCCTATCATCATCCACTTGTATTACTAGATACACTTGTTACTCGTGCGACTTTAGAATTTGTTTGATTAGTTCTGACAAATATGGAAAATCTAGTTTGTTGTTAAAAAGATTGATTTTAGACAAATATTTATCTAAAAGCGTTATGATGTCACACATTGAAATGTAACACGAGCTCATTCTAAACATTTAAACTGAAATTACCAGATTCTGCTTAATTTAATAAATAATATATTTTCTTTACTACTCTTGCATCCAATTTAAAAAACTATTGTTATATTGTAATTAAAGTAATACGTTGTGACATGAAACAATCAAAATTAATACGTACATAAAACTCAAAGTACTTAGCTCGAATAATTATGGATAGTACTAGTACTGTCAAGTACTGCAATTTTGCTAAGAAATGTACATACCTTCAGGAATCTTCGATTCAGTATCCTAAAAGCATCTCCAAAATCAATAACCTTGTTAGAAATAGTGAGAGAAAACTCGCCTAAAGGGGAAAATGAAACATGGACCTGCTTCTTCTCTTGCAAAGTCGTGTTATATCGTGTTGATACTGCATCAAATTCGATTGAACGAATATTTCGTCGATTTGCGCGTGCGCGGGAAATTTAAATAATGGGATAGATAGATGAGTGCACATCTGTCGCTGCACCAGAGTATGTTTTCATATATCGCTAACAGATGTCGCACAAATGCAAAAACATTAAGAATCGTTTCCAGACGTATACAAAAATTGTTCTCTAATCCACATTTTAATGTTTCACATTCATACAACAATAAATAATAATATATTGGAATGTGCTTTACTTTAGCAATTTTTGATTCTAAGCAACAATCGAGAAATCAAAAACTGCATTGAATATATCCATATAACCACGCATTACCACGAGACTTCGATCTTTAATTCTTAAAAATACCTTTATTTACTATTTTACTCTAATGTAAAACAATAGTCTTAACTAATAAAAACATTTGTTTTCTAAACAATTATATTACAGCTGCGTTCACCACCAGTGCGTTGCACTTGTCCACTGTAAAGAAACAATATATTTCATTCAAAATAAAATAGTATAGAATAATAAATTAGATATTTTATATTATTCGAAATATAGTTACTCATATTTTTTACTTTCATAAGAATCTAGTCAAAGATTAAAATTACCCACAATGCACATGGTATTTGGCGGTTAAATATTCAAAACACGCCAGAACGACTAACCTAAAATGTGACAGCTCACATCTTGAATGAAATGCCAAACATGAATGGAATATCGGCAGTACACGTTAAAAAATTAAGTAAATGCGAATTGTTTATTTTTTGTAAGTACGACAAATAAAAAATTAAAAAATTCGTTAAATTCTTCCCAGGTCATAATCTCGAAGAAATACGTTCAAGAGCTTTAGACAATATTATTTTAAAATATGATCTTGGATTTAGCTGTGATTGTGATGCTTTAAAAAAGGAATTAATAACGAAACTATTTAATTGGTTTTCATTTGAGCCCATTTCACATACACAGACAGTTCTAGATTTATTACTTCGTTTGTTACAGGTATCTACGTAATTATATAAAATATTAATTAAAATATAATGTTAAGATATGCTTTTGTATTTTATAAACTTCATTAATTTTATTATATTTTATCAGACTGGCGATAGAAGTTATTTAAATGCGTTTGGTAAGTTGCGGTTCCAAAATGAACTTCATGAGTTAAGGAGGAAACTAGGTTCAGAATGGTATGATAAATTAAATGAACTCGAAGAAGTTGTTATTAATGAAAGCAGATTGCAAACAGCAGTTACAGATACTGAAAACACAAAGGTCTACCACATTTCTTTAATAATTATATTTAACAGTAACAGTAATCATAAAATTTTTATATGCTCGCTTATGAATAAGAAGAAATAATAATTTGTTTAATTTATCTTTAAGAATCCAAGCTCTTTGAGAATGGGATTTATTGATTATGACAAACATAGAACACGTGTTAAAGATTATGAACACAAAGCTCATAAAACAGAGGATCGCAATATGTCAAATAGTGTACTTACTCTCCCTTCTGTTTTAGATAGGTAAAACTTTATTTTAAATATTAATGTTTATGTCTAAAAAAATTTCTGAAAAAAGATTTTCTAATACCTTTGGTTTACAGTACAATACCATTTGACTTAACATTGGA
This sequence comes from Hylaeus volcanicus, assembly GCF_026283585.1. Lineage (NCBI taxonomy): Eukaryota > Metazoa > Arthropoda > Insecta > Hymenoptera > Colletidae > Hylaeus > Hylaeus volcanicus. The sequence continues at coordinate 11,976,588 of NC_071983.1, read as the reverse complement.
ATGTGGAGATGGAACACCAATATCAAAAACTACAGAAGGAGGTATCAAGTGGTTAGTTATGCCATGGCAAGCTTTGGTCACATCAGATAGAGGTGTCCTATCAGCAGTTGAAGAAGCCCTAAGCAACAGCTTAGACACAAATCTCATATTACATACGTGTCAATTTATAACAAATGTAATGATGCAAGATTTTCCAGCAGAAGTATTTCTCCAAAGACCAGCAATAGTCACAGTATTTAAAATTTCATTTCACTACATCATTACAATGAACATTTATTAGTTTATAATATGAAATTAAATTTCAGATATTGCATAATCTTTTGGAATCCAGTACAAATACCTCAGACGTTAATCTTAGGAGCATCGTACCAATGGTATTAAAAACACTGCACAAACTAACGCGATCGTTGAGATTACGGATTCATTATTACTGTGAACCATGTATCGCGAATAAAAAACAAAAAGTACATAAGTGTATTACAACATAGATTTATTTATCGCTTAAGAGTAACTCCATTTATTACCAAAAAATTTATTTTTCAGTTATTAGCAGGGAAATTAAGTAGCAATGTTTACTCGTCCTCCGAGACTAGAGACAGCCCTGATGGAGGATTCCTAGAAGCTAATTATCAAGCATATCAGTCCACGGTATGCATTTTGTAAAATAATTAAAATTATTCACAACTGTTAATATTGTGTGTTCTATGCAGGGTACAAGTGAAAGGAGTCAAAGTGCAACAGATAACATAGACGATTCTATCTTACAACTGCAACAGATGCTACTTCCAACCTTCTGTATTGAATCTTTAAAACATGTCATATCGCAACTAAGTATTCCCCTCGACTCAAAATTCCCATTAAGAAACACAAAGTACATAACGGATTTAGCATATGAACTATTACAATTACTTATTTCAAGTGTAATGCCAAATGTTTGGCTTTGTAATGACAATATAGCCGTAAAAGTAACCGAAGACATGAAAACATTATTCAGCATTTTAGGAGATGCTATACAATATTTTCAAAACTATAGTACAATGGATCATTATAGAATAACGTATCTGCATCTTGCAAGTATTACAATGAAACTTTTAAGCAGCATTGTACCTTTGGAAATAGCAGACGTTGTTTTTCCTAAATCGCTTAAAACATTGATATGTATAGCTATAATGGATGGTCCCATTTACTTTTTATACCCTAACTTGCATTCTGTAATGCAAGAATACGGTCGTGTAAGTAATTTCTAATTTTTGTAGTTAATAAAATATTATATTAGTAATTTAAGTTTTAAACTTGTTATCGTTTGTTTCTTTTATTCATAGCAATTTCAAGGTAATGACGAAATTACATACATCAAAATGTTCGACGAGACAAGGACAATAGCAAAATCAATGAAAGCAGCCATATCATTGATAAAAAATTCGTCCAATTTGTCTCATTCAGATGTTTTAAAAATGTTATACACTTCGAAATTAAGTTTATCTTATCATAAAAATTTCTATATTATTAAAAAGACTATCAGATTTCTACAAAGCATAAGTAGGTATGTAACTATACAAGCAAAATTTAGACATTTTTAATTACCTAAAGTATACTGCACGATAATGACATCATTATTTCAAATATTTAAGATACTCTCTAAATAACGAAGATCGTACATTAGCTACTAAATTAATGTTGGGCTTATTGGCCAATGGAGATACCGACGTGCAGTACACGACATATCTGGAATGTTATACGCTAGTTAAAAACATTCTAGGTGTAGACTACAATATTGAGAAACTATCATGGGAAAATTTAGTATTCTTGTTCGAATCATCTATATTGACCGAAATAATTGCTCATGGTGTAACAAATGATGACAAAAGGGTAAGATAAAATTCTCCAAACGTTGAATATAACATAATTTATCAGGGACTATTTATCTTTATGTTAGATCCAAGAAATGTCAGAAGAAATGCTAGTTTATATACTAAAGGGAAGAGTTCAAATGGGAGAAAGTGGATGGTTAAGATCATTAGAATCCATTGTACCAGTTCTGCCTCTTTTGCAGTGCCATTCTGATCCTTCTACAGATTTAGGACAATGCGTAACAAAAATCTTTGATCCCGATATTTCTTCTAATATACAGTTACCATACATCGAGGTAATATACCATGCAAGAATACATATTACATTTCCCATATAATTAGCTAAACATCATAATCAATCACATATTTTTTTATAAGGTCTTTAAAGGCAATCTAAGATATCTATTCTCGCCGGATAGCACTATTAGGGAAGAAGCTGTTTGTCGATTGATTTGGCTTCTTGGAAAAGAAAAGGATTCGGTTAAAAAATTGCCACGATTATCGTCTCTACACGGTTTACCTCTTAGCTCGCTTTGTATACTTGAAAATCAAACGTCTGGTAAAAAATCGGGAAGCAGTTATCAGGTTAAATATTTGTATAGAATGACGCGAGATATAATCTGATGTCACATACAATATACGAAGTTTTTTTCACAGAGGAGTAATTTATTATCTGTACTTGAAATGCTACGTGAGCCCAATATTGATCCAAAAATACGGAAATCTGCATTAGTCCAAATTAGCGTTATGCTGTCTGACAATTCTTTACATAAGCTATTCATTAGTGAAAATGGTTTACCTCTAATTTTAGAGATATTTAACAGTGCTTTGGTAAATTTCATTGTATTTAGATTACGGGGTAAAGTGAATAAATTGAATAAATAATTCATATCGATTTTTAGATAGAACAAGATTATATTAATTACCCAGATTCTGTGATCTCAATAATCGCTATATTAAACGTATTAGCATCCACTGAAAGCTCTATACGTCACGACCTATCCACTAGTATAAACGTTCTTTCAAATATAATAAGAAGTACGTATAACAAAACATTAAAATTTTGTGTAGTTATCTAATTACACTTGTTAATTTTTTAATAAATAATTACTCTTTAGGTCTCTTTCTATTTCCAAACAACGAATGCATAAAAAGTGATGCTTCACAGCTTCTATGTTTATTGCTTTATAACGAATACATTATGAGGTTGAGTGAAAAATATACAGAAACTTTTAATCAGTTAAACATTTCGTTACCTTATATTATTATATCCAAAATGAAACTACCGTTTACTTGTAAATCTCATTGGAAAATAAGTCCACACAGACGATCAGATATATCTGGTAAATGAATTTCGTTAATTATTTAACATATATTATTATAAAAATTGAAATAAATATTTCTCTTTGCATGTTATAGTTCTTCACAGTACGAATCCACTGGCATCAACATTTATCAAACAATATTGGATATGGGAGTGGAATGATGGTGTAAATGTACTTTGGAAAAATTGGAATGATCTCTATGACTCCGATATATCCGAAAAATTGAAAATTCAAGAGAACGAGTTTTGGTCTTTACGTTTTAGTTACCCTCATTATTATTGTCAACAACAATTATACAACATACAAAATTCAATCACACATGATGCAGTTTCATGCGCACTTGATTATCTTACAATGTAAATACTATTTCAGAAATATTCTACGTTGTCTTTCTATAAATATGAAGTTAGTAATTCTACCATCTTCTTGCAGGTACATAAAATTTTACAAAATGCAACAATACGAAGAAATAAAGGATATAAATCTGTTACCATGGGAACAAACATTTGAACGGTTTTTACACTCGCAGCCTGCAAGTAAAGAAGACCGCGACCTGTTTATTGAAGTTTTAAATTTTTTACAAATCTACGTTAGCATTACGAAAAGTGGTATGTTTTGGATAAAAAATAATCTTGTTGTATTGAAGATATAGCGATATCTACTTGCGTCTTTTTATGATGAATAGGAAAAGGGACATGGACTAGCAAGATAATGAAAAATATAACCAAATCATGGACAGAATTATTAAAAAATTCCGAGATAGATAATCAAGGTGTACATCAGTCTATATTAAAACTAGCACGTGCATGTTCGGCTGTAGAGAAAACTAAAAAGTTTTCGGACGAAAATCAAGAAATTTGGCTCCACTTTATCGAACTCGTTGTTTCTACATTATGCTTTGGAGACCAACAGCATTTTTATAATTTAGGTGAATCTTATTCTCTATACTTCCCGACTGCCACACCCAACATCCATAAAATTTCCTTAGAGACCAAAATTCTTACTAGCAAATTTTTTGGTTCATCAAAATTCATGAATCCTAGCTAAATATATTTTGTTTTACACCTCATCCTAATATGAATGATGTGGAAGCCACCGTATCAAGTTAAAAATAAATTACAATTTTTGTTTGTTACTAGCTTATCTTGATTGGTTGTTAACATGTTTAACATATTTAATCGAGAAATGTCATTGGGGAAATCATAAAAATTTACTAATATCATTGGGAAATACATTGATCGAATTAATTATATCTTTCCATGGAGCTGGAACTGTTAGTTTTATGGGCTTATCTATAACTAGAAACTCCATAATATGCCTCAATCACTTATTATACCAGATGCAAATAAATTTTAATAAGAATGTAAGTATATGTAACCGAGTATTTCCATCTACATTGATATAATTAATTCAAATTGTATTCTTCTCAAATTTTCCATAGGCGTTTACTGCATTTTGGTACGAAGAAGGCCGCACATTAAATTGGTTGCCCATGCTATGGCAAAATCGAGATCCTTTGGTGCGAGCATCAGCTTTACAATTATTAGCGGATTTGATAAATAATTTGCACACAGCTACTCAACTTTTAAATACCATAGTATTAGCACCGAGCGAACTGTGTCAGACATTGATCCAATATATTGTCAGTAGAGAAGAATCATGCATAGTTAGAGAACAGGCATGCATAGCTTTCAGTAACTTAGTGAAGAATTGTAATTCCATGACTTTTCAGTATGTAAGTATATATTAAATTACTTCCCTTATCAAGAAAAAACATAAATCTTTAGATTATAGAACTACTCGCAATTCTAAATTAAATATAGGATATGAAAAAATATCTATATAATAAAGATATTGTTAATTTTGATAATAATGTTACAATATCTATTGATTTAGGTGGATTCCTTGAGAGCAAATGCTATTTTAATATACATAGAACAGAACAACACTTACTACGAGATCAGTGTCTTATGTTCCAATATTTATATGTATAATACCCTGGATTGCGAGCAAATGGACAACCGGGAACAAGAAAGCGAAAATGCACCATCTATCCATAGTATGCAGTCGGGTTGTACGTCATTAGTACCGCGAACAATTTCGTATCTGTATAACTGTCAGGATGAATTACAACCTTGTATGTATAGTCTACATTCATGTTTTTCTTTATCGCAGTTCATAAATATTGAAATTCTGTATCTTGTACTTATAAAGTAAAATTTTATACAAATGTTTTATACATGTGCGATGCAAATACATTCTCTAATTAATTATACCTAGTTTCAGTGAGAGGATCAGGGACAACAGATATGGATAATTATTTGCAATTGGTAGTAACACCACCTCTAATCACAGCTGTTTGCAGATTGCTAAATAATTTGATATTCGTAGGCAAACAAGAAATCGTTCGTCAAATTTATGAACACTCTATAGATAAATATTTACTTGGGTAAGTACAATCGACGCAATTATTTGTTTACTTCTTCACAAAAAAAAAATAGTTGTGACATTATTGTTCCTTGTGTCCCTACAACTTTTCAGATGTATCAACGAAATTCCCAAAGACACCATTGGCAAAAAGAATTGTACACATTACTGCGATATTTTGGAAATGTATATTAGCATTTGCACGGTGCTAACGAATTGCGTCATTTACAGTAACGAATACGTCTCTGCTATTAATTTTTCTCCAGACTCGCTTTATAGTTTACTCTACTTTTTGAACAGTGACTTATATTGTAAGTTTGAATTTTTCTTAAATCGCATCTATTAATACTATTTAATTATTTCATACTTTGAGCAAAGAAACTGAATTTAATTATAATTAAAATTCAATTTTCACAGGTACCGACACAGAACAATTGGTCTCTTTAAGAAATAGACTCTGGACAGAGGCTTTCAACTTTATAGCTGTTCTCTCATTAACCGAAAATCAACATTTCGAATCGGTACAAACCGCACTAGAATTATGTGGCCTAGAAGCAGTACTTTCATCTATTTGTATTGCCATAAAGGACACGAACACAGAGCTTCGTATGAGCGCGATAGGTTGCCTCGCGTTTTTCCTTTCGCAGGAAATTCAAAAGGATTCTTTAGGAAAAAGCAACACCTCGCTGCAAACAGCAATAGATACCACTCTGATACAGACCTCGACTGACAGCAGAAATAACTTGAAAGAAGTTATATCAAACATTAATAAACTCTCTCTGCGAAGCGCGAGTGGACATTCGAGGAGATCAAATGAAAACGATGACATCCTTATAATTTACGACAAAGCAGCGGATCGTGAAGTTGGAAAAGAAGATGTCGCAATTGGCGAAGAACTCTGTGGCGTTCTATTACATCTATTTATCGCTCATAACTACAACAGATCCAAGAAAAACCGTAAATTGTCCGAGGACAAGGACTTGATTACAAGTGCACTTACTAATTTGTTATGTGTATCTAATACAGCTAAGAAATTCGCCCTGGAGGAGAATTTACCGGCAACAACTTTAATGATATTGAAAGAATTATATGTTAGATTAAATCTGCAACCGTTTGAGTTTTTCAAGAATCAAATAGACCGTAACAAAAAGGTGCATAGCGATGATTAAACACGTTGAGCGCCACGTCAGCCATCGGTGACTGACACTGGACTTTCCGTTTAGGCCGTGTCAGCCACCGGTGGCTGACAGGGTACAACATGTATAGTTGTACCATTTTTATCTAGTGTTTCTAACCGAACGGTAAAGAAAACAAAACAGACTTGGCGCGTAACGTGTTGAATGTATGCCTATAGACATCGCATTCTAAAAGTAAACTTCTACTGCGATAAGAAACATTGACTCTATAATACCAGCGCACACGTGGCCTGGCGGGAACTTCCTTAAAAATCGGCGTGGGGCTCAACGTGTTAATTTCATATGATTTTATTCTGTGATTATTTCGGGATTGCTGAATCCGTACTGTAGCTACAATCGATCATAGCCACAACCCCTGAGAGCTCTTTAAAGTTGTTCACTATGCTAAATCGATGGGTTTTCCAATGAATACATAATTTTCAATTGAGCATGCAAAAACTGCATACATGTCAGACGGAATTTCCAATGACATCTATGCAAGTATGATAAAAAAAAAGTTTTCCTCGTTTTTTTTCTAGATTCCTCCGCTATTACACGATGTAAATGGAATTTTCATATTACTAATGAATTTCATGTACGGCAGCACACAAGTGAAAGAGATTCTGACGAAATGTGGATTAGCGGATGTCTTGCACAAGTTGTGGGTTTGGATTGCGTTAAATAACACTGTTGCGACGACTACTTTAAAATTACTTGCAACGTATACTACCAAATGTACTGCAGGTATTGTATAAAATTTAACGTATGATTCATTTTTAGTTCTTAATTAACGAGTTAAGAAAATTATTGGACTGATTAGTAAAATTTATTAATACTTTTATAGCGGCACAATCGCTGACATTAACGACTACCTTGCCAGGCGCGGGACTTAGAAGAACTCCTAATACTCTAGCTCTAATCCACGTAATTATACAATTAATTTGTAAGGAAATCGATAAAGCTGGACAACTCTTCGATAATCACAAGTTACATTTCGCATTTCATATTCTGCGAAACGCAGTACATGTGCATGAATGTAGGGTGTCGATTTCGAAGGTAATTTAAACTTTCTTAGCGATCAAGTATAATTTACCCAATAGTAATATTTAATTAATTAATTATAACATTGCAGAGTAATCTGCTGCAGTTTTTTACAAAAATACATCCAATTACGACAAAAAGGGTGAAACCATGGCCGCTCGTCGAATTGTATTGTTTGGAATTCTTAATTGATTTTACTTATTACGAAGAAGGTCAATTATGTGTACCAAAGGTAAGTGTAAATTTTACTGTATGAATGTTTGAATATAACATGCTAAGTGCGAAATGAAATATCTCAAAAGCACTTTAATTATTTTATTATTAAAAAATTGTAAATGAATAATGCTCCATTATTTTAATTTCTAATTATTTCTGTCCAGTCTGTCGACGGTCTGGACGTTCTATTGCAATTGTCAAAATGTTCTTCATCGTCTAGCAGAATTCTCGCTATTTCCATATTGCGCAATCTGTCGTTTAATGTGACAAACAGACCACGATTACTTAGTTCTGGTAAGAAGGCACATTTTAATATTACTATATACTTAAATAATTTTAACACCATAATCTCTATAATTTATATATATATATGTTGCAGTGGACTTCATTAATGTTTTGCACGATATATTCAAAAGTGGTTCTCTCGGCGAAATTAAAATAGCTGGTTCTATGTTATGGTCCCTTGTATGCAATAATCAGAAAGGAAAATTAATTGTGCGCAGCGCTGGTTTTTCGCAGAGTATTCAAGAAGCTTTAGGGAGACTAACATTGTTATCTATAGATGATAGAAAACAGGAGCAGGAGTCAGTTAAAATGTTACAATATGTGTTAAGAATTCTTAGTCCGGTAGATACTAAAATACATGAATACGATAACGATTGAATAATTCAATTAAGAAAATGACTGATAAATATAATTGTACATACGAGTAGATTTAATTTTTGTAATAGTATGTGAATAACTTTTATAGTAAAATCCATTGCATCGTTTTATTGTAATCATTTTTTGTAATTTTTATAACGTAACAACAATGAAATTTATTGCGAAATATATTGTATATTTTTATAAATATCTTAAAAGATATTTTACAGAATATTTGGTAATAAAAATGATTCAGTCTTCTTTGTCATTTATTAAACATATTTATATGACGTATAATTTCTATTATTTGCGCTATTCTTCAGAAACAAACAAATCTTTCTATTCTCATAGCAAAATTCATTTTATTTTAGCATGTGTGTCACTGTGAAAAACAACTAAAATTGATTTTACAAACTAAATGCCTTTATCGAACTTTCTATTTTAAGAGGAAAAATGTTTTCATGAAAAACCGATGTCAGTCGGCCTTGGCGATGATGTGGAATGATACACGACGAGGAGAGAAATATGTTAAATGACGGCACTTTGTATTATATACGAAATAAAGTCTAAAATTTATTGAATCCTCCTGTGGGAGAGATAGTATGATGTCTGTTTGTTTATCGAGATTAGTGCGAATAATAAAAATTACACAAATATCCCACGAAAGCATTCAACCGATAATTAATTTGAATATTAATAACGATCACGGTTCAGAATGAATATTCATTGAAGGGATTAATTCTGAAAAGTTTTGCTATATCTTTATATCTATTACCTGGTATACCTAAAACTTAATTTCTGAGTTAAATTAACTATTAAGAATACTTATTGTTTAAATGATGACCGTGAATATGATTTTGTTGTAATATTAATGTTTTACGAATTCTTGTCTCGATGTATCCAACGATCAGTCGAATGAACTGATGATTTGTTACTATCTCCACTTTCTCTTGACACTTGACAATTTGACACGTATGAAAGCATGTTACATATCTGCAATCGTTCACTCTGCCCGGATTCTTCGAGGAATAACGACTGCTTCTTCATTTATTTTATTTTATTTTATTCCATTTTATTTCACTTCTCAGACGTAATTCAATTTTAACAGTCAACTTTGATATGTGGTTATCAATGGAGTTGTAACTCGATAATTTTATTAATAATTTACTTCTTCTATTTTCAGATTATTTCATTATTTATGTATATGTATGTCTAATCAATACCGAGTGATTCGCGAGAAACAGAACAACTAATCATCTCAGTTCGGCTTAAAGATAAAAGAAAACTCCAGTAAAATATCAAGAGGCAGATGGATCGAATTGCTCGTTAAGACTAAAAATTATGGTGACGTTTTATGCGTGTAACTATGTTAGCTTCCTAATGATATCTCCTTCTCAAGTTTCGTTTGCACGCGTCTGGTTATTGAAGACAATATGGTTTAATTTCTGCGATGACAGAATCCCGCGTTTCGTGTTAATTAATTAATTAACGTGATATTCTACAGTTGACCAGTGGTGACATTCCACGCAATTATTATTAAATGTCGCTAACAGGAAATTCCGTAAGCTATTGGTTTTTATGCACCAATTTTCAAGAGTCATTGGACAATGGAAATGATTATGAAAATAATAGAATCAACATCTGAATTTATGTTCCATTTGGTTATTTAAAATTTACCAAAATTACAACGAAGTTCAATCCATAAGATATTCAATATTCGTTGATGTCAGATTTACATATAATACATTGAGTTGGATAACTCTTTGAAATGGAAAGTTTGAACGTTTTTATCGCGCTTCGGGTTTCATGAATAACCTTTAGTATGAAGCTATATCGTCCAAGTTCGATTGGAAAACAGGCAGACACCCTGTACATCTAAACCGGACTAAAGAAGACATTTTTATAAAAAGTGATACGGGCGTGTTTCGTGCAGAACAAAGAACGAGAGTCGAGAGACCGTCTTCGGCAGACAGTTAACTCTGCACCATCTGCCCGGGGTCTTTCTTTTCTTGCGACGAGTGACGCACATGAGCGCAAAAAAAAAAAATATAATTTATGCGCGAGTATCGGATCACTATACCTATTTGCACTGGGTGTTACTTAAGAGCAGAAGTTTCATAATTGATGGAATACATAACGTAAACATTCTTTTGTTAATACCATAGTAAAATATGCTACTGTTTCTGTATATTTTGATCAATCAGTAAAGTCGTTGATGTTGTAATTGCTCTACGGAATAATTAGTGCCGTAAGCTATTTAATAATGGAACGAGTTTACTACGCAAGTAAAACAAGTTTAAACGATTCATGCGTAATGATTAATTACCTGTACTATTATTTCCTTTTCTAACTGTAATAAGAATTATAACAAGAAATGTATTTTAGTATCTAATATGCAACTAGTGTAACCGCTTATTACGTAGGATTGCTGGATCTCAAACTAATATATAAGAGGATTTCTATTTAACAAAGCTTGTTGTTATAATGTATATTAACACGTTTTCTGTTTCTGAAAATCACATTTTGTGGTGGAATGGACGAATTAAAGTAACATCTCAACTTCTCTAATTTTCTTGTATTGTATCTGTCTTTGTATTTCTTTATCCCTCTTCCTCAGTGCCCTCGCCACATCCTCCCTCCGCTTTCTTAAGGGGGTATTATCGTCTAGAAACATCAAAAATTCGATATTTTTTTTTTTGCATTTTCTTATCATTTAGGGTTTTGAGAAAGTGCCTCTAAAATATTAATTTGAAATTCGTAGAGCTCTCATAGTTACAGAGGCTTAAAGGCTGTTCACCAGTATTAGTGTTAAATGTATAGCAAACTTTAAACGCGTTTTTCTCGAAACGACATTTTTCAAGTCGGGCGCACGTTTTTCTCAAAAACTATTGGACCGACTGACTTCTGGTTTTACACACATTTCGAGGGCACCATCACCTATGGTCTGAACTGGAATTATACCGATAGCTTGAGTATTTTAGCCCTGCTCTCATATTTTAGTTGACAATTTTCCGGGAAAATTAAACCTTAATTTTCAAACAGCTGCGATTCCGATAAAAAATTTAGTACTTACTTAATTCTAGTTTAGACGATAACTACATTCACATAGATTGAAAAAAACATTTGTTTTTCCGTCTCAGACGACTAGAACCGCCACAGACTGTGCGCCCGATCGAACGAGCGTCTCACGCCACAACCTGTATAACAGCGCATAACTTGTATAGATTTCAATCAAGTATTTCATAAAAATTTCTGTTGTTAGTTGAAACGTATTTTATTATGCATTAAAAAAACCCTGGTACTGTAGGTTTGATAGTTTTCGCAAAATTAATTCCTAAAAATGACTGAAAAAACAAACTAGACGATAATACCCCCTTAATTCATCTGTTCCTATTCGGTTGTAACCATATCTCATAAAATATTCTCCCCTTTCTTTGCCATTTCTTATCTTACAATTAGTTATCGCCCTTTTCTTTTTCTTCAAACATTCTTTTACTAATAGCCTAGCCTTAACGCCTTAATTTCTCTTCAAACTTTATTGCCATTCTCTGTTTTAATATAAACCTATTTCCTCAGTTCTCTCGTAAATTCTTTCTAAACATAACCATAATTAAACTATCATTTAGAAAACTCACTGAATAGATATTAAACTATATTATAGGAATTGCAAATGTTATATTGGTAAAACGAAACGCAAGTTTCATCGGCGGGTGTAGGTCTGGTTGTGCGTCAATATTTTCATTCGAGATGTCGAGCATTTGGCGCGCTGGCTGATCTTTGCTGAATGACGTATTCTCACGTTCAGAAGTTTGCCATGGTTCGCAAAAACCGGCTCGTCCAGGCTCCCGTAAAAGGAAGACGCGTGGTAAACTTCGCGAAGCAGTATTTCCTCTGACATCACAGTCATCCAGAGCGACACCTGCGCTGCCCGTAATTCTTGTAAACAGCCAAAGAACTGTTGAAAGATACATCCTTTGCAAGGTTTTTGCGCCGTGATACGTACATTTGCCATAAACTCACGGTACTACTGTTACCAAGGGACCGTGTACAGTACTTATACATACACGTCTATATCTAGGTACCTGAATGAGTACCAGAGTACTTTTTACTAAAATTAATTGTGAAGGTGTCGAAGCAGGGCCGGCGTGACCTTTTGCGGGACCGGGTTCAAAAATTCTGCGGGACCTGGATTCACGTTCAAGCCCTACGTTTAATTATTTATTTACAAATGCTGTTACATATTATATATTTTTTATAAGATGAATATTAAATAATAACATTTCGATGACTTTTGTCGCGCCTTTCAATTTAATCAGCGTTACCAAAAAAGTGTCTTGTATTTGTTAATGGTATCATCAGTCTGTAAAAAGTTAATCAAAATCGGTGCCTTGTAATTTTCGTAGACCGCGGGACCTTTTAAAACGCGGGACCGGGTTCCGGAGAACGCGCTGAATCTGTCTTGCGCCGGCCCTGTGTCGAAGAAAATAAATTTAAACAGAATCGATGAATTTAATAAAATTACAAAAAATGGCGGTAGCGCAACAGTTACATCGTACACTTCCCATTCGTATAGAAACAAAATCTTAACCCCCTAGAAATGTTCAGAATTGCTGATCTAACAAGCACCGCGTTAAAAAAAGTAGAAGCGAAAGAGCAAGGAAAACAAACAGGTGAAAAACTCCCCGGCACCCTGTATCGACAATCTCATCCTAAGAACCTTACCGACGCCGCGAAGTCACCTAATCGAATTACTGCGAATCAATCAGTGACTCATGGTACCTAAAATACACGATTCAATTAAGCAAGATAATTGCCTCGGCATATTGCCTCCTGGCATAGGAACTCCGCGATATCGTTGTCATTCGGCGGTTCTCGGAAAAAGTTTGCCGACCGCCGCGATAGAGGAACGACGCGGATCGTTTCGAGACGAGAACGTTGTTATGGGGCCCCGTTTGGCATTCAGCGTACGGTCGATCCGTTGGTCGTTTAATTGCCCATTATTTCGGTAGCGTGGGTGGGCTGCGTTGTACAGCCTATTATCCTCTCGGGCCTTCTGGAGCGATACGAGCCAGGCCTAGCGCATACGTGCACGCACGGAAGAACGGATTTAATGAAAGGCGGCAGCGCGGCGGGTATTGTGTTCCAGCGCGGTCGGTCACGTGACTGTCAGATGGATTTGCGTCAATGGTGACCTCCGCGTTCGCGTATCCGTCGCTCCGCGCCCCTCCGTTCCGCATACCCCATGGGCCCCGCGGACGGACCCGTGGGACCAGTGTAAGTATACGTATACGTACGAGTACTCGGAGCCGAGGTAAGAAGGCCTGGTCTCGTCTCCACGCCTCCCATTGGTGGCCTGACGCTGAGGAAACGACAACAAACCATAGCTATCTATACCATACCTAGATCGCGAACGAAGCATCGGTACATGGCCTTAAAAATATGTACTACAGAAACGTGTTTCGCGCACGCGTACTTTTCTATGTACTAGAATTTACATGCGGGTGTAGAAAGTATTCGTACACCGATCGATTTACAAAAAATACTATGTGAAATTGTAATTTATTAACTTTCTTTTTTATAAACAACGATATCGTACGTATTCTTGGAAATCTCTAGAATAGATACACTACGAAAAGATTAGTTATTTTGTATAAGTGAGAAATCAACAAGAAAAAACAAGAAATCGATAGAAATAGAGAGGCAATGAGTATTCGTACAAGTGTTAAATTTTTAAAACTTCATTTAAAAAAAAAAAAAACGAAATTTACATTAATTTCTAAATAATCAATACTTCGTGGGATTTCCTTTTGATTTTATAACTACTGCAACTCCTCTAGGCATTAAATTAACTATCACAAATGTCGATGTTATTCGGGATGGGATCTTCTTTCATTCCTTTATTAGAGCATTTTTCAAGTCTTTTTTTACTGGAAATTTAATATTTTCTGATTCTCTACTGTAAATTGTTTGTCATAAGAACATTGCCGATACTTATTGCTTCTATATTTCTACCAATTTGTCCTATTTTCTTGTTAATTTCGCAAATTATATAAACTAGTAATTGTTTGTTGAGGTTCCGACCATAGGTGTGACGACATAGTTTAATAAACTCTTTCGATTTTCTGTTTGAGATTACCAGGAGAGCCAAAATCACCTGCGCCAGCGGATAACTTTTTTTTTTTTTGCACACATGCATATTATTTCGTAAATAAGTGACGAAATATTTTTTACCAAAAAAAAATTTCTTATTTACTTTCCTTAATCATACCTTTAAGGGGAAAAACATTCATTCAATTTTATGCAATAGTTCCTGAGAAGAAAATGATTGAAAATATGCTTTTTTTTTGTGCGTTCACAGTGAAATGCCCCCTTAAGTTTTCTTTTGTGCTCCACGCTTCCTTTAAACTAGTGGGTAGTTCGTATTGGATGCGGAGCGATTGTTCTTACGAATCGATCTTAAAACGAATCAAGTACCAAACGCAAACAAAGTATGGAAAGTTATAATCCCTCTCACATAAGCAAAGAGAACCTACGTGACCAATGCGCAAGAAAATTCACAGCATAATTGTACATACTTTTCGGTGCTGCTTTTTATGTACTAAAACAACAGGCGTTTGCCACCTA
The DNA here is from genome assembly GCF_026283585.1 of Hylaeus volcanicus. Lineage (NCBI taxonomy): Eukaryota > Metazoa > Arthropoda > Insecta > Hymenoptera > Colletidae > Hylaeus > Hylaeus volcanicus. The sequence goes on along the minus strand of NC_071983.1, from coordinate 11,961,288 downwards.
GGAATAGTATAGATACTGTGCAACAAAGTACATGTAGTCTAAGAGCTGGTGACGATTATACTTATGTCATTTTTAAATGAAAACAATCCCTTTTTTTATGGAAGTACAGTCTGTTCGAGAAGAGCATTAGAGGAGAATTCGAACGCGCGAAGGCAGCAGGATCATCCCTCGATTTAAAATTCGCGATGGACTTCCATTTGGTTTTCCTAGTTAAACGAAGGAAAAATACAGCGAACGCCACAGCAACGTAACGAAAGGAACAATTTGTCTTTTTACCATGTACGTTAACGCGATGTACGACGAGACAAGAGAGGTAAGACAACAACTGTACCGAGTGTTGGTGTCGAAGACAACGAGGAGAAGTGACAAGTCGGTCTCGGGACCTTGGATTTCACGACGGCAGAAACGGAAAGACCCCGATCCGATCCAACGAAATTGCAAGAGAAACTTGTATCCTCGTTGGACGGTAAACGAATTTCGTGCGTCACGGTTCGCACGTGTATTATTGCTGTCACAGTTTCTTCGCGCCCATGGCCGAAATAACAAGAAAGAACCACGGGGATGCTAATGGGAGCATAGAACAAGCAGATGGATTGCGTACGTTCCGTCTGAACGTACCCAAATCGAGTGTACGGATACCGTTGGAAGGATACATCATAGTACAGTGGTACACGTGGAAATAATAGTTGTCCTTCGTGTTTCTTACAATGATTATTATTATATTTGAGGAGCGAAGCCTAGTACGGTACGAAAGAGATGCATATTTGAGAATCTTTTTTGGACGAACGAACAATTTTCTGGTAATGAGATTCAGGGCATTCGAAAGATTGTTTCTCAGCGCATGAGTCGAAATTTTTGTATTTAAAAATATTTTAAATTGACGAAGTTGCGGCGTTGTCATTGTCGATCATGAAATGGTAAAGATTCGAACACATTCTAGCCCTGAAGAACGCTCATTTTTCGTGCACAAAAAAAAAATAGGTTAAAAAGAGTACACCCTCTTGATAGCGCTTATATAATTTAATATGGTATTCAAAAATGCTTGTGTTCTCAATTTCGGATAACTCAGCTTCGAGGTCGAGTGGTCACCGAGGAATACTAGTGTAAAGAAACTACAACGCCGTAAGTTTGTTAATTTAAAATATTTTTAAATACAAAAATTGCGACACATGTACTAAGAAACATTCTTTCGATCACCCTGAAACGTACCAGTAGATCATTTTCCGTTTGCTCCCAAAAAATTCTTCTCTCGAATCCCCCTGGATAACAAGCAGTGAAAAGTAGTGAAAAGTCCAGAAATTTTCTTTTCGTTTAGGGATAAGTTCTCCATAAAGTTTGAAAACTACTGTTCTAAATCGTTCTCAATATAAACACGTCAACAATTGCAATACTTAACGCTTTATCTACCGAGCTATTTAGAAACAGTCTTTAATTAAAAAAAAAATTGTTCTGTACCGTTACTAGGTACATTGAAAACCAAGTCTGTTTCCAAACACTGAACGTTGTAAGTAGACAATCATCGACACAGTAAATAAATTCGAATAGCTAAATACTGCAATTGAAAAGCCTATAAATAGGCTCCCGGTAAATAAAATGTTAATTGTCGCAATTAATGTTCCAATAAAAACGCTGGAGGTAAAAATCATCTGGGTAAACGACTTCTGCACCGAAGTGGTAAATAGCTTTGGATGAGAGTGACTTTTATCTCTTTAATCGTTACGAAATAAGAGAAGTTTTCGGACAGGCTGTTGAAACTGAGACGAGATATTTCGTATTAGTCCCAAGAGGAGCAACAAACCGGATTAAACTGAGCGATTCGACCACCGTTAGCGTGTAACTTTGTAATGAAAATGTATCTGAACTTTAGAGTACGTGTATTTGTACATCGTGTGTAGTGTCATCCATAATTATTTTATGCGATACCATTTAACTTTCACTTATAGCATCTTTTTCTACTTCCAACCGTTTAGGAGATACCGAATATAAGGAAACGTTATTTTCGTTATGAACTAATATTATTTGCATCAACGGTTGGCGAATATTTTTTTATTTATACATATATAAATAAACATATTATATTCATTATTCGTGCATGTATGTACGAATATATTTAATAAGAATCAAAAAACATAAAATCACAATTTATTTGAAACTGAAGTATGATCGTTCCCCCGATTCATTTTTATCGATAATGTTTCTATAAAATTGCATAAGAAATAATTGCGTGATAATGAATGTGTACAAGAAGGAAGAAATGTGTTTGAATAACATTTTGTTATCGATTGCAGATTTACAGGAGACCTTGATAATGAATGGAAACTCATTGGCATTAATCATCGTTGTTAACTATTACCATTGACGTCTTTTGTTGACTATTTTATCACATTTTTCACGCGATCCTTCCTTGTAGGAATAAATCACTAATTACTGTATACGATAACAAAATTATTTACTAGGCATCTCTGATAATGCGTGGGTCGCGATCACGCGATATTCGATTTAAATAGATTTTGAACGCATCACGTATGGTTCTCAAACGACTCTAAAATCAGGTCGTTCAGCGATTTATTGTTTTGCTCGAAGTTAGGAAAAATTAAAATTTTTAATTTAATTATAGCAATTTAAGTATAGTCTATATTTATATATAAATAAGTAGAATATAAGAATGAAGTATATATTAGTATCTTTAATATATATAAGTATACTATTATCTATGTGAATTAAGAAAATTCATACAAAAAAAATTTTAAACAACTTTTTTTTAACAAGTTAAAGTGATTTTTTTCACCCAAAGAACTCGTTCTTTTTTTTCAAACTTGCAGTAATTTCACATTTTACCATTTTTGCGGGTTTTTCTTAGTTCACACGGAAGAAAAATGTATGAAAATGATAATTTCTTTTGGTTTTTTTGTGTCACAGTCGACTCAATTTGAATATTTCTTGTTGAAAAAATTTGTACAGACTACTCGAACATGTATGAAAATAGGATAAAAAGTTCGATAGAATTAATTATTTTTTTCCATCCTAAAAAAATTCACGAAAAACCGTTTTTTTTTAGACCTCCTAATTCAGGATACCCCCTTAACGCCTCCACCAATCAAATTTAAACTTGTAACACCAGTTCCTCGATACCAAATAATTTTAGCCCGATGCATTTTTTCCTATCACTAATACCAGCCAAGTTATTCAGGTGACCGGTTTTAAGTGCCTCACCCTGTATTCTTTGATGTTTGCCGCCGAATGTCGAACGTAGACAAGTACAGCGTGTAAAGAAGAGGACGGAGCGAAAACACCGAGGTATGTCGGTGATATTAGGGGGACCAGAAAGTAATGTCGTTTCTGCGAATGCGAATACTTGTTTATTATTTACCAGCTCATCGTGTACCAATCAATTTTTATCGATCAGGTATTGAAAATTTGCACACTAGAGGACAGAAGGTTATTGATAACGAGGACAATTACATAATTGATTAAAATTAAAAACATATAAATTTTGTTTTCCTTGTCTGTTTTATGTCGCATCGACTACAAGGTCATTAGCGACAGAACTATTTACGATTATTTATATCTTAGAATATATATTGATGTCTTTGAGGAAGTCTATCGTATTTCTGATGTGGTTCTGATTTGTTTGAATTTAATGTAAAAGAAACGACATTACTTTCTGGTCCCCCTAATACAATGGGATGCAACGAATGCAACGATGAAACTTTTTTATTATTAACTTTTACCATCATATTTCTGACATTTTTCTTTAAAAACTTAAGAATTGCAAGTTCGGAAGATAACTGAAATCCATACCAGTGCACGGTTCATTGAATTATATGATAAGTAAGTGTGCTTGAACGTGGTTGTCTCGGTTAAGTTATGTACATAGGGTTAATACGACCGAAGGCCTCTTGGTTTCTCAAGGCTTCTCAATCTACAAAATCTTCGCACAAATGGAACAAACGAGACTTTATATAATGCGCATCGAGCACAATTGAAACTGTTTAAAATTGTATTGTCCGCATGCGGATCGTGTTCCACGCGAAATGCACGCCGAACCAGTTGCGCTGCAGCTCGTATCTGATTTGCTCTTATTAAGCTCGATTGATTGATTGAATTGAATTAGAAATAGCCTACTCCAGTGCATTATTAATAGAACGCACGAATAAGAAAGTATCTTTCATCGTGGCGTAATGGGGAAGCAACGAGAATAATATCGAACAGATATAATTTAGTGTGAAAGTATATTTTTATCATGGGAGACATATCATATTTTATACTGTATTACGAGTATATTATTATTACTAAAGTGGATCGTAATTAAAAGTTGGAGATATTTTCATAACCATCATGTCTGGAGGACCGTGAACGACTTAATTTATTATACGCATTATTAAAAATCTGAGATAGATATTTTCATACACCTTGTATAATAGGTGAAGAAAACGAAAAAAATACTGAAGAGTAAGAAGAAATGATTCTTTAGAAATTCTAGGGTTAGAATTATTGATATATAAGCAAAAAATGGCGTTAACTATGAAACAATGTAAAGTAAATAAACATTTAAATAAACAGTTATTCATTCCTTTTGTGTATCGAATTCACTCCTTCAGTTTACACACAGACATTTTGATACACCCTGTACGAAGGGTAAAGAAAAAGAGTAGTACCAGCAGAATTAATTACATGACTGCTGTACAGTACAATTTATTGTACAGCAACGATTGTCACGTGCCAGAAACAATAAGACATAAAAACCGAAGTAACGTTATAATTTCAAGTATCGCAATGCGGTCTACAATCAATGCACGAGGCACGAGACTGACACGAACGAATTTACAGCGTGGAGTTTAATTGGCAAGTAAAAAAAAAAAAAAAAGACGAACATGCAACGAAGGCATTACCTCAGATGCGATAATGAAAGTCTGTATTTTTCGCGTAAACGTTCGTCTTTGCGTTGCCGACGCAATATTAATTCCAAAAAGAAGAAGTATTAACGAACTCATCGGAGTACAATATTTCACGAATGATAATGTATTAATCGACGAAGAACGAGAAAATTGAATATAACGTGGTTGAAATACATACGAATCCAGTGTGATTGATTTTACGTTAATTTCATATGTTTTGAATAATTCAACCCCGATTTTGCATATAAACTAACGATTACAGAAAAAGAAAACGGAAAATAAATGATCTTTCGTGGATACCGTATCTTTTTTTTTTGTTAACAATAGGACTTCAAATATTTATGTAATGCATGTAAATTGCTCTCTTTTAGTCCATTATTTAGTCCAATTATGACAAAATTGATTTGGAAAAAATATACCACGTGTAGCTATTATTTGAAATTATGGAAGCTAATACCTGTATTTCCGTATTGATACATATTTCTTGTATCAATACGTTGCTCTTCCTTTATGAGAGGTATCAATAATAGAACCCTCTTGCAATTTGAGAGGAAAATTAATTAATCCATCAATTTATACTTTCATTAATATAAAGATAGAGCGCTAATTTTCTTAAGTGTGAACAATTAAATACCTACATTCATTGGCTTTACATGTGTACTGTTGCATAAGAGAACACGTAACATTAATTGAGATGATGTGAACATTGCCTTTTCTTGAAATAACGTAACGAAGAAATTGCAACAAAAAGCTATTTACAAATGTCAGTAAATATAAATACGACAGATACTGACCTTTCTTGGTAAATATGATAATTAATTTACTAATTTATTTTTATAACAGGTCTCGCGTGAAAATGTAACCTGAATCGCGCTAAGAAATTTATTTCCACGCGACCATTGCAACATAATAGTAAGAATTGAGATGTTTTTACGTATTTATAGTTCAACGATACGATTTACTGAATTTATTGACTCGTTAATCGCGCGTTGGAACATTAAAAGTATATATAAGAAACATATGAATATTTAAAACCAGATTCTTAGACTAAAATTTATTGAAATGGAGGACTTGGTATTTTCTTCTACATTTTTCATGATTTTCTCTACGTGTAATCAAAAACTGATTGATCGATAAACGACGTTTTATATTTATTTATTTGAATATGTAGTAAATTATATCCTTTTCATACTTATATTTACGAGCTATTTTCTTAATTACTTCAACATTTCCCTCTTAAAGTTCTCTTTACTTTTAATCATTGATTTCATTTGCATATTGATACGATTAGTGTTTAATTAATTCTGTTTTAATTACTTAAAAGGAAATAAAACGTATTACTGTTTACATAAACGTATTATATACAAAGAATAACTTATGTGTGTGTATGAATTCTATTTTATATGTATCTATTCAATTTGTGTGCACTCTTTATATTGATCACAGTATAAATTGGTGGTTCGATTAATTTTCCTCTTGTATTGTAACAAGATCCTAGTACTAACACCTACACATTTCTCTTTAAAAAAAGGGCAACGTGCACTGTATGCTGACAATATAAATAAAGTAATAATTATAAATAAAATTCCTGGCTAATATTTGTATACATTCATATATTCCAGTTAATAATTAAAAATTGAATTTCTATTTCAGAAAGTGAGCTTATTGAGAAAGATCGTGCGATGTTATTCAAGTCATGACATTTGAAGCCAAGAAAAATTCTATCATAGGAATAATCATAATATTTCGCTAAGCATCACACCACTTTTGTGACGTACTTGTGTCGCTGACGTTTTTCGATAACGCAGCAGGAAGTAGAGACAGGAAAGAAGATAAATTGGTTCCATGGTGATAGTGTGTCTTCTGTCGGAACTACGCAATCTGCATCCGATTCGGTTTGCTGCGACACACATTGCGGAATAAGTGGACAAAATTCAATATTAGTATATATCACAATGTGAGGCAGATTTCTATCGTAGAAAATGTGTGTCAGCATGGAAATTATTATAAATAATCATGTATCAATCATTTGTATCCATAATACAATCTTTATCTTTAAATGAACATACAGACAAAACGGCAAAAAATATCCTGTGTTCTCAACATATTTGGATACATTATTTGTTATATTTTAAGAATCTTACAAGTTTTCTTGCAAATACTTGCAACGTTCGGTTTTTCATCATTTTTAATAAGGAGCCGTACTGTTGGTGTGGGGTAGCAATTGGAAGTTAAAAATTCTGATTTAATTGATTTATGGATTTCTGTAAAAATTATTTTTCACATCCTTGGTCAAAACGAAGCATATTTTGTTAAATAACATGTAGGAGCAACTTCTATTATTTATGAGAAAAAAATTCATAAAGAATTCGAAATATGGACTACTAAAGCAACAATTTTACAATATTACATCACTTTCCTGTATGATAATCATAAACTCATACATACTGTTGGATTCAGAATAAAAAAAAACGCTTTTACTGATCTAGAAATAAATCAAAATTTTCAAAAATTTCGAGGAGGGGAGTAATTTAACAAAAAAATTGTTTTTTTTTTAAAATTTGTTGGTATTGGTTCATAGGCCTCTAAAAACAGTGTAATATTTGTTTGAACATTTTTTAAAAATCTCTAATCGTTCCCGAGCAAAAGTAAAAGGAGCGGCTCGGATAAAAGGGTTAATTTCTCCCTCAAAACGCAAAAGTCGCACGTACTGAGGATGGTGTAATTCATAAGAAGGTCCCACAAACAAGTATACAAAGTTTCATCAAAATCGGGGTTTGTTAATTTTTTGTTAAATTTGTTAATCTTGTTGTGATTTTATTAATGTTTATGGTTAATTTTAATTTTTTTTTTTTGTGAATAAATAGCAATATATTGATATTAGTAATGAAATTTTGATTTTTGACCACAATTTTGCTATTTGACCTCACTGTGCACATTTAGATTTCCAGTTCTTTTTCTTTTTATTACTTTTTTATGATATGATGTAAACAAAAGTTCTGCCTAAAAATTACAAGGAATAAATTATCTATCTATCTGTCTATCGATCTAGTCTACTTTCAAAGTAAATGTACCTAATAAATGTCATGTAAACCAATTATCTTGTCTTCCGAGCGTTATTAACTGTCGTATTGGATTATATTGAGAATCAAGACCATACAACGTCCGTTACTAATTGCACATGCAATCACATGACAGGATGAACACATTGATAGACAGGCATCATGTAAAAGAGTAAAACTGTAAATTAACTCTTGTACCGAGCTTGTCCACAGAGAATAAATATAAATATAGAGGGATTTGTTTTTCTTATTATAACTGAATCTTTCGCACGATCAACAGTTGCACCTCCTACCTAGAATAAATATTGGGAGAAAAAGAAAAAGATGGTACGTTAAGTAACTACATGTCTGATCATGAAAAATAAAGAAAAATGAAATGTCCATCGAGGAGACTTTAAATAAAACAGTAATTTAAGTAAGGTTAAGTGGATTAGCAATTTAACTAAAACAATTAATCGCATTTGTTTAAAACGCATCAGTGTAATTTATAATACGTCTAAGTAATGAATATTTATACAGTTTTTGTATAGATCAAGGGTATTAACATCTAAACATTAATTTGCTGATTAACTTATGTGGAAATATATTTGAGAGGCAATCCTTAATAAAGTTCCAACCTAACTCGACACGATAGTTCTTCATTTCTAAATAAAAGAAAAAAGAGATTTAAACAAAAAAAAATTCTTTTTAATTTGCACTTGTATCTACACTTTGAAGTAAAAAAAAAAAAATTTCGTGAAAATTTACATGAACTATTATGTGTGCAAACCTACATAAAAGCGAGTCACCTTTTACTGAATGCAATTTCAGATAAGTCTCGCTTGTCAAAGTATACTATTTTTATTTGAATATTTTCATTCGCTATTATTTCACCTTTATCAGTGAATGTGGGACATTTAAAATGCAAGTAAAAGCTCACCAACTGTTTTCACATAGTGTCTATACATACAATATCTACTGAATATAAATGTTCACAAAATTTATTTTTTCCTTATAAATGCGGATAAACATGTGTAAATTAACAAACTTGTTTATTATTCATTTTTTAATATTATACTTTAGAATCTAGAAGTAGATCGAATATTTTCTCAATTAGAATTCACGTGAATAGTTTCTGGAAAACGTTCCACAACGTATAATTTAAAAAAATCCACATTTAGTCAGTCATTCGTAACATTTACAAAACAATACAACAAGAAATGTAAAAGTATTCGGTAGCTACCTCTTCTATACGCGTGCTGTTCCGCTTTGAAGTTCAGTCAGCTGATTGTGAGTTTTGTTTTCACAAGTGCCGACGGCTCGAGTCAACGGTCGCTCAAGCGAAACAGACATAAATGATTCCATTTCACTTGTAGATACAAAGGTAAAATCTGTACTATTATTTGAGTTTTACTGTATAGTCAATTTTCCACTGAAGAGATTCAGATGTTAGGGTAAAAATAAAAGAGGACGATTAAGATTACTTAACAAAAATCGCTCTATCACCATAGTCGAATGTGAATTAACGCTGAAATGAATCGAAAAAATTACCAAACGTACTTTACAACATGCCTAAGATATTCTCAAAGTTAAAAAGAAATTAATTACAGTTTTCTTTATAAAAAAAATCACTTAATATTTGACCTCTCAATGTGGTTTACAATACCTAAAAATCGTACACTAACGTCACGTTTCGTTTTTCGACGACACGTGAGTCATTCTCACGCTACGAATATATGTATATCGAAAATAATAGTCACGATTGCGATCGTCAACCTTGGACAATCACAATCAAAGTGCGCCAGACAGAAATAGAGCGGAAATAATCAATCGCTGACCCGATCGTTGCAAGGGTCGTGGAACGACAGACAGAAGACCTGCGAACGGAAATATTCACCGAAAAAAAGCGTAAACGAATAAAATACGATTACAGATCGACTAATCAACGAACATTGCAGTACTGATATATTTAAGACATTTTTTTGATAAGGCACCACGTAGGAACTTTAAGGGACCTCAAACTTAATTTATTACAAATTTTTAAAAAAGATGATAGAACATTTTAAAAGAGATGATAGAAACGACTACAAACTCGCACTATAGAGTGCAGAGAAAGCTAACAAGACATCCTAACTTATTTTTCTAATCCAAAACGATAAAAAGCAGACCTAGACCACGATCGTTTCAGCGTACGAGGAGCACGCAAGCTAATGGCGCCACTATCGCAACTCGATCGCTCATTGTGGCGCCATTGATTTCCATATTCGCCACGAGTTAAAAGAACCCGTGGCGCCTAGCCTTGGATTCAGGTAAGAACGATTCTCGTGTTTGCATACGGTTAACGTCACATATCAGCATTCAGTCGACAAAACGTAAACCACGAAGATTAATGTAAAGTTTCAAGTTTAATTGCATACATACTCCACGTGTCGCGACATAATTCTTTTTCGCGCTGTTCTTTATATACACTTTGTTTGAACAACTCGCGCGATATGTCTTATGGAAGCGCAAACGATTATTGATTGTCAGCATGTAATTTTCCTTTTAAAAAAACGAAAAGATGAAACTGTCGAAAGAAATTTCTTCTTTTTTTCATGCACAATGCGAAAGATGTTGCGACAAATTATCCATCTACTGGGTGGTTTAGGCAGAGCGAGCATAATTTATTGTGCTTTTCAGTGCATTTTCTCATACTCTTAAACAATTATATCTACAGGGTGTCTACGTATAAGTACGCAGGGTGTCAATTCTACAACAAATTTCCAACAAAAAATTACTCTTAAGACATTTTCTTTGTGTCGCCTTATTCTCGAGAATTTTCACTTTTGAAAGTCAACTTTTCTCGATCAAAATTGGAAATTTGTTGTAGAATTGACAGCCTACGTATGTCCGAACTTATACGTAGACACCCTGTAGAGCTGGTGAGTATTCATATAAAGTAACTAGAAATTGTTTCGTACTTTTTTTGGTGCAGTTTTAATGTTTTTCGAAGTCGGTTATATTTTTTCAGAGATGGGCAAAACCCTTTGTCTCGTTTCTTTCTTTGGAAAATGTTCAAAAGAGGAAACGAGACAAACATGTCGGCAAACTTCAGATTTATTCGATGCCTAGGGTTTTGCCCGTCACTGTATTCTTTTTCCAAAAATTAGTTTATAATCTTAACCTCTGTCTTCGAGAGATCACCATATAAAAAGGTTTAAAGAAATGTGTGACGTTATTCGGAATTATTCGGAATGAATTCTACGTACCGAGATAACGAAGAACGTCTTCAAAAGAATTCCGCGGCTTCCCATTGTAGATGTAATCGGTTGAAGGCATCTGGCTGGCGGGGGGGGGTGGACGCTGTTGAAATTGGCAGTTGAACGTCGGCTCATATTTCACACATATACACCCGCACTCCTCAAAAAAATACAAGAAACGCGAACATCGATTCATATATCGTTGATAGATTGCTTAAATACGTCTTTAGTACACTTTTTTCCACTGATATTAACCGCTTCATGTTTGCACCGAAACGCACTTGCTGCAGGACCGCCATTACTTCGAAAAAGGAGGGAAGAAATCATCGATTCGATCGATATATCGAATTTCAGACCCAAGTTTAACGTCACTGTCACTGTTGCCATGCACTATTTTACGAACGCCCCTACTGAATTTTCTACATAGCAGTGCCATCTTTTGTCATTAATATTCGTTTACTTTCGACTATGGTATTCGATATTTAAAATTTGTATACACTTACACATTCGTATAACCTTTGACAAGGAAACAGGCATGTGATACTCTATAGCCAATAAAAATTGATTGAAATCGGTTTGTATAAAATATGATCCCATTGACATGAAAAAGTTAACAATCTATTACATACTGAAACCACACGCTCCTTGTATTTTTAATATTTTTAAAGACTCACTATACATTCGCATAAATCACATTTTTCACGAACGTTTCACCCAAGCTTTGATTTTAATTTAGATTTGGCAGTAGCGTACAATAAGAAGCAATCTCTCGTATAAAGATAGACAGAATTCCTTTCTAGATACAAATTTTAAATAATGTATAAGAAATAAATAGTTTAACCGTCACTTAATGAATAAAAATGAAAATTTGTGTCAGAATAAAATTATATTTTACATTGAGCGAATAAAAAGTTGTCTACATAACTAATTAATCAACAAACGTCACAAATAGATCACTTCACGCTGTTCTTAATTATTATTAGTCATTCGAATAAAGTTGTTGTTCTTTGGCTTAAGTCTTTGCACTCTTGCCGCTGAAACAATACTGACTTCAAAAAGTTCTGTTTGACTATAGAAGGATAGTAGATAGGGAATCTCGAAATTGTACAGTTTCTATGTGTAGTTAAAGTAGCTAAGAAACGCGAGAGGGCAGCCAATCATAGAAACTGCAAGATTTTGATTAAATGCGTGTAAGATTTAAAAAGAATTATAAGTGTCGCTCCGCTAGTGCCATTGTTACTTGACTGTCTACTTTTTCACATGCTTACAGATCACTGGATCTATTGTGCAGTTATCCCGTGACAAAGACTAAATCAACAGACTTGATAGATCAAATTGTGGCCTTACACCCATAAATCGTAAATACAGGGTGTCCGAAAAATGTTGTAACGCCTTGAAAGAGGTGGTTCGGGAGGTGATTTGAAACAACTTTTTCCTTAATGAAAATGTTGTCAGAGGTTTTGTTGAAGAGATATTAACGGAAAACACTGACCAATCAGAGCGCGAGGATGCCGATGGAGCGCTCGCGGTAGCGTATGAGCGCGGCTGCTTATCGCGTAGCCTATGCTCAACCGGCATACTCGCGCTCTGATTGGTCGGAGTTTTCGCTTAATATCTCCTTAACGAAACCTCGGACAACATTTTCGCTAAGGAAAAAGTTGTTTGAAATCACCTCCTGAACCGCCCCTTTCAAGATCTTACAACATTTTTGGGACACCCTGTACAATTGATCAAACGACTAATCGAGTTTCCGTGTTTCTTAACTTTTTAACTTATCTTGCCAATTTTGAGACTGTCAATAAAGTTCTATGAAAGTTTGTCAGAGGGCAACTGTTCAAGTACTAAGTGAAAGAGTGAGTTTTTTTCATCAGTGGAAACGAGATAATCTTGAAGAATGTTTCCTGCAACCCATTACCGTTGCTTCAAGATTGAGATTCAATAATTGAAAGGTTAGTGTTTTAAAAATTCGTTTACATGAAATTACTATTGATCATTGAAGAAACAAGGGAATAAATTGAATAAATTATAGGTTAACCTCTCGTGACATGAATTATTCTGCTTAAAATAAACAAAAATTGAAACTGACTAATCCGTGACATTCATCATTGTTGCAACGATGTCACCGTGATATTAAGAAATTTAATTACGAATATTTATTCACAGTTTTATTGGTTATGTTCGTGTTACTATATTTAAAATAACTGAGAGACGAAACATACATATAAATGTTCAGCGTCCTTGGAGAGGTTAACTTTACAAAGACAATGTAAAATATTCATACTGTATTGTGCGCAAATATTACACTTCACCGGTACGTGGGAAAACGTGTAATTTTCAAGTTGAAATTGCATGACATGAATCATGTTTTGCATGATTACATAATAAACATGCTTGAAGCGTCTCGGAAGACAGACTTCTAATAAGTTATGACTGGTCTTGCCTCGGTAACGAAGTCTCACATTACAAAGTGGTAAAGATCTTTTCGATTTCTAGCGACGCAAGGAATTTACGTTTCAGCTAGGTTAGTGTAAAGTAACCGAAACAGTTTCCAAGGACTTTACATCGAAAACAATCTTGAACGGCCTTCTATGTCGCCGATGTATACAACGACCACAATCTTCTTCGATACGATCTGTTTATCAACACGTACTTTTCTCGACAGAGCGTATCATGTGAATAATCTGCAATGGTTATTCAATCTATACAGGGTGTTAACAAATCTGTGGGACATTTTTTCAGGATCAAGTCTTTATACTAGTACGAATCGAAAAGTCCTTAACAATTTTGCCAACTGAGGTTTCGTTGTTGAGATATAAGCGGTTGAAATTTACAGTCGCGGTCGCACATGGACGACACTCACACGCGAGAAAGACGCACCGATGTTCCTCATTATCCGATCGAAACGTTCGAGGTCTCATTCTGTAGGTATTTTCATCGCCTACATTTTATCTGATTGGAGCATTGGTATTGCTGCATTAGTTTAAAATTTATAAGCAAAAAACGACAAAAATCACGATTTTTTTAGTATTAAATTGTAAATAACAAGAAAACGGAACAGAGTTGGGAGTGAAAAACATATATCTATTAATCTACGCATCTCCTTTTATGTAACTCCACAATTGGTTTCCTATTACTATTTTTGTCACACAAAAATGCTCTGCTGATTGGCCGAAATTTTAGGGTAACTGGCTAGTAACTGGTTAGTAGTAGAGGCGTTCCAAATTGGATGGGCAAAACTCTAGGTTTCGAATAAATTAGAAATTTGCCGATATGTTTGTCTCGTTTCCTCTTTAGAACATTTTCCAGAGAAAGAAACAAGACAAACACATCGGCAAACTTCAGATTTATTCGAAGCCTAGGGTTTTGCCCATCTCTGGAGGGATGAATCGTTTACAGATTTGATGACCATAAATTTGGAACACATATTAAAATAAAACACTGTTTCTGGACATGAGCATTTCTTAGAAATCCCGTCGTTCTTCGTTCAACTTTTTAACCGGAATGCCTATGTCATGCATCAACATCCGGGAATATTGCCTCCAGTGTGCATTCCTGAAACGACGCGCATACCATCCGTGTGAGGAATTCGAGGGCATCGTTTGTTTGAAAAGTCTAACAAACGATAGATCAGTTTAAAACACCCGTGGGACCTAATTGATGCACATGTGCTAATCGGTGAATGGCATCTTCCGAGAAACTGTTATCGCGCGATCATTTCTAGGCGGGGAACAACTTGTATGGTAATTAGAACATTAGCAAACAATGCAGACGAATAGTTAATACGAATATCGAATGTTAATCCACATATTCCGATTTGATTTTATTCCGAGTTGATTTTATTAATGGTGAAAATTCTGGAATAGAATGAATTTTAACGCGACGAATGATTCATCCTCGTGCGTAAGAAGAAAGTACCGGTATAACAATTTAATAGTAATTTGAACGAGTTATTTTCAGAATGCGTTATTGATTTTATATAACGTTTTTCTTTGCATTCTACTGTACAAAAATTTATTATTTCCTTTCGACCTGAATATATCAATTAATAAGCATGCAAATATTTGACGAGAAACCACAATTGGAAATCGAAACCTAGAATCACATTACTTTTAATTGTTCTTTTCGATTCTGTGGAAAAATAATTGTTTATTAAAGCTCCTATATGCAATAATTTAATAGAAGCGCAAATTTAAAAACTTCGAGCTCTGTACCACAAAAGAAGGGTAATTTTGTCGCAATAATAGGACTAATTCATGTTTTTATCTCTTTTTTACTTCAATTCTTCAGAAAAAATAAAACCTACACGTTATATAGAACAAAAATAATGAAAGAGGTGAAAAGGGCGGTGCGTGCCACTGAACACGCATCGAGCAGGATGTTTTCATTCAAATGATTTTCTTTCCGCGTGTCATCACTTGCGTCAAATAACAGATTCGAAATTGGCAGTGTATCGTAAGTGGAACGTGTAACTACTTGGAATGACGTCAATTTTCGTTATCAGTCCGTTTTTGGTAGTATTTGCAAACATTCTATTAACACACCAAATTATTTATTGCGAAACGTTTTTACGTGATGTCCACGTGGTTCGAGGATGTCGTCGAAATACTTTTTGTTGTTCGAGCATTATTTTATCATTCAAAAATTACTTTTAATACTTTGGAATCCTATGTCGGATGAAGATCGACAAAAATGTA
>NC_071983.1:11926434-11945406 GCF_026283585.1 Hylaeus volcanicus | reverse complement strand
CTATTGTTATCAAATGATCAACTACAATTTATTTGTGTTTAACCTATGTACGGCAGAAGTCTTTTTACAATCTATTGACTCAATAAGAATCGTTCCACAGCATCGACCCATATATGGAATAGGCTGATGCAACTATTGGGGTCTATGAAATGTCTTGGCCTTCTTAGATTAAAGTAAAAATATTTCGTCTTCTCAATGAAATAACGGCTCTTAATCTAATCAGGAGAACTAACGTTTTTTGAATTACACGAGCTCTAGTAGCTGACGAGTAATTTACAACTTATGTAGATTACAATTATTCTATATTGAAATTTTTTGTTCATTTTCATTTACCAGATTTGAATTTCGTTTATGTAGATTTCTTTTAATTTTTCAAGATATTTATCAATTTTATTATACCCTCACTATTATCATTTACTAAATTAATTTATGTAATAACTCATTAAATAAATTTAAGTATTAAGTTGTCCCGAAAGTTTCTTTCGCGAGTTGCACTCAATTATTTTATGTGATCGTGTTTATATAAATAGACAATCTAATTTTATACTTATTCATGTTGTAACAGTAATGGAGCAAAATGAATCTTGCACAATTCAGTAATGTAACATAAAACGTAAACTATTGTGCATGTATTACTTATTAATAAAGCGAAAGAAACTTTTGGGACAACCTAATATTACAAGGAAGATGAAGTTTGCATAATTTTATGTTTGAAATGACTTTTCTTATAAAATAATAAGATTATAATCAGTAGACTGAGTATGTTTATGCAAACTTGTATTCTTATATACACAAATAGAGAAAAAAAATGTAAACTAAAGTATGTCTTGTCTTCTTAATGGTGTAACGTGTTTCTTTTTATTTTTTATATTTTATAACATATATTTACTGTAGTCGACTTGGTATACCTTGAACATGTTACGCCTCTCGTTTATCGTTTTTCATATTTTTGGTTCATATATTTAATTTCTCGTTTATATTAATCTAAAAGATCGCCAAAAACTAAGTTAACTTCTGGAATACCAAGCGTGAAACAATAATCAATAGCAGAAGTTTCCGTTTTCACACGACGATACAAGTTGATAATTTAATGCAGGGAGGAAAAAATGAGAGGCCAAAGGTCGTTTAAAATCGTCCAAGAAAGGATACAAATGAATATACATTAAACATTAAATTCTATTTTTACAGTAACTTATTTATTTTATTTCTCACGATCTGGAGGTGGCAACCTTGCTCATATCTACAGGTTCTCTTGTATGTAGTCAACAAATATTAAAGCTAAGCCTTACGGATATTTGGTTTACGAAGACCGTAAATTGTATGAAACAGTTAATGTCATGTTAGATCATTTGAAACGTCATTAAATCTGAAGGTGACACAATACAATACCAACTTTGCGATAGATAAGAGCAATAACAATTCCTTTATGGTATTCCAAGTCGCTTGAAAAACGTCACTATATCCAAAAGTTTCTTTTGTTTACAACTGGTCTGTATAAGGCTGACTAGCAAATTTGATGTATGTTAGTTAGTATGTGTGAAAACAATACTCATCAGTAGACTGCGGATCTTTATGCATTTATAGGAAATTTGAATGTTTGAGAAACTACAAAATGCAAACAATATGCAAAAATATAAAAAAGATTGAAAGTAAAGTTCATGTTATAATATTAGCAGAACAAAATAAATTCGTATTTAGGTTCAATTTTTGTAGGCACGTTCCCGAAGATATTCTTTTTTATATGGATTTATTTTACGTCGTATCTACTGCATGGTAATTAGCGACGAATTTGATTGGGTTTCTGGTGGTATTATATACTACTGTAGAGTTTGGTGTCCTTGAGGCAGTTGATGGTATTTTGCATATGTTCCTGGAATGTTAGAGCTGTTTCTTGTGGTTATACTTCCTTCTTTGTTGATCGAATTTGCTGCATTCGTATAGCAGGTGGTCAGTTGTGATTTCCTTATTGCAGGAGTCGCAGTGGGGAGGGTCCGTTTTCTTTAATATGTATTCATGTGTGATTTTTGAATGTCCAGTTCTCGATCTAGTCATTATTATTTTTTCTCTCCTGGTCATGGAGCGTTGGGATACTGTTTGGTAAAAGTCGTGCGTTATATTGTGAGTTTTTGTTCTTTTGTTGTTCCATATTTTATTCCATTCTTCTTTCGACGTGTGTTGTATTCTTGTAATCAAGTCTTGGTATGGGATTTCTATTTCATTATTTGGAGTCATGGTTGTCGCTTCTCTTGCAACGAGGTCTCCTTTTTCCTCCGAAGATTTTATTTTACTCATCAGTATTCCTTTAGAATAATTACAATATTTTTGACAATTCAGCCACTAGCATAGTGGCGAATTCTAATATTCGCCTGACTTCTCCGTTATCGGCGAGAGCGTTAATTTGTGCATTCAGATACTTGTTTAGTGTACATTAGTGAAACGTTGCAGATCTTCCAATTATTTCACGTAGATGTCTGATTCGAAGATCTTTATGTAAGTCATCTAACGCGGCACGGAATGGAAATCTAAAAGTGGGACAACAAAATATTATGCATTCCAGTTCGATCCTGTTCGATTGCGTTCGCGATATATTTCGTTACAGAAGGAGATGGGGTTAAATGGGTCGAGACATTGTTCTATTTAAAAAAGAAAACGTAGGCATCACGAGTTTCTCCCATCGCGGGCCGTTTCTAGTTTCCCAAATCTCCCACGTGAATCGTAAAAGTAACTGTCGCGCTCCACCGACTTTCACCGCGATAAGGCGTTTTGCGTCAGCAGAATGTCCCTCCAGGCCGTGTCTGATGTTCGAGAACAGTGGAAAATGAAGTTATCGAGACGAAACCGATGATGGAACGTACAGCATGCGGAAGATTAAACGCTGCGTGAAGCTCGTATGTATTAAAATGAAGCGTCACGTGAATGAAAGACTGTCCACGATACGTGTACGTGTTAAGTTAATTCCAGTGTTTAAATTGTAATTGATATCGCCGAGTGGTATCGCTCGAGGCGAAGGCAATTTCAAGATTATGTCATAAATAAATCAATTAACGTATTTACATAACAAACGTGCGTTTGCCTAATAGCGATATCGTAGATGACGACGCGTCGACTCTTCCGTGCGAATTATTTTCGGATATTAACGGGACATAAATAATTTAGCGTTACAAATCGATACTAAGCGACCCGATGTTACTCGAATTTTTTCACGTGTTTATTGCGATACGTCTATTTTAATTTGATTAATGCCCGCTCGATTCAACGCAAGACACATGTAAATGGATGATTCATAAATTTCCCCGGTCGATCCTAGACCCTGAAGACACGGGGGAAAATGCATAACTCGGTTATTATGCAATGCAAAAGATTGTAAGAACTTCGACGAGAAACGTCGAGAAGTACCGTTTCTTGTTTCTAGCGGACTTCTATTTTTAGCTAGCCCGTACTATTGTGTATTCATAACGTAATAAGGATTAATTACCATATTTACGTGAATCGCCCATCTGACTTTATTTATTTTCTTTCTTTTATGCGTCGTAGAGTGTTTGTCGTGTGCATAGATTATACGTTCGATTGAACATCGTAATTTCCAGACAGAGAGAAATCGGAAAGAGAATGAATTCTAAAACGTTGCAAGCCGGAATAATTGAGAACTAAGTCTGAAATCAGTAACCGTTTTTGCGATAGAGTAAAATAACAGTAATTATCGTTCACCATCTCATTTAGAGAAAGGCGAACAACAGTTTTCAATTGTTCAATTTGCAAAATGTAAATGACGCTAGAGATAAAGTCGTACTCGTTTCAAGAGGAGTATAATATGTTTTTTAGTATGTTACATTTAAATATTGACAATGAAATCGTTGAATAACTATTCAACGATTGTAGAACACCAATTGGAGCAGAAATTTCGATGGTTGAAAAGGTTAATAAAACAAGAGGACTAACCGGCGGTCATTTCAGTGCAATCTAAATGCGCGACGATACCAGTTATCAACGCATGCGTCTAATTTAAATCGTATTGACGTAAATTTGAGCATGTGACCGCGTGAATATCCACGTTTCCGAGCAGATAGAGTGAAGATAAAGAACCTTAAGGTCACCGGAAAAAAAATAGTTTTCTAATTGGACATATAATATCACTTCATTCATGAAGACAAGGCAATCTAAGAACTCATTACTTTATAAATATACTTTTAAAGCAGATTTACTAGTAGTAAAAAAAAAAATACAACTTTACAACATGGGGTACGGAAACATATAATTTATGACAAATTATGTAACTAAACTTAACTATCTCTAACTAAATATGTATTACATCATTTTAATATATATTTTTTTACGCTATAATCATCTAATTACCTTCTAAATACTCATTTACAAAGAGACATGATAAAAAGTTAATTATTACAAGCGTCTTCCTAGTATTAATAATTACTTTTAATCATATTTCATATGTATAAAATGTATACTGTGGACGTACATCATTATTTAATATTATTTATATTTTATTTAATATCATTAATATTATTATTTAGTCACTTTATATTACTTATATTAAATAGTGTAGATACAAATGTACCGTTTATTTTGTATTAACAATGAACGTTTCGACGAGATCAATTTTGATCTTCTTCAGCGATTTGCTTGGTAAAATTATTATAAAATAGTGTAATATTGCTTATCACACATTTCTTCATTATATGTATTATAAAATAAATGGTCTCTGTATCGTTAAAGAAGACTAGAGGCTAGTGTGATCGAAACTTTCATTATTAGTAAAAATTATCTACATGACATTATTGATTAATCTATTTTCACCAGGCAATATTTATAATTATATTCTAACATATCATATTCTATGTAGGTCACCTATTAACAGAATTTTTTACTAACATAAAATCAAATAACAAAAGGACTTTGCAAATTTCATTAAAAGATATTATTATACATAGTATATACTTATGAATATATATATTATATATTCATATATATCAATATACTATGCATACATACATTATATATATAATATATATATATTCGTAAGTATATACTATGTATAATATCTTATATATACATACATACATATATACATACATATATATATATATTAGTAAAAATTAGTAAAAATTATCTATATATAAATATATAAATTATATATATATATAATATATTAATATACATATACAAATTTTCAAATTTAAATTTGTTCAATCTGCTTTTTACTAATTTCGTTCGATTTGATAATGGACAATTGACCCGTTCACGTCTAACACTATTTGCGAAAAGGGTCTGCGATCCGAATAATAGTCCCGCTCGAGCCTCCGGCTTTAGATATTGTATACGCATGCATAATCGAGAACGAGAATCGGACGTCGACACGGAATTGTGTGTTGGGGTGGGGGGGATTGTCGTGACGATAAAACTACACGGCGCTCTCTCTCTGCTAACCAGTACACATTGAGACGTCGAGAGAGTAACTTGCTGCGACATGTAAAATTGGTTCGCGCGGAAGCAATAACGAAGAAAAATTGTTAATAATCTATTAACAAACATCCCCACCAATCACGAAGAACGTCGAGACACCCTCTGTAGGGTATTTCAGTCAACGCAACGCGTGTGCGTTCTCGTCAACGTTTTCTCGTTTCTTCCATTTCAAAGTTATCGACTCTTCACTACGAAATCCGACTTCTGTAATCACGAAGTAACATTTGAAATTTCATCGTCGTCGTGCAAAGTGCTCGTTTTTCGCAGCTGTACGGAGATACGAATCGAATAACAGTGGAAGAAGATGGATTGAAGGACTATCGACTACAGAACTCTCGCGTGCAACTTTTGCTCGTACGTACTGCGTGAAGTGGCTTCGATTTCTATGGTGTGAAAGCAGCGTTATTCGAAAGCATCTATTCGTGGCATCTGTAAACGGTCGCGGGATCAATTGAACGAAAGGGGTAACAGTAAAAGCTCTACGCGTGTGAAAGTGATCCGATCTGTATCCGTGTTTGATATTATCGTCGAATAGGATATCAGAGGACACACCTAGACGACGCGTCGAGCTCGTAAGCGTCGATTGAGGTTAGCTCGCGTCCAAAAGATAATCGCAATTTAAGTGCGTACGTTGGTGCGTAGCGGAGTGACGATTTTATTTGTACACATTGTACGTACTTGCGTGCGTATTCCGGTGTCAGCCCGAAGGGAAGAATAATGTCAAGCAGTGTTTGCCACGCGCCCCTGCCAGCACGAATGGAAGCGTTCACCACGCGGCTCTGTCTTCGTGCTGCTGACCAATATGAGCGGCTTCTGCAAGCTCGCTTCAACAAGGTATGTCTATCGAAAACTACCCTACGCTCTAGGTCAGAGTTAAGCAAATTAAAACCTCTCTTAAACTAGCAGGACCAAATCACCAGAATCATATCGGACTTTCTGGAATATTTAGTACTTATTTTCTACTAATTTGTACCACCAACAATAATTTTGTACCTCGTGCCGTTTTCGAAAAAATCGTGGCGCTGCTAGCTTATATTAAGCTTAATATTAAGCTAGCAGGACCAAATGTCAAAATCAATAAAAATGAGAAAATTAAAGTGGATACATTTAGTGCTGAATTTGTACTAATTTGTACCATCGAAAGCAATTTTGTACCTGTTACCGTTTACGAAAAAATCGTGGCGCTGCCAGCTTAATATTAATATTACGATTTTCTTGAAAACGGTAACAGGTACCAAGTTTCTTTTGGTGGTACGAATTAGTAAAAATGCAGTACTAAATGTATCCGCTTTGATTTTTTCATTTATATTAATTTTTAACATTGTCAGCCATTAGCTTAACGTTAAACTAGCAGCGCCACGATTTTCTTGTAAACGGTAACAGGTACCAAATTTCTTTTGGTGGTATGAATTAGTAAAAATTCAGTACTAAATATATCCGCTTTGATTTTTTCATTTATATTAATTTTTAACATTGTCAGCCATTAGCTTAACGTTAAACTAGCAGCGCTATGATTTTCTTGAAAACGGCACGAGGTACAAAATTATGGTTGGTGGTACAAATTAGTACAAAATAAGTACTAAATATTCCACCAAGTCCGATATGATTCTGGTGATTTGGTCCTCCCAGCTTAAGAGAGGTCAAATATAACGAATACAAATTACAGAGCCATTCGTAAACTAGCTTCCGTTTCATTCGTAAGTTAGAATACATCTACGAATTTTGTTAAATTGACATCCATGGAGACGAAGTCGTCAACGAAAGCTGGTTTACGAATGCGTGATGTGAGAACGAGCCTTAAAGATTCGACGAATCGAGTCTTCGAGATTTTAACCCTTTACGGTACAGATTTTCTGATTTCGACACGTAATGATACTAAGAACTGTAATAAACCTGAAATTTATAATCAGTATTTGGAAAGAAAATGTATCCAACTCTGAGGGCCGCAGAGATAGGCAATATTCTATTCGAATAATAGATGGCGAGAAGAATTGATTCCATAGGAATTTACGAGTGACGTTTATTTGATTGAAAAGTAAAATTTTTATTGGTACACGGTGGAATATTTCGTTTTACAATTTCAATTCTGCTGAACTGATAGCGTATTTGTATTTAAATAGGAATTTTACCTATTTCTGCACTAAATCGAGTTGGACTGTTTTGTCAGAGCAACCGAGGTTTTTTTTTTTTCAAAGATTAACGTGCCTATAGCTAATACAGTTTTCCCACGAGACGCCATATTTAAAAATATGTGTATATTCGCGTTGTAAAACCGTTCATGTTTTTGCCCTATCTTAAAACGAAGTTAATCGAGTGTTTTATATGGATGAACTGTTACGTCACTGTATAGTGAATGAGCTGCAGTTATACGAATAAAACGAGTATTCTGTCGTATCAAGACGATAAATGTATTAGTTTTTTTTTAAATTAATTAATCTATTTAATTTGAAATTAAATCATTCTAAATACGTGTTTGCATTCGCGTAGAGAAATTATACATCGGTTAACGTAAACATTAAGCCGTGCAAACAGTTGTCACATACATATAAATCGTGTCTTTTGACGCAATTACGAGCAATGACCTTATTATTAATTATATGTAATATGGATGTAATCTACATGTCATTGCACTTGATTACCATCTACCATTGATGACCTGGTTGAACAAAAAAATTTATAAGGAGCCTTTTGAAATTTGAACAGGTCTGACCTTCGACAGAGGCAGATGAATGAATGTATTCAAGGCTGTACTCGATGACACATTCAAGGATCACTTGTATCTGGAGCAGGAAACGCGTTGAGCCATTCACCTCGTACAATTTATTTTTCGCGATAGGTGCGTGGAAAGAGGATACCATATATTGCTATATTGAATGTCCAAACAACTCGTGTCATTGAAGTTTTATTTATTCGTTTCATGAATATAGTCTTAATATAATCTCATTTAGAAAGAAAAATGTATTATCAGGTTTATACTGTAGTTCTAAAGTTCAATGTAAAGGGTAGCAACAATAATTGACGTTAAATTAAAAATAATGGAGAATGTACAGTAAACAGTTTAAAATTGTTTAACAATACACAATAACAATGTCTTAATCCCTTTTAAAATAATGTTATGGCCATAATAAGTCACAGCTATCAAAATTATATTGGAAGAATTTAAAAATCTCTAACAATAAATATCATATCGAGTATAATAAACATCTTAACCAGCTCTAGTATAAATTAATCCGTGAATCCATTCGCACTATTACAGTGTTGGCAAAAATATTGATACTTGAAATAAAGATCAATCAGCTCGGATTATTTAGCAAGTCGAATTCACCTCATAAACGTTTCAAAGCCATTTTTCTTTTGTATTGACTAAAAACTGAGAACGACCTTCATACAGTTCATAAATATTGTTTACGAGAATCGGAACGTCTGAATATTGACAAAACTTGCATATTTTATCATCTCATTGACGATTCAGTTTCTGCCTAATTACTTTTCTCAGTAATTCATTTTTTCTATTCATCGGAAATCTGATGTGATAAACCATTCTTTAAATGATCCGTGTCTTTTAATTTTTCATATTTTATACAGGGTGTCCCAGCCTTAGTGATACAGCGCTCTAACTCCAAAACTATCGGCCGAATGCGAAATTTCAAATATGAAAATTTCATGGTAAAGTGGGGCTCATGTTTCAGCGAGAAGAAATTTCCATATTTGAAATTTTGCATTCGACCGATAGTTTTGGAGTTAGAGCGCTGTATCACTAAGGCTGGGACACCCTGTATATCTGTGAATTTGTGCACGTACTTCTATATTTTTGTATACCCACGTTGCGTCCCATAAACACCAACGCCGACGGCAAGTGTTCCACTGAAAACTGTGTCACAGCGCGCCTGTAGCTATTTCTCAGGCTTGTATCAGGATGCAGTGACGCGATAATATCGATCTTAGAAAGATGTCCATTAATCCACGGTAATTAAAAACAAATTACGTCGTTAACGCTTTTAAAGTACGCGTTTACGAAATAGAATATCATTTTCATCTATCATCGCGTATTTTTACACCGTGAAATTGATTACGCTCGGCCAGGAAGTAATTTATATCCATTGAAGCGATCAGTCCTCAGAAAAAAAAAATTCAATTGTTCGTTACGTGGTTCGACTTCAAATGGGCTCGGCTAGTATCGGCGAGTTCGTTCCGAACATTTTGATATTAATAATCGTAACGTTTGTATTCCACGTGGAGCGCTCACGAATCTCGACGCTGGTAGTATTATTAAACCGATCTATAAATAATTTTAAACAAAAAACAACGTAATAACTTTTGACACTCGATTTAGACATGAAGCATCGACCTGACCATACATACTCTGCGATTCGAAATTAAAAAAAGGAAAGAAAGTGTTGCGCCAGGGCACGATGAAGGAAAAGTAGAAGTAATTTCTACTAATAATAAATTATTGATTTTATTTTTGAACCCCTTATAGTCTCTTGGTGGAAAAGGGGAATTTACTTTTATAATGATAGCATTAACTCTTTGCGGCACAGGAATTCAGGTCATAAAATAGACCCATGTTGCACAGGAATTTTATTGCGTTTTAAATCAAACAAAATTGTTATATTTTTATTAATAAAGGTATCACATAATGTAACAGAATAAATATAATAACAAAATAATATAAAATTACATAAATAGAAATAACATAATAATAATAACATGAAATAACAAAATAATAATTATTTAATCGAATTTGTTGTTAGAGGACGGGACTCAAATAGTCCCACCGTGCCACATAGGTTCATGAAGGGTACTTATTAAAGTACATATTTTGCCTTAAGCACAGGGGCACTTCACTTGTTTATATAGAACTAATTTTTATATAAATTAACTTACCTCTAGGATTTTTCACATAAAACCAGGAAAGAAATATTATCGCAATAAACCTTCCGCTTACAACAATTGTTGAACCGGTATTAGCATGTTGAAAGTTGCCAAAATTTGCGTGCATACATTTGTAACATTGGATGAATATATTACCAACTGCTTTACGTAAAGAAGACGAAATATAAACCTATACAGATGCAGCTATTGCAAAATTTCCAGGTGGGATTAAAAATGTTCCACCATGCATTACGGTCCATCAAAAAGGTGGGACGCTTTTAATCCCACCGTGCCCCAAAGAGTTAAATAAATTATTTCTCGCTGCTAAAGAAATTTTCTTCTATCAATAGACTAAAAAAATAGAAGAAGATCATTAATAATTTATTGTATGTTACATCATGGTTAATATTTGACGAAGGTCATAGGCGCGTCATACACTTCTGCTTTCACTGTCAAAGAATTTTTTACTTTCGTAACAGTATTTACCTGCAGTTGTAACTTAACAGTTGTAAGAGTAGTTCAGGTAGACTAAATGTTGTGGTACTTCAAAGATAGATTTACTGAATCGTGTAATTTTATTCTTTTTATTTTGTATGCCTGGGTTTAAAAAAGTAGAGGTGCAGGTAAAAACAAAATGCATTTCCGCAAGTTGAGAAACAGTATTTATCTACATACCTACGTATAATTCTCTGAACAGTGTTCCGGGTCAAACAACTGACGTAGTACTTACAAAATAATTTTGCTGATTCATTTAACTTTATTAAACGAACTAATGGCTCGAAATGGGACAAGTTGAGTACGAGACTTTGAGTAACGCGTAGAATATTTAGAAGAATGTGGCGATCCGTAGCCTATGCGGTTATTGCAATTACTACATTCTCCTTGATTGACGTCGTCAGTTACGTAGTAAGAGTATGCACCTTGATTTTCTCGCGACGTTCGTGTTATTCGATTGGACGCGAGAAAGATTACTAGTTTCGAGCAAAAACGAACAAAATATTTATAACTTCCTAGCCTTGACTTTCTATTGGATCTCGAAAGAAATTCCGGTTGCTTTTGTAACGTCTTCTATTGGACAAAAGTAGGCAAAATTATTCCCTTTTTTTTTTAAATACCTCTGTCAATTTACAATTTTAGGAACGAAATAAACATTAGGTAAATTTATTTAAAATTTTTGTCTACATTGAAGGTGTTAAATCTGTTATTCATTCGGTAAAAATTGCAACTTGAGTTATAAAATAAAATTATATTTCACGTTGAATGAATGAATGCTTATCCGAATAACTGTTGGATCCAATAAATGTAGTAAATAAATCATTATCTATATGTATCGATCGCGATTGCCGAACGATTACTGGGAAATTTTTATGTTTCTTAATCTCCAATCAGAATGAGATTCTGTTGATAAGTTTCATAAAAAAATTGATAAAAAAATTTCATAAAAGTACGATTTATTAACATATATATCAAGAAATTCAGATATAAAAATGAGTGGTTCATAAACAACATGTTAGACAGTAATGTCATGCTGAATCAGGACCAATTTATTACCAATGGGAGAACAGAATATCATGAAATATAAAATGTAAAATAATCGATCAAAAGTTTATTTGAAAATATTTTTAATCAACATAATTCGAGAGTACAAATTAATTTCGCTAAATAATTAATGAATAAAAACTTACAATATTGTGTTTATGGTTATTTAAATAAAAACCAACAATCAACAAATATGTATGAAAAAATTGCTAGCTCCTCGATTATCGTATAAAGGAAAGTAACTACTACGTTTGTGATGAAATATTCGCAATAAAATTTCTAAATAATGCAATATAGACAAAAAGTTTGCGGATGTCAAAAGTCAATATCAGTTTGAGTATTTATATATTTTATTCAAAATAATTTGTTCTTGAAGAGAACTTGTTTGTTGTCTGATTTGTTCATAGATTTGCAATAAAATAACAAAACAACGTGATCGATGTTATTATAAATAAAATGTAAAATATGAAAATAATGGATCAATTATTAATACAGTACTATATATAGTACAATACAGTTCCGTATTTTCTAATACAATTAAAAATTATACGATGACGTTGACACGTATTAAATAACAGGCATTATAAATATTTTAAAGGATTTTTATTTTAACATACAGGCACAACTGCTATTATTTATGAGAAAAATATTCCTAAAGAAAAAATATATTTGACAACAATTTCATATCTCATCGACATGTACAACTTTTGTTTAACATATTTTTTCAAAGGATCACGTTTTTCAAACAATTTTTCTTCTTTTCTCTAGGAATTTTGTTCTGAAGTGGAATTTTTGTCAAAATAGAAAAGGGCACTGTGTTCAGTTTATTTCTTCAAAAATTCAAATTTTTCGGCGTGTATTAATTGCCGAATTTCCCTTGTGATATTAGAAAATCTGGAGAGTTAATTAAAAATCCCGAAAGATTAATTATTTAATTATATTAACGCATGTGTCTCGCCGCTCCAAATTTATTCTGTTGTTACGTACCTGGCCGGTTCGACCTCTCATTGCAATTATTTGATACCATATTTACGTGCACGGGCATGGGCACGTTAGTGTCAACCGGTCTACCGACGGAAAGTAAGTCTGCAACCGTAAACGAAACCGTGAATTCAGTCCTTTGCGTATGAAAGTCGTCGTCGTGAAAAAGAATTACCTTGCGACAGATTTATTAGTTCACTCGCGAAGTCTCTGACGCATTTGCGTTGACCCTCCCGGTCTTGAGATTTAATTAAACGCTCGACACGCGCCGCATGCGGAAATCCAGTAATTAGGTTTACTAAGCGTACGCGTCGGACGCCTTTAGGCGTTCAACGCGCGGACTCTATCGTTAATAGAAGAAACCACATTAGAAGGCCAAATATTAATTGTAAGTTCTTCATGAACTTTTCACCTTCATCTTCATGTATTTTCTTAATTTTCTTTTAACTTTGAGAATATTCTGAGTATGTTTTTAAGTATTGTATATTTGGTAATTTTTTCAATACGTTTCAAACAAACATTTTTAAGATATCAGCTGTTCCCTATGGCATAGAGCAATTCTTGCAGTACGTGCAAAAAAACAATTTTTTATAATGTTTTCATATATTCTTATCATTCATATTCATAACATTTTTAGAAACAGAGAAAGAGAGAGATATTGAGTAAGATAGAGCAATTCTTGCAGTACATGCAAACAAACTATTTTGATAATCGTTTTATATACATATTCTTATCATTCATATTTATAAGATTTTTATGTAATTTTAAAGGATTGGTGAGGTTCTTTGAATCAAAAATTAGACCAAACATAACCTCAGATATATGCATGTAACTGTACTAACACGAAATTTATATTTCTATAACGCATGTATAAAAAGACGATTAGCGTAGATATCCGATTGTAACGTTTCATGTACTATGGATTGGGTGCGCTTTTACCCTGTGGTTCGTAGTAAATACGTGCATCGCGCGTTCGTAGTTCGAGGGTTAACGAATGTTTACGCGCATATTTATGAAGCACATGTTGTTCAAATTTGCGTAACGTTTGTTGAAATACGTATGTATGTATGTAACTATGCAAAAGTTTTATAAAATTAGAATAAAACTAGACGCAGTTAACAGGTAAATAGAAAGTTTTAATCACCAAAATGATTTACATACTAAATAATAAATTAAACTATTTTTGAAGCTATTATTTAATAGAAACGAATATGTTTCTCAAATATTAGGTTGTCCCGAAAGTTTCTTTCGCGAGTTGCACTCAATTATTTTATATGGTCGTGTTTATATAAATAGACAATCTAATTTCATAGATATTGATGTTGTAACAGTAATGGAGCAAACTGAATCGTGCACAATTCAGTAATGTAACATAAAACATAAAATATTGTGCGTGTATTACTTATTAATAAAGCGAAAGAAACTTTTGGGACAACTTAATAGAATTAAATATTTGACGATAAATCAATGTAAATTGAACTGTTCGTGGTAAATAAATTGCTATATGTTAGTTTTATTCGTCATCTGTTATTCCAATAAAATTTTGCTCATCTTTGGGTCCAATGATCTCCGGGACAACAGTAGACTATTAAAAAACTGACCTCGCATAAAGACATACCGGTTACTCGAACAGGCAGTAAAATAGAATAGCACGAGTTGGAAGTATCCTTTCGTAAATCTCGAATGGTTTTTTTCAGTAGTCGAAATGA
Source organism: Hylaeus volcanicus (assembly GCF_026283585.1). Lineage (NCBI taxonomy): Eukaryota > Metazoa > Arthropoda > Insecta > Hymenoptera > Colletidae > Hylaeus > Hylaeus volcanicus. Next base: position 11,930,824 of record NC_071983.1, on the reverse strand, counting down.
AATACATAGTATGACGTGGATTCTGTACCCAAACACGTAGCAAAAACTGACATCGGTTCTTAGCGAAGAATAAGTTCGCCGTCGATGCAAAACAAAGTGGAAAAATACGTTTGTTTTCCCAAGCATTCCAGATAACTGCACTCACGTTTGTCTCACGAAACTATTTATGGTAAACAGTCGTTAATTAGATACATAGAGACGCGTGTATCGTCGAATATTTTTAGAACGACCTTCGTTTTACCGTTTGCTGATTCCACTGTTTACAAACACAAATGGTAGCAAGGATTCCACTTGTGCATTTATCGAGTCGAGACCTGAAGAGTTGTTCCATGGTATGATATTTTGATAAATAATGAACCCTCGTGTGCGAACTGGTTAATGCTTTGTAATGTTTGTAATTTTTATACAAATTTGTATTTTAAAGATAATTGTCATTGAACGACACAAAAGGTTAATCAATACAATGCAAAAGAGTACAATAATTATCAACACTTAGATGATGACAAATATTGTCTTTTTATTAGAAACATTTATACATGAAATTATGAATGGACTTTTAATAAATTAATAGTGACATTGTTGAAACAATAATGAATCATTGTTCACTTTGAAACAAAATTATCAGAAATTCGAAATCTTAATTTAATGAATTTGTATTTCAAAGATTGTGATTAGAGACTAGGTGGTAATAAAAATACGTAAGTGTTGTAGTTAAAAAAAATATTAATTATACCTGAAATGAACTCTATAATTAACGTTTTATTTTGGAGATAGCACTTGCAGTATATGTAACATAAAGATATGCGAGTATTCAAATTACAAATTCATTTATTGAGTCTTAAAATTAGTTTATAACAAATGAACGTTAAAATCATACTTAAAATTGTTACGTTCTCTAATGAGGTTGAAAACGTGACATGAAAGTCACACGACGGTAGAAGTGTTTACATCAGATTACAATGAGACGATCTTTATCCTCAATAAAACTTCCACTCGACAAACAGATAACTGAAAAGTATTTCATTCATATTAATTTTAACATATCAAATCTATTAGTATTATATGACTTGCTTTTTTTATCTACAGGTCTGTATCTGTATTAACGAGAGTTCTGTTTACGTGATACGCTGCAAACATTGTCAAACATTTGTTATTTATTTTATCTGCTGATACTTGAAGGATCATTTCTTTGTTTATAAACAAGTCCGCAAGCACTTGACTATATACAGATATCTACTCAATTTTATCAGTTACTTTCTATTCGGTCAGGTTTATTGTATAAGTGGAGCATAAATAAAATTAGATTTTATTTATTTATAAAACAAATAATTTTATTTACGAAATAATGCAAATGTTGAAAAATAAAGTATCTCATTTACAAGATTTGTAGGACAAGTTTAGTATTGGACATTTTCTTTTGATATATCTTATTTGTAATTTTAATATCACTTTATAATAGAGGTCCATATAATTATTTTATATGATGATTAAATGATAAAATGTTTTATTTTATTGAGGAGCCTGAAGAGAGAATTATTACTGGTTATTATTGTATATATATGTATACATGTATTTTATAATATATAGATATAGGTACGTATATATGTTAATAATTATTCAATAACAATTTTCTTTTGAGTCTCTTCAATCGTATTAAAAATGTATTATATTTACAGTAATGATAATTCAATAATAATTCGGGGTATTCGATTGAAATGTTCCTGTTTAACAGAATATTTGTTTCGTCTAATCGTTTTAAGTACTAAGTGGGGCTTCCTTGTATTGGATTGGTTGCCTCGACACTTGTAGGGATTTTTAGAGCCATTTCAGTCCAATTATCGACTTTTTATTGTTTATACATATATGTTATACTCACACAACACTAGAAAACCAATTGTTTTGATTTAAAAAAAAAAAGTGTATAATTACGATTATGTAAAAACTATATAAATAGACCTTTTTATATAATTACAGACGTTAAGCTTCCTAAGTTATTCAAGGGTGATTTCATACTTGCAGTAATTAATTTAGGAAAATGTTATCTCTTTTAATTTTTAAGCAAAAGTGATTTTTCATCGAAACCTAAACAAAATTTGTATGTAACCAGTCGAATGCTACAGTTTGTTAACCAGTCACTCGTTTATCAGTATTATTGGCGAAAGAAAGATGATCACGTGTTGCTATCGCGTCCATCGACGGTGACATAAATTAAAGACAAGCTTCATAAATTGTTTTTTTCCTGTGGGGGGTCACGTTTGCAGGGGATCGTTTGTCGACATTTTAGAGCCCCCGTTTGCTTAAAGCGACAACAAGTTAGTGCGTATTGCATATGTATGCACGTATTCATCATACCATTGACGTCGTTCTGGCATTTAATTTCCGTGTGTCTTTATTTAAGGAAAAGAGTCTGTCCGACACCTCTTCTTACCGGTAACGCGTTTATCGCCCACTTTAGTAATTTTCTACTTAATCTATTATCGAATTGTTAAAACTGTTACAACCTGACGTTAAAAATTTGCAATATGCATGATTCCATCGGAAAATAAAGCTTGGAACAAAAAATGAATTTATTCTACGTTTTGGATCTTGTATATAATAAACAAAGTTCTACATTTCGGTTGATACTGCAAATTTTCTAGAGCATGCGGTATATATAATAAATATTTCATATATGTAGCAATCATAATGTATAGAGTGATATCGGTACACAAGAACAAATAAAAATCGTATGTAGAAGGTAATCCGTTAAATCGTTTTTTAGAGAAACCATGTAAACATTCCGTCGTGTTCTCTTAGCTGATGTAAACGGTTGTGATTAGATAGAAGATAGAAGATAACATTGACGGAAAACTACCGTCATCAATGTTTACAAACACCACCACAAACAGGAGCTGGAAATAATAACCTGATAGACACGTATAATAACTTGTAAATTTTCAGAATTTTCTCGAAATCGAAACATCGCTACGATACTTTTTACCTCCGTATAGGTTGCATTATAAATTTTACATCACCCTACATCGACGAAGAAGAGAAAAACAGCACATGTACTACATGATACATTTGCAAAATAATATTTAATGGTCTGTACTTAAACTGAGCCTAGTTCTGATCTGTATATTTGGTTAGCACTTTTTAGAGATTATAATATGTATGAATAAAATGATAGGTTACCTTCAAGATTATATTTTATCGTACAAGATTCACCAAGTTAATTTCAAACATGAAGCAATGAATTTTCTTTAATTTTTTAGTTAAATTAAATATGGAACACAGTTAATAAACACGATCAAAAATACAGTATTACGACCACGGTATTCAGAGCACGGCGAGCACACAAACAAATGGCATCACTAGTTTGACTGTCTTGATGCTCAGCCCTGGTCTGTTCATTTTCTAAAGATTACAAAATATATGAATTAAATTATATGTGACGTTGAAGATCATATTCCATCATACGATAAGATTGGATAAATTAATTTCAAACACAAAGTATCGAATTAGTTAAATTAAATAGAAAACGAACAGTTAATAGACGCAAGCAAAAGGAGCAGCACTTCTTTCACTTTGTAACGACGTTAAGTTAACATGGATTACAAACATCTGGCTGCTTAAATATACATTCTTATTGCACACAGACAGGTAGAAGCATTATCGTTAGTCATAGATTCGGTTATATTTGTTCTTTGAAGTGGCGTTCGTTTTTAGTCGCAGTCATCGCGTAAAGCAATTAATTCCATCAAGGAAATGACGCACGGTGTATCGTTCCACACTTACCGTTTATTTTCTTCTTTTTTTTTCAGTATGTTACATCATTCTTTAACGACACAATAATGTTTTGGTCGCTTTTTTTCCGCCTTTAGCGTTGCACCGTGATTTCATTAATACTTTGAAGAAATATTACTGAAAATCACCGAGCCAGCGGCACTTGTGTGTACATTTAAGAAACATTTGTTATTCAGACGAGTCCTTTTCTGTTAGTGTTTTATGACATCAAAACAATGACTTTGTGTTGCGTCGGTATAATAGAAATTGTATACCGTTGGTCTAGACACCCATAATTGAATTAATAATAATTATTCAAATAGTGTCATATGTGGAGGTATTTTCGCCAAGTACGTTAAATCGTTTTTTAAAGAAACCATGTAAACCTTCCGTCGTGTTCTCTTAGCTGATGTTGGTCTAGAGACCCATAATTGAATTAATAATAATTCCAATAGTGTCATATGTGGAGATATTTTCGCCAAGTACACATCATCCCCTCTTCCATCATGGTTAATGCTCACGATAAAAATACCGATACAAAAAGAATTTCAATTTTTAATGTAGAATTCGCTCGCCCATCTCTCTCTCTCTCTCTCTCTCTCTCTCTCTCTCTCTCTCTCTCTCT
>NC_071983.1:11808703-11926424 GCF_026283585.1 Hylaeus volcanicus | reverse complement strand
TCTCTCTCTCTCTCTCTCTCTCTCTCTCTCTCTCTCTCTCTCTCTCTCTCTCTCTCTCTCTCTCTCTCTCTCTCTCTCTCTCTCTCGACCCTGAAACGTGCTGAAATGCGTAGTACGAAATCAAATTTCATTTTAGCTATGCAAGACGTCCGTGTATTTTCCGTCGCTCTTAGCATACAAATTCATTGTGAAACCTTGTTCGATCGACTTTATTCAATTCACCTAAAGATTTGTCGATACGTTGAACAGGAATCGCTTATCTTGTTGGTTCGCGGTTGGTGAAAAATTCTCGTAAATGATCTCGATCGTTTCATTTGAAGTAATCATTCCTACTATAAAAATAATAATATAATTGATAGACTCGTGATTTTATGCGAAGCAAATGTTATATTATAATAGTAATTCATACATTATATTCTATGCAATGTGTTTAGCATATGCTTACTACGTTTATAGAATGTATTAATTCTGTATTACGAATATATATATTTATTTATTCACTTATTTATGGACTATACACACTATATTTGAATGCAATATATGTATACTATTTATATACTATTACATTAGTGTGGCAAACATATGCAAAACATATTGTGTAGAATACGTTTAATACATTATTATAATAATATCAATTTTAATTTTGCATAAAAGCATTCATTATGGATACGTTTGGAACATGTGTTTGCTATATTCAAATGTCATAAACGCAGGAAATCCACAGTTTAATAATTATCAATATATTTCTGAAATTATAAAATTATGATAATATATATACACATATGTATATCGAATATATAAAACTATTAAATCTAAACTTAATCTTATCCGATCTATTTTCAATCACATTTAATTAAAGATTTTTAGAATGGTTCAAATAATTTATACTTGAGAAAAATGTGATTGACTTAAAGATTAAGAAAAATGATTAAAGAATAGCACTGAAAGAAGGATTCGAAATCGGCTAACATTACTAGAGATCAGAGATGGACAAAATTTCATTCGAATAATGGATAACGAATAAAGCTAATACATATTAATTTATTCATCACTTTCATTTTATCCAACAATTTTTATTTATTCATCGTGGAATATTTAATTCTATAATTAAAATTCTAATTTTCATTTAACGCGGAATAAACAGTTTGTATTTTATTCGTTGTTCGAAATTGTTATTTAGGTAAGAATTTTAGCCATGACTGGAGGTGTGTCTCCACGTTGCCGATGGAGATATCCTTTGGCTGGATAACGATTCGCGTCGCTCTCGCAGAGGAGACAAGACACGATTGCATTTTTATCAAATCGGTTTCGCTGGCGCATTGACGCACGCAACTCGAGGTCATTGTCGTTGGACGATGGGATTTTTAGTACGGTTGAAAATTCTGTCATTCAGTTTATTGAGAACATAACGCATTCTTTTTCACTGTTTCTTTTTCCCCAAGGTGAAAATATTGCAAAACCACAACAGCTTTTTACGCACGTGTCTGGACTTTTCTTTCTCGTTATTCTACGTTTTTGTGACGAACGTTTTTCTTGACCCGCAGTTGGGATCGCTGAAATAATTTCCTTCTCGACGGGGGTCATATCAACATGCAATACGTTCAATAAACATGCAATACGTTCTTCATTTATACAAGAAGCAAACTGTATATTAGGGGTAGAAATTAATTATGTACATTTTTAATAGCCAGCGCTGGAGTGGGGATATTTATAGAATAAGAATAATATTCCACGTGGGTGAAATCGCACAGCTAGTGTATAATATTGTATATATGTATGATCATAACGAAACATTTATTTGAAAACAACAAACCTACTAACCTAGAGGGTTGATAATTTAACATGTAATAACAAAATGATGATTAAATACTTCTACTTAAACTAAAGTTATAAGTGATTGGATATAAAGGCACAGATTTAATGTCTACAATTAATAATTAGTGGTAATGAAACATTAATTTTAGAGCAATGGAGTTTATTATGTTGCCCAAACACGCGACGAAAATGGAAATGGAAATCGAGTACATTTTTCCTCTGTGAAATTTCTTATCAAACTGGATACAACGAGTCTGCGTTATCTCAGGACTCTCCCGTTGTTAAACGTTAAAACTGGAATGGTGCTCGATTGAAACTTATCTGGAACAATGCAATCTGAATACACCGGTGACGTCAATGCTCCGTAAGCTCCGGCTCTACTTACACAATGAACACAAGTTACAAGCTTCTTTTTCCCTGTGTTCTGCCTTCAAGTAAACAAAGGCTAAGGTGTGTGACTTATCTTTGCAGCAAAGTCTGTTTTCCAAATCGTGTTTTCATTTTTGTTGATTCTGTCGAAGCGGGAACGAGAAAATTCGTTGTAAAAACGAAACTATAGGAAACTTGAAGAGAAAATTGTCACGTTTGGCACTAGACATAGCTTGCGACGGTCCGAAAGGCTGCTATTCGACACGCTCGGTGCACAATTTCCACGGACGATAGCTTATTTAACAAATTTGGGCGCCTGGAAGACACGCCTGGATATATAATAGAGTTTTAGTTTCAATTGAGAGAGCGAAGCGAACAGATCAGCGACAATCAGTGTCAAACTGCGTCGACGACTAACACCGTTATTCTAGTTTATAGGTTCACGTACTCGTATACCTATACCGACAATAATTTAACTAATAATACCATCCATGGGCATTATCAAATAAAATCCTACGTAATTAAGTGGTAAGTTTATTTTCGAAAGGCACAGAATTCGTTTCTACACCTAATATATCGTAATTATTCCTGTTTAAATTATTTTACAATAACGTTTGGAGTGCGAAGACTTAACGAAACAAAATTTAGAACATCCTGCGAATTTTCCGCTCATCTTTCGATCCTTCTTTGATAACCGTTCCTCGAGAGCTGTTCTGCCGGTTATGCGTCAACATCTTCATCGAAGACGACTCGTTACACATTCCTCGCATATTTTACCCTGATCGTGCTATGATTACCTATGTTCGAGCGATCGGGATCTCGCGCAGAATGTAAATGTTCACGTGTGGACGCAAACGTGCCGCAAACACTTCGATAGACTCGTCAAGAATCACAGATTTCGTTAACAATTGTCGTCTCTCTCCAGTTTATTAATTGCAAATTATTCTTAAACGTAGAATCCTTTGAAAACTCACAAACGTGTTAAAAGAAATAGTAACAAAATAAATAATACTATAAATAGTATAATATAAATAGAAAATAAAAGATTATACATATTTGTGTAGCAGAATACGTTGGATGATAAAGCTAACATAAAAAATATGAAAGCACAAAAATAAATTACATTAAATTTTGTTTAGAATGGTTCTCTGTTTTAACAATTTAAATATAATTTAAATGGTTTCATACTTTTTCATTCAATATTTCTATACCTTCTAGAGTTCAACATTCTAGAATAGAATTGATTTGTTTTTTTCTCTTAGATTTGTACAGAGTAGATTCTGTACAGAGTAGAAATAGTTACGTAATTTGTAATTTAAATTTTATCAACGTTGTTTACTAAAGTAATACATGCACGAGTATAAGTATGAAGCTTATGAACAAATATTGACATGGCCGCAGGAATTAATTATTTTTCCTGATATGCGGTCGAGCACATCGGTGAGGTTGTCCTTGATGTATTTTTTCTTTCTCGAGTGCATTTCTAGGATATTCAGTAATTATATAATTTAATGATGAGCTTGAGTTGCGGGTTTCGCAGAAACTTATAACAATTTTATTAACAATTATTTGACAGTCGTAATCAAAGCACTTTACCTTCCATTTAACACCTAATCGGTTTGAGTCCTTCGGCAAAATGAATTTCTGAAGCTTCAATTTTGTTCAAATAAAAACTAAATGACTTGTCATGATACAAATAAAATTGAAACACTTTAAAACACCATTTTGCAAGGCACCGTCATTTAAAGCCGACAAATAAAAAACTGATCTGCTAGTGAATTTTATTTAATAAGCAAAACTTATAGTTATATTGATTTTTCTGTTGTTTTATCGCTTTCTTTCATTCACTTGCCAAGGCAATTTTTCGAGGGCTTATATTTTTGAAACAATTACGAAATCAGAATGATGATGACTTAAACCCTACCTAGTTTTATATAGACTATAACATATTTCAATGGTTTATTAACAATTTACCAACCGGTAGCCTATTAATCGAATCCCATTGTTATACGAATTACGAAACATTACACAAATATTAATCTGAAAACGATTCTAACAGATAAAGTAAATATTCTACAATGCTAAATAATATTATAAAAATAAAGATTATTACTACATTTAATTACATATTCGACGTCTACCAGTCTATAAAGTGTTAGTATGAAGCAAATAATTTGATATACATATGTTTCAATACCATCCAAATTCCCGAAGTATGATTTAATCGATACGGCGTAGAACGACACCTACTTTCGCTATAGGGTATTTACGCACCTGCTTAGTACTACGACGACCTTGTTCACCTGTAATACGAACGATACGAATCACAAGGTTATGATAAATACACAACCGAAAGCACCAGTCGAGAAATTGCGAGTACTCGATTTTGCGATGTCCTCACGTTCGAACCTTGTCAAGTAGATTAAAATGAATGACGTATCGCGAAATCGAAAACCACCTGCTTTCGATATATCGACGTCGAGGCACGCTCCCCGCGATAATAACGTGCCAATAAGAATAATAATAATCAACCTTCGTCGCCAAGGAAGTCCAATAAACCATTCATAGATGTCGAGCGATTAGGGAAGACTGGGATATCTCAATCAGGCCGCTTTTAATAAAGTAGCATACTGTGACTTTATTTTATGCACTACCTGTTTGATAATGGGTCTCAATTTTAGCTAAATCGCCTGGTTTCAAAAGAGCAATTGATTCGGTTTTATAAATATACTAGCAATATACTGTTCCATTTGTTGTTGTTTTGCATTTCGACGAGTGGAGGCAAGATCCAGCAAAATCCAGCAAAATCCAGCAAAACCATCGAAACAAACGCGTATCAATAAATTGGGCTTCTTAATTTGCAAATATTTTCGTTTGCAAAAATAATTTCGTATTCGAACGCTTCGAATAATATTTGAATATTTAAGCGTTTAAATATTGTTGAATGACTAACCTATTGATTTTATTGGATATTCGGTGATAACAAATAATATTTTCCAATACAAAATTGTACGTGGAAAGCTATGTATATAAGCTGGTTCGTAGACCCCTGGCTCCCGAAGTTACAATTTTGCGAAGATTGCGAAGCCTTACATAATTTTAAGAATATTAATCAAAAATTATTACCTAAAATTATTTTTACGTAATTAATGATCGAAATAAAATGTATATAACATTGGCATAATGAACTTATTACAATAACCAATAGAAAAGAATTCTTAGATATTCTGTATTTTTCCGCCAGCTGAAGATATGTAACGAAACCGTTTAAACGAAAAAGGTACAAATTTTCTTGTTTATTATATAATTCCATCGTGGATGTAACCGTGCAGTACACTCACCTCGAACAATTCTGGTCATACTATCGTGAATGCGCGGTAAGCTCTAAGCGTGTTCCGACTTGTGATTGATTAAGTGCGCATCGTCAATCTATTTCCACCAATCGGAAGTCAGAACGTGCCTAGCATCTTCTGTTTATTTGTGGTTGGATAGACAGAGTCAGGGATCGTAACAGTTATGGAACTTCTTCGGTAGGTTCTGTTCAAACAGCTAAAATGAAATTTTTGTTATAACAAAAGTGTTTTCACGTTACAAGTTTCGTTAAGAATAAATAAATGAAAGTTCTTGAAAGTAGCAGCAGTTCAATTCCATAAAAAACGTGAGAAATAAAGCTAGAAGTTCTTGTGTAACAGAAACAGATACTTACTACAATTTTAAAGATTTCGATGGACGTTTTTAGCCGAAGTCGGTTAAAAAATAATACAATTTATAAAACTATTAGGCGTAGACATTAATTTTGTGGATCTATATTCAATCATTTATCATTCTAATTCAAATATATGTATATATGTACACTTTTATATCATTTTCGTACATTAAAGTACCAAACCTTCTGAGTCCTCAACCTGATGGACATTACATTCAACGTGATATTTTGCTTATTGTTATTCCTCTACAATTATTATAATTACTTGTTGTACTTGTAATCTGTTAGAAGAAGAATAACAAACAAAATTGTATGGCTATCGAATTTCTTATGTATAGATAAATTGTAATGGCCGTCAGGTTGAGACCTAGGTTATCAAGACCTAAAACTGTTCCTACTTAAACTAGTGTTACAAAAAAAAACAAAAAAAAAACAAAAAATAAATGATTGAATATAAAGGCACGGAATTAATTTTTACACCTAATATTTACTTCATGGAACATTTTCTAATAAATATTCTGGAATAACTGTTCCTAGGAAATTTTCATAGAAAAATCCAAGACAGAACATGTTTATTCTACCAACAAATTAATTGATTTAATTACTGCTTGATATCAGTGGTTAAAAATTTCTACTATTAAAAGCGAGAGAATTTTATACGTTGTCCGAGACCGTTCTGTAATAACGTTGTTGGTTCTTTTTGTTCCTTCAACATCGTGAACGAATCATGCGCCTGATCTTATTCACAGTTGTCTGAACAGCTATGCGTCAACCGTCCAATTGATCAAATCGTTCTCTTAATGCACAGAAGAACACGTAACGCATTATAATTGGATCAAGTGGCAACTCCGACGCGCTAATTAGCAGAAGCCAGCACGCGACTAAATATGTAACTCGCTAAACTCAATTAAACCTTTTGCTGCTAAGGGAACGTAGTTCTGTACACGGAAAATCCCTGTCATAAAAATTCGCATAAATTCATATAAATTTTAATAATTTGCTCAAGTTTTTATTTTCGACAATCAAATATAAATCATTGTAATGTATAATTTCTTTTAGATTTATACATATTATTGTATACCAAAAGTCGGAACGTCTATCGTTAAAAATAATAATGCTTGTTCGAATTATTTGCGTACTCGGTGAATGTATTAGGTGTAGAAATTAATTCTTTGCCTCTATATTCAATCATTTATTATTTATTTATTGTTCATTTTATTACGTTAAAGTACCAACTTTCTAAGTTTTCAATTGACAACCTAAGTCTCAACCTAATGGTCACTACTAGACTGCGGATTTTTATACATTTATAGAAAATCTGAACGTGCAAGAAACTATAGAATGAACATAGTAGCCAATAATATAAAAAAATATAAAAAGTAAAGTTGGTATTATAATCCTTGGAGAGTAAAATAAATTCCTACTTAGGTTCAGTTTTTGTAGGTACGTTTACAAAGATTTTATTTTGCATAAAGATCCGCAGTCTAGTCATTACAATTTATTCTACATGTATGTGTAGAAGTTCAATAACCATACAATTTTGCTATTTATTATCATTATTATTCTAACAGATAACAAATATAACAAGTAACTCTAATGTTTGTAGAAGAATAACAATAAAGAAAATATTACGCTACATGTTATGTCCATCAGGTTGAGACTTAGATTATGTGTAAAATTGTAAATGTATAGGATAGATACATTGTAATAGAGATCGGGTTGATCACTTAGAAGATTGGCACTTTAATGTATTAAAATTACAAGTAAGTATATCTGTTTAGACTAGGGTTATAAAGAATAGAATGTACATGCATAGAATTACTTTCTACATCTAACATTTATAAGTTGTAATCAAATTCGATTGTACATTTTAAAAAATGTAACGTGCAAATTAAAGATATCGCGGAATTTGTTATTCCAAAACATTTATTACAATTCAATAACAACAATGGTTGTCACACAGAGAACGCTCTATATTGTGACTTGTTCGTAATTATTACATTATGTTGCAATAATGTTGACTTGTATGATATGCGTTAAAGTGACGTTACGTTTTCATGTGAACAGGTATCAATCGACACGAAATCGCACTTGATGTCGACTGGATTAAATTCTTAGTAGATTTCTTTGGTTCCAGCCATCGAAGAAAGAGCAAACGCATGTGAACCATAACTCCAACCAGAAAGATCATCGAAGGCAGAAGGATGCTTCGTCGAGCAGTACTTACAGCGCTTTTCGTCAATGGCGAAGGAGCACCTCTATGGGCTCGAATCGGTCCAACAGCGTTGGATCCAGCTCGACCAGGGCTCTCGCCAAGATTCCCAATGATCCAGCGACGATTCAGAAGATGGAACAATTCCCTATGGTTCTCTCCGATGCCACCACGCCTGAAGAGGACCTCTCGTTGAAGTTTCTGGCACTGGTATTGATCTTTTCGCTGTGCAAGTTATTAGTTGTAGACATTAATTACGTGCCTTCGCATTCAATCTTTTATATATGTAGTTCAAGTAAAAATATAGTATTCTCTAAATTACACCAACCTTCCGAGTTCTCAACCTGATTTTCCATTGCAACGAAGCTACTATACATATTGGGTTGTCCAGAAAGTTCGTGCCAATTTTTAAGGAACATTCAAAGACTTGAATTTCGATATATATATTTATTGAATTATATATGTACCATTTTGTTCCACAATTTTTCCACCTTTTAAGGGATGTCCACATGTTATTTGTTTTCAACCATTCCGATATATTAATATTCCAGACAACCCAATATTAGTCTCAACTGTTACGTTTCTTCAACCTAAATGTCCAAGACTAAATGTAAATTTATTTCGTGAGATTAACATACATTTATTTGTTTTTGTTTTATAGAACGCTTTAGATCTAACGGCACCAGCCAGTGACGTTCTGTTGAAGAATAGATTGAAGTCCTGGTTCCAGTTATCCGGCCACCCGGATGGCTTCGCGCCAGCCGGACCCGGCACAGTTTGGAAAAGAAAAACAGGAGGATCAGAGAATACAGAGAGGATCGTTTACGAGGCGCTCAGCAAAGACAAAGAATTACGAGATTGCATACCGAGGTAAACGCAAGCTCGATTTACCTAATCACCGCGAAAAACCTAATTCCAGTGAAACCTCCGTTATCTAAATGGTTTTCGCTATTCAATCGTTCCACTCCAGCGGTTCTCAAACCTTTTAAAAATGAAGCATTAAATTTTGCATACGAAGTGTAAATTGAGTTTTTATCATTTTTTGTAAAAACATTCCATACCATTCGTCTTATTAGAAAATAAAATTCTAAAGCCCTGGGAAAACCTTTATCGCGTATACCAAAGAATTGTATACCTAAACCAAGAAACGAAACTTATATTATTCTAAATTACAATCCCTGACTACTTGCACTTTTTATTTATTTATTTATTGCTTTAAACCATACAAGGTTTATATAGCATATGCATTACAAATTGTATAGTACATACACGGTTATTTTACAATATGACTTAGAGTATAACTTGAATTTACTTCATTTCATCGATTTATTTACAACTACCTTAAATCAAATGCTCTGTATAGTAAGTACAGTGTTATATATATGTGTGTGTGTTACATAATTTCTAAATTCTTATCGAACAACTTGTACTTTTTATTTAACTTCCTGATTCAGACAATCCTATTACAATTTTAACTTTATTTTTGTTTCTATTTCCGTAGATACTACCGAGAAGTAGAGTACAAAGGCGACACGTTCATCGAGCTGCAGGATCTGCTTTTCGGGTTCAACGATCCTCACGTAATGGACATCAAGATGGGGACGAGGACGTTCCTCGAGTCCGAGGTGTCGAAGACGACCGCGAGACCGGATCTCTATCAGAAGATGATCGCCGTCGATCCCAACGCCCCAACGAAGCAAGAACACGAGCAACGCGCCGTGACCAAATTACGGTACATGCAGTTCCGTGAGCAACAGAGCTCGACTCGTAGCCACGGATTCCGAATCGAGGCTATGAAATTACCCGGAGCGCCGCCGATCACCGATCTGAAGAAAGTGAAGTCCCACCAGGAAGTCCTCGATACCATGAAGCTATTCCTAGGAACTCGCGAGGCAACGCGCGAGAAGCTGCTCGTACGACTGAAGAATCTTCGCTCGAAAATCGAAGCGTCCGAGTACTTCAAGACTCACGAAGTACGCATTATCATTTTACTAATCGATTAACGTTCAAAACAGGACTACTAACAGGACCACCTCGGACCACAGGCCGAGGGAGAAGGGGTTAGGGACCTATAATGTTGTTAAGACGAGCCTGACTACTGCTCGAGATTTTCTGTAATCTAATATTCATGATAAATAGAAAACTTAGTTTTGAATCAAGAAGATTTTTCATCTGAATGCACAAAAAGCTTAATGAAAAAGAGTAAATTAATTGTACAATGGAACACAGTAATAATCTAATTTGAACAATAGCTGAAGCTGTGACTAATCCAACGAATTTCGACATTCCGCAAAAGATATTAAAGAAAGAAGAATAACGCCCTCATATGCATAACATACATGACTTTCTTTATTATTAATCCTTGTTTGAAATAAATAGTATGTGCAATAATTTATTTTACAGATAATTGGTAGTAGTGTCTTCATGATCTATGATGACGACAAAGTTGGCGCGTGGTTGATCGACTTCACTAAGACGCAAGAATTACCGAATGGACAAAGAGTGACACATAGAAAGCCGTGGGAACAAGGCAACCATGAAGAAGGATTTCTATTTGGTCTTGATATTCTGATTTCGACAATAGAAGAAGCTGCCATTTCGAAGGCAGCGTAGCCTTTGTCGATTATAAATAATCCTTCCCTGGCCTCATCGTAATAACTTCTAAAGTCATACATCTTTATTTATATTTTTAAATTAGTGAAGGAATATTCGATTTTCGCTTAAAAAAGTACCTTTATTCATTTTACAAACAGTTGTTTTTTTAAACACGATTTTTAGTGTACCTAAGACTTTGTAATACTGACAATTTCATCGATGCTGTATCATCGAGTCAATGCTTTTCAAATATCTATGCCTTTTTCATTTTCCTCGTGAATTCAAAGTAAGAGACTGTAATCGATATACAAATTATTTAAAATACTTTGAAATAACTTGATACGATTTGACGAACACTGACATATAAGGTATTCAAAGCAGAAGACTGCTTATTACTGCATTTTTTCTATAAACTTTTTTAATTGAGAGAATCCCATAAACGATACTCCGCAACATATTTAGTATGTGTAAAAAGTTTATTATTAATGTACAAATATAGTTAATTGAATGTAACCGTTTAAGAATTATTTATGAAGAACAATTAGATTATAAGATGTACGCGTTTTTTTTAAACGAAATACTCGCTCAGAAATAATTGATTTAAAAGTTAAACATTCGTATCTTTATATTAAATTATTTTCTTCTGTAACTGCCACAAATTAAATCCTGAAGAAAAGTATTCGTAATAAAGGATATTTCTTTTAAACCGAATAAACTGTATACAATTCTATTTAATGGCGAATCTCTTGTTATCGTTGTTGTAATTATCAACATAATTCGCATGAGTATCTATTTTCTGCGTGAAAAGTAATTAGTGTATGGAATAAAATACTATTGCAAATATCGAACAATAATAATGTGAAAACCATTATTTAACAATATATACAAACTGTTCAAGAACTGTTAAATAATCAAAGATATTCGAAAAATGATTCGTATCTATATTCTTCGCGCCGTTCGTTTTCTACTGATATTATATTTGATATCTACGTAATACTAGTAAAAAATAAATTTTAAATAAATACATAATTCACTTCCTTCCTTCATAACGTGTTTCCATGAATTTCACTCGATAATTGATTCGGTATCAAAATCAGGCAATTCCTCTGTACGTTTGGAGTTTGATTTAATTATAGACTCGTACCATCGAATCTCTGCGCTTCCCAAACACCTTTGCCTGTATATGTAATAATGTACACATATGTCAAAAGTGAAATTATTAACATTACTGTCGTTTGAAATTACAAAGTACTATTATTATATACTAAATACACAATTGTAGAATTCATGTACTAACATGTCAATTTTGTCATTTTGTGGTTTCCTTACAGGATTCCATCCAGACACTGGTTTTTCATTCATCACCATTAGACCTCGAGTGCAGAATGACAAAGTAACTTTAGTTAAATTGATATCCTAAAATTGTTAACATAAAAACGGAAAGCTTAAATTTTTGAATCTTTTTTATGTGACTCATATAATATTTGTCTTCACGTAATTTTTTGTGAAACGAAATACTTCTGCAATTATGTGTAATAAAAACACATAACGTACACGCCATTCAGAATTTAAAACGTCTCCTAAACTTAAGATGTTTGCACAGGCGTTCGCTTCCTCTATTCCTCTTATAGTATTTAAATAATTTTCCTGAATAAATTTTAGATATACTGTCGCCTGCGATTGAAAGAAAGCTGCAATTTCGTCAGGATCGTGAACAAATTTCCATGAATTTCCATTTTGAGTTCCTGTAATTACATACCGCTTTATCAACTATAATAATTCATCAGTTAACGAATTATAAGGGTAATATATATTCACCTTGTTATTGACATACATAAAAGTAATTAAATTAATAATGGCAAGGAAATTGATATGAAAAGTTTAATTCACTACATCTTTCTGTTTCATAACATAGTATCTTTTTGTACTTACTTTTGGGATTTATTACTCGACCAACACCATGCAGAAGACCCAAACTCTCTACTCGAGAACTACATACGTTTTCAAGTTGTTCAGGTACTAATAGCAACATTATAATATTGAATTTAGAAGTAAAATATATTTTTGTCGTTAATTTTACTTACCTTTTAACGAAATGAAAATGAGATTTAACACAGCATTTCTAATATCTCCTATATTATTAGATAATATTTCATCAATTTTAAGCTGAGAAACATGTATCATCTGCCCAGCAGTTAAATTTAAAATATCGCCTATTCGTTTTAATGCATTCTTCATTGCAGTTTGCGTGACAGGATTTATGCTACACCATACAAAATTTAATAAATGCATATATACAGTAAGGTGAATTAAAATACTGTGAACTTTACTTCTTTTAATAACTTACTTGATTGAGTCTATACCAAACTTTTCTTTTACATTAGGAGGAAATAACATTTGCAACAATTTTGAATTTCCAGTTTCTGAGCATATAAAAACTATAGGTTCTTTTCCCATTTCAAAATATTTTCTACAAATATAAATAAATTATAAGTATATATTGAATGCATCAAAATAAATACAATAATTTTGCTTACTCCAAAACCGAGAAAAAGCTATCTGTATCTTGAAAGTAAACATTTGGGAAATCTTTTACCAGAAGAAGACGACTGGAGCTATTACTTAGAACTGAGCTATATCGAGTAACCCTAATTAAAAAATCCTCAAATCTATCTCCTTGTCTCATTACCCTATCTAGAAAATAATTAGTGATTAATGTGTTTTCATTGAAACCTTAAACTTAAAGGGTCAAAATTTACCATTCAAAACTTTGTTATATGTCAAATAAATATTTCTTTTGTACTTTTTTAATAAAACAAAATTTGTTTAACACAAAAAAAACACTTACTGTTTTCATCCATGGCTTGGTCAACAGGAGTAATCCATTCTGTAACATTAAAACCATTTTCCTTGGCAAGTACTCTTAAAGCTGCAGTTTTCCCACAGCCAGATGGACCATACAAAATTAATGCACAAGGTTGACCCTTCCTAACTTTATGTTGCAGCCAAGCTAAAATATCTTGTTGTTTCTGTCTACTGACTACTAATTCAGAAGGCTTCCGTGGTTCGCAAGCTTCCAGTAAAGCAGACAAACTGCTAGTGTTTCTTCTCTTAAGAGGTATGACATAGGTACTTGAAATATTGGAAATAATACTACTTCCTAATACTTGCGATGTAGTACGTTTCATTGCTGATGATTTCCTCATAGGTGTAGAGTCAAACGATGGCATCAACCAACTACTATTTTTCTGAATACAATACAAACAAAAATTTTATTTAATGAAAAATAGTTTATTCAAATTGAATATTTACATATTACCAATATACAACATTATACATAACAACGTTAATTTTCAATAGGGACCAAAATAACATTTAATGTGTTAATGTCAAAACATATATTAAAATATATAAAATATTTATGTCACAAAATATCAAACTAAAAATTTTGTAGACACACCTTCGAATGATCCATGTCACGATGCTAATATGAAACTTTAATTCATAATAAAATATATCACTTGAAAAGTATTTTTTGTTGTTGAAAATCAGCTGACATTTGGTTAAGGGGGTATATAGACATATAGACTGCTGAGTTCAGCTGAGTTGACCAATGCATCAGTAATGCCAGGTTTACTGGTAACACTACAATCTGCAATACGCTTGATTTGTTTACAAATCTTTTATTCTTGCTAGATGGAGACTACGATTTTACATTCTCTGTACCTGTGCAGCATTATGTAAATTTCGTACTTTAATAATATATGTACGTATTCGATGAGGTTAACCAATGTTTACGTGTCAATTTCTGTAAATAAACAGTGGACAAATATATTTATATTTTGTATTTTAATTGTTGTAGGATGACATATGGATGTAACTCGCATTTTATTTAAGACACTGAGAAATATGGCACCATCATTTTATGTAGTGGCCAAAGACAGCAAACCCGAAATTTACAATACTTGGTAAAGATATTTTATTTTAATTTTTTACTATATTATCTTTAATCTATTTTATGCCATTGTATGTTTTAAATAAGGGACGATTATAAGGCACAGGTTTATCAGTATTCTGGTCCTGTGTATAAAAAGTTTAATGCACAAGCAGAGGCTGAAAAATTTATTAAAGAAAATAGCAGTTCAAGTGGAGGAAGTAATAGCAACAACAGTACACCTCTAGTAGAGAAAAAGTATAATAATGATTGTACAATATATATAATAGTAAGAACTTTTATTTCAAAACCATTTTAGACCAGAATTGAAAAGAAAACCTCCAGAAGTTGTGAACACATGACCATCTTTAAAAAGATGTAAACTAATAAACATCCAAAGTATTCCAAATTCTGGATGCAATCAAAGAAAAGTAAGTATTTTTATGTACTATAACCAATTTGTAAGCTTTCCAAAACTAAAAATGTTAAAAAACATTGTATTTGTTTCGAATTGAATATTATTTCATAACGGATAGTAATCCATTTCAATTTCTTTTGTAAAAATAATTTGAATTGGTTTAATTTATATCAGAAATCATATCGATGTTTACAAACATAAACTGTAAAAGACATAGTATGTACGTACAAGTTAAAGAAATGTATAATATTAAGGTTTAGATTAATTTTTGACAAGAAATCACTTCCTACCTGCTACTATTACATCTTGGTATCCTGTAAAATTAATTTATCAATATTTGAGACTTTAATTTCATATTTTATATCTAATGTTTATTTAACAATATGTTTTAGGTACATGTTAATGGTCATGTGGGAATTCATGGTAATGAAATGGCTGACGAATTGGCAAGAGCAGGTTGTTTGAAATATTGAAGATATCACGTAAGAAATATTATTTATATTTTGTATACTTTATTTATAATTCGTTTATAATTAATGATTTTCTTTAACAATGATGTAATTATGTAAAAAAAAGATACAAATTAATTTAAACAATCAAATATAGAAAGATACACTTTAATGTGTGGTTAATACATCAGGTGCTTCTTCAACATTGTTAATACCTTGTTGTTTGTCTGATGATTGTGGACATATTTGTTTCAAAAGAATGTATATGTCCTCTGGTGATATTTTAAGTGCTAAAAGTTCCAGTATAATACTAAAAGTATAACGATAAATTAGGTATTTGTAACTATTGTCATGATTCGTAAATTTATTAATGTATACTAGGTGTCTTACAATTTTATAACTTTACAAATACTTTCAAGATAACACCCGTCGCAAAATGTCAAAACATTTTAGTATAACTCTACAGTTATCTCATTGAAGTTGTCAAAACGAGTTGTAAAGGTTATGTTTATTAGTTTTGTATTATTACCGATAAACTCCTGGAATTGCCGAAATTCCTGCTAATTCTGCCAGTGTTATTAATTCTGTTTGATGAGTTTGTGGAGCCGTCATTTTGTCTATCAAAGATTTAATTTGACGCGCGAAATTCTCTGTTTATATCACGGTCGAGGTTTATAGAGGTTACGCGAGGTTACTCAAAGTAGAGTAAACAAAAATCACGTGATTACGATATAACCACAGTAACCTGTTAACATTTTTACCTAACAGTGAATCGTAAATTGTTATTTTATGTTCCTGAAATATGTTCTTATTTATATTACTTCATTTGAGATTTTTATATATTTTTTGTACTAACAGTAATTAGTATACAATGAGTAAATTTAATATTAAGATACTTTGTACTTCTTATTTTGTTGTTTTATAACCTCGTCTGTGATAAAGGATGAAGTAAAAATTATCTGAATATTAAAGTTACTATAAATAGTAACTTGTAGAACTTCATTTCATTATTTGGTTTTGTTTACTTAACCTTCAAGCAAATTTGTATTCATTTAACATGATATAATATATTGATTATTTTTTATTTATTGTTTAAGCTTTTTATCTAGGTAAAAATTTGTTTCATCTGTGATCTCAAGTCAGGAAAGAGTAAATTTGGTTGGTAAATATCAAATTAAACATATTTCAGCTTTTTTATTATTTTACATTTTTGTTTATCTTTTACATCTTTTTTAGATAAAATTTACATAATAGTATATCGTATTCTCTATCATTTTTTATTTACAAAATTCTATTGGAAGTTTAGTGTGAAGTTCAATATTGTGATTACTACAGTTTTATTCATTGGATCAATCATAACTAATCTTCGTTTTGTAATTCAGGTTTGTCAGTACTATCCGTGTAAAGGCATGTACGGTAGAATTCTGCAAAAATAATCTTTTATTCAACTTGTAATCACGCTTTAACTATAATAATTTGGGTATTATTAATTACAATAATGTCTAACTCGTACAGTCTATTAGAATCTACCTCTTATATTTGTAAGTCTATATTAAACTTAATAATAAAAAAAAATGTGTAAAGAATAAAATACATTAATATACTGTAATAACCACAGATTTGTTAAATATTGTAAATGATTTTTATAATCGATTTGTGGCAGAGGTATTTAAGCCATACCTTACATGATTAAATCAAGTATTAAATTAGATCCTAAAATTTTTGTATAAATTCATACCATCATGCGAATCTCTGGAGTCGAGTGAAATACGAGATAGACTAGACGTTGAAGAAGTATACAATGTTGATGTACTTCTCAGATGATCATTGCTCAAAGTGGATGTAGCACATTCATTATTATTGATCAAAGTAACATCAGATAAAGCAGTCGAATTTGCAATTTGTGTCATATTTATATCAGCATCCATAAATGTGCTATCCTGTGCATATATATAAGAAAATTAACAAAATACTTAGTCATCATTAATAGTATGTATTACGATTACTTACGTCATTTTCTGCGCTTTCAACAAATTTTCTAGTTTCCCTAAATCTTTGAAGGATTCGTTCATGCGGTGATGTTATCGTAAATTGACGAGGATAAGAAAATTCTTTCTTGGCAGGTGTTGTTCCTAAAAAATCAGTAAAAAGAATCATACAATTCTATTCTTCCTATTTTCTAGTTTGCGTATGATTTTATACCTGTTGGAACATAATGTTGTATCTCAACATCAAAAAATTTGTTAATTTCGTCTACTACCGTATGTAATTGTTCAATATTTCTACCAAAACACGTACTTGATTCTACAATTAGATTATCTAATTTACAGGATATGTCTTGATAACTATTAGAAACTTTACTTTCTTCATCTTTTAAGCCGTCTATATGGTTTTTATTTGCAGTCAAGACTATATTATTCATATCCTGGAAATGTAAAATATTGATACTATATATCTTTCTTACAGATTATGTCTGAATCTTCTTGGAATTTACCTTTAATAATGAGAGAGTTTCATTTTTATCCTCGTTCATTTTTTGTTGTACTTCCTCGGTATTGTGTTCAACAAGATTCTTATATTGCTTCAGTACATTGTTGCTTATATTTAAACCTGATTTCAGTTCATTTACCATACATTTCCCTTGTTCTGTAGTACTGTTTGCCAATTTTACATTCTACCATGAAGCAAAGTATAAAACGTTAAAACAACAAATGTGCACATTTTGTGCATTATAAATATTTACTTTTTGATATTACCAAAAATAATTGATTTACAAAAGTTAATGTTGCATTATATATGAAAATTACCTTCTCTGCTTCAATAACAGCGTCAGATTCAATACGTTCCAATTGATGTTGTATCTGTTGTTTTAAACTGTTTGTCATTTTTACACTGGTATTACAAGCCTCAATTGAGTTATCATTAACTTTGTTGCATATTTCGCTAATATAACCACATTTATCAGTTATAAGGTCATAATGTTCTGCTTGACTTTTACGTAGAAAATTAAACTGGTTTGATACATCTTCCATCATCTAATACACAATATGCTCTTAATACTTTTGAAATTGAATTAATGAAAAATATCAAATTTATACGCGATAATTTCTTATACCTTTGCAAATGAACGTTGCGTTTCTGTAAATTCAAGCATTTTACAAACGTTGTCTGCTTCTTTCATAATGTCCGTAATATTTTTTGTTGTACACTCATAAGCTTTCAGTTCACGTTTAATCATGTCATCTATCATTTCATTTAAGTAAATCTTGGTTTTATTTATTTTTTCTAATAAACTATCCTTTAGAAGTTGTAATTTGTCAGCAACCTCACTTTCAATTGTGCCATCAATATTTTCTGTCAATTCCATAACAACTGTATTCAAGAATTCATTTTCATGGTCTATCATGTTAACTGCATCTTTCATTTCATTTTTTATCCAATTCTGATAATTTAAGGACTATAATATTAAAAAATATTATGAATACTTCAAGGTGTATATGCAAAAATGAAAATAGCGTTTCAATGATATTTATAAAATACTTACAAATTCATTGATATTTGTTGTTAAATTATTGGTAGTTGTTAAATGCTGATCTGTGAGGTTCAGTGTATTTTGCTGCATCTCTGTATTAATACTTCTACATTTTGTAACAATTTCCGTACCTGATAAAGAAGATAATCAAGCTAATATTTGTAAATAATCATAGCTAACATTAGGATTTTTATTTACCAATATCATTTTTCATAGTTGTGCAAAATTGTTTTGAATTTTCTTCATATTCACGAATATATTTTTCAGCGTCTTGTGCAGATTTGCAAATATTCTTTCTAAACTCTTCACCGCGAATCTCAAATTCACGTTCTGCTTTTCTAACAAATGAAGCACATATTTAAAATAAAAGGACATATTGAACTTCAAGAATTTGTGATGCCACGGACAAATTAATTTGATAAATCATGCGTTTCATTATTTAATGTTAGTCTGCTCATAATTCACTTACGTTTTACGATCAATTTTTTCATGTAATTTCTGAGAATCTTCAGTTGCTGTATCTGCGACATTCAACAAAGACTGACCTTGCAAGAGCAAAGCTTTTTCTGTATTAACATGGGTTTCTACCAAATATTTTTGTTCATCTCGTTCTTGGACTGTAACTTTTAAGCGATCATGCGTGGATTTTAGAGCATCCGTAGTATTGTCCAATTTGGCTTTTACTTCATGTAATATTTCCATTTGAGTAAGAGTTTGTAATTTAAGTTCATTGTATATTTCCTGTAATGAAGATACCAAAAAGGTATACAGTTATATCAGCGAATAGTTAATAAGAAAGTTACCTCTTTATCATCCATCATTTTTTCCAGAGCCTTTATTTGATTATTTTTTTCTTCTAGTTCTTTACTCTGCTGAGAAAGCAAGGCTTGCATTTCGTTGTAATCTTCGTTTGGAACATAAATACCAGTCTTATCACGCGTTGCTATTAAATCTCGCCTCAATCTTTCAATTTCTGCTGTGTATTTCTTTAGAAATTCTTTCTTTGACAGTTTTAGGTTTATTTCTGGACGGTTTGTAATATTTTTGGCACGATGTGCATAATCTAACGTTGACAGAGTTTCTTCAAGGTTGATACTAGCAGGAGATATAGTTGCAATGATTGATGTTTTCGTACGACCACCCAATGATTCTTGTAACAATCTGGTAAGCTTGGATTCTCTGTATGGTATAGGAAATAGAAAAGTAATTGTACTATTCTTTCTACGACCTAAGAATAGAATACTCATTTCTGTTACCTGTAAGGTATGTGTGGTGCACCTTCCACAAGAGCTGTTATAACTCTACCAAGTGTTAATAAAGACTGATTGACACAACCAGCTTCTCTTGCTCTTCGATCGATAGATCCAGACCTTCCAACATTTTCACTGCCTGCTAGATCTACCAAATTTAGTTTTCCTGTTTTTAAAACTTCTTCTCCCTCAGGTGTATTTTCTTTCATGTGTACAGTAATGGAAAACACTGTATGAGATCGACTATAAATATTTCCACAAACTTGATGAGTTAGTATTAATAATAATAGCATACACAAACTATGGCAACAAATGATAAATGAATAAAAATTAAATTTAGTAATAAAAGATTGAAATAATGACCTAGAAGAAGCATTCATCAATGTTGTAGCAGTTTGTCTTCTTTCTAATCCCATTTGAAGAAATTTGTGAACTTCACTTTTACTGTGTATTGTTATTTCTTCTAATCCATGAATAATTACTGCACCTTTCTTCGATGTATCTTCATATAATCTGCCCAACAAGTGTTTATTTTAAGATAATTTATATGAATTTATTAAAGTAGTTAGTAAGATTCGGAAACCACATAATTTACATAATTTATACTGCATACTTTATTTTAGACCCATCATCATTGGTTGACAACAGATCAAACAATTCCTCGTTATAAAGTTCCAAGAAACTAACTCTTATTGTATATTCTTGTGCTTGTAATAATTGTAATTCGTCAAATAAATGACTCAACGAACGTGGAATCATGCCAGCAGTTGTATCCTACATATTGCATAATTGCATACAAATTTTCTTAGTATTTCCTGTCAAATTAAATAAGGAAACTTATATAAATGAATATCTTACTTTTCGCCAATGTAAGGTAGGATCTCTATTGATTCCTTCCATTGTAAAAGTTTTTCCAGTACCAGTTTGCCCATATGCAAATACTGTGCAATTATATCCAGCCAAAACTTGTTCCAATAATGGACTAACAACAGCATTATATACATCCACCTATCGTTTAAAATTAAAATGTACATAGCAAACATTTATTGGCTTAATGTACACAGTATTTAGTTGGTGAACAAAATTAATACCTGCTTTGCTGAAGGTCCGAATACATTATCAAATTTAAATTTCTTTGAATACTTTTCCTTTGGGCGTTCACGTACTACTATTTCTTTATCATTGGCCACTTCTACTATAGTTGTGGATTTATTAGTTTGTTCTAAATCATTTATGGGTCTATTGGAAAAATAAAAATTAAAAAAAAAGATGTAAAATATTAGTAACAAATAATGGTTGTCTATTCTTCAGGTAAAAGAAAAATTATTTGTATTTATAGTAGGTCATTGATTAACTAAGGATAATGTTTATTAACCCTACAGTGTACATTGATGTACGTATGCATTAACTGCATTTTTCTTTGATATTTTATTACACAACAGCATAAACAACAACTTATGCGCTGTTAAAAAGGTCACAATACCATTGAAGATAATTTTTTTTAGCGCCAAATCTGACAGTTGCCATTAAAACTTTTCGGTAGCGTTATTCGTCTCTGCTCCGATTTGAAAAATTGCGCACTGTAGTGTGCACCCCATTAAATTGTCTAATTGAAGTACATATTTTGCAAGGACGCAAAGTAAAAAACAGAAATTGGTGTAGAAAATCGAATTACTTGCTAATTACTCACCTAACACGAACAAATACTTGAATATGCTGACCCTTGTTCTTCGTTAGAGTACGTGTAGAGTTTATGCTCATGTTTATGTTTATGTTTATAACAGTTGCAACCGAACTGCCTCGAAGTCTGGCAGTAGAATGACTGAAAATGACGGAGAATAACGTTTCTGCTTCTCTCTAAAAAACTGGTACAAAATGATCCGTTACAATTTGAATCTGTATTGTTAGACGTACCGGGCCCTTTTGCGCATGTGTAGCGCGCCATCAGGGTCGTGCACATCGTTATGGTCACCACGAGTTTAGTTCAGACCTATTTCAGCCAAACAAATGAAATGCTATACAATTTCTGCCGTATAAAATTTTTCTGTTTAGTTATTTTACTTTCTTCTTTACTTGAACCTTTATATAAATATTTTAAATAAATTATATAACGTTTCATAATATTGTTTCGTATATATATCGTTGTAATTATGTTGTTTAGAGTCGCATTACTACTCAAACGAATTGTTATAGGGTGCGCAGGAGCCAGAGCCAAACTACGAGTTGACTTCAGCGACAGTTGCGGAAAAAATAGGAAACTCCGGGACAAAGACAAAGAGGGCGATACAACAATTGCAGGAGAGACGAGGACAGGGCGATTAGGCTAACATGATTTGTTTCAAAGATATTGAAGCAAAGAAGAAATATTTTCTAATAATTCTGGTTTTAATATATTCGTTACACTTTGGCGGATGCGATTCCAAGGCCTGATGTTGGAAAAAGTATATGTAAACAAATTTCTTCTATAAGAAAAAACAAACGTACTTTTATTGTTTATAAAGTTTTAAGGCCGAAATTGCAAAATCAGGCCTTGGAGTCGCATCCGCCAAAGTGTAACGAATATATTAAAACCAGAATTATTAGAAAATATTGCTTCTTTGCTTCAATATCTTTGAAACAAATCATGCTAGGTCTAATCGCCCTGTCCTCGTCTCTCCTGCAATTGTTGTATCGCCCTCTTTGTCTTTGTCCCGGAGTTTCCTATTTTTTCCGCAACTGTCGCTGAAGTCAACTCGGAATTTGGCTCTGGCTCCTGCGCACCTTTAAGTAAAATTAGTTCCATTTTATTACAGCGAATAAAGTTATTCAAAAAATTGCACCGAAAGCGCAAGAAAGTCTCGTAGCAATCCAAACAATGGCGCTGCGGTAGCAGAAACGAGCTCCCGGGTATAGTAAGGCCTCTCTACCTTCGCATTCTTTCTCTTCCATTCTCTCGTCTCACTTCGACCACGACATATGTATGGCGCTCATTGCGACGTATTCGAATCTTGCAGCATAGAATTACGTAGAATATCTACCAGTTTTGTTACAAATAATGGTACTTGTTATTGATTTACACGTTTTCATTTAAAAAGAGTCTGGAGAATTCGTGTACATGCTCACATTATGTAGACAATAAATAATACCTAAATATGCCTACCTTACTTCATTTTATTTAATGCTCTTTACTAATTTCACAAATT
Organism: Hylaeus volcanicus; assembly: GCF_026283585.1. Lineage (NCBI taxonomy): Eukaryota > Metazoa > Arthropoda > Insecta > Hymenoptera > Colletidae > Hylaeus > Hylaeus volcanicus. The sequence continues at coordinate 11,902,962 of NC_071983.1, read as the reverse complement.
TATTTTTATAATTTCAGATGCAGCTATACAAGGGTTCAGACGATGTCCATTTCCACTAAATCAAACTATTAAAATGATGAAGCATTTGCGTAAAGAAGGATAATTTGTCAAATAACACTGGTTTCAACAAAGAAGAATTTAAAATATATAGTAACTTAGTAACTCTTATCGTCCATCAGATGTGCTGCGCTACATAGGTAAATACAGACCACAGTTTATACATATTAATTGAATTTACATGAAATTCTTGAAAAAAAATGCGTAAGCATACTTCGATTTCGATTGGTAAAATTCAATTGGATGCGTAAACGGATTGGCTAAGACTTCAGCGTATATATTAAGATGTTTGGTAAAAATTTTATTTAAAAAATAGGGTTTTAATTGTTTTCGATTTCAATTGTTATAATTATAAGTACTCAAGTCTACAGTTTCGAGATTTTTCGGATAGTAAAAGACAATGAGGTTAAACTTCACTTTGGGACACCAGAAATTATGAACTTTTTTTGTACCATTCGGTAGATTTTAATACCCAGATTACGAAAATGTAAGTTAAAATGTTAGGAATCCAACGGTTAAAAAGATACGCGTGTGTAAAGTTGAGCATTTTTGACATATTTAGCTGGTTAGTCCAACGCCATATTGGCTTTGACCGTGGATATGGCGAGTAATTAGGTCGGTAATGCCATTCTGTTGTAAACACACGATCATAGATTACGTGAACGTTTGTTATGAACGCTTATAACGGGTGTGTAAAGTTTCGAGACGTATACTTTCAGCTCAAAATCCTTTTATAAAATTTAAAAAGTATACGCTTTGAAACTATACGCGTGATGAGGAACTGTGCCCCTCAGACCCCCCGCGAAACTATCGATAACAATCTAGAATTCAACTCCCACTAGATTCATGAAAGGACTACCCATTTCATTGGACGCAAGTATTTAGAAATTAACAGTTAAAAATACTTAACAAAAGATAAGTCACATACGATAAACCTTTCAACTGAAATTTGTTAAGGAAATATAATAACCGAGATAGAAACTGTTTATTACAGAATAAATTTATTTCCAAACGAAGAAATATTACGGTTTACATTCACTTGAAAATTAGATATAAAAGTAAGAAAACCCGTGAAATAATTTAATTGTAGTATTACTGTCAAAGACTCTAACCGTGTACATACATTTCGCTTGTTCTTATTCTATCGCAATTCCTATCAGTAAAAAGTAATTTGTACTAATATATTGTAATCACGTTATCGTTGTACCAAATCAAAATAATCTTTCAATAGACGCGCGTGCAATTTAATAATGTCAGACTGTCTTTCAGACCACAGAGTTAACTTAGCAATCGTCCGATCAATTTCATCCTCGTCACGATGCAGAGTTGTTCTTTCATCTAGGAATTCTTCCTCTTCAAGTTGAACGTCATCTGGATCACGCTCGACTTTCTCGCACAGCGAGAGCCACTTTTCAACATCCTTGTCAGAAACAGCCTCATTCACAATGGTCTTTATTGTGTCTTTAATCGCGGTAATGTCCGACTTATCGCAAAGGTGTTCCTTGTTCTGACCTACTCCCGACTTTTCTTTCAACGTTGGACCCGATCCCACTAATTTTTTCCATGAATTGCAGATGTCAGCCTGTGTAACGTCTGTCCAAGATTCGTTCACCAAATCGATGCAATCTTTCACGTCGTAATCCGCATAAAATGGCGCCACTCCGCCTGGAAAGTTTAAGATTCGTCTAAGTACGCGAAGTCGGTAGGACACCTTTACACTCTTCACTATCCCCTGTTGCATTGGATGCATAGACGACGAGACCTTGGGAAGGTACGCAACTTTGACGTTATCGTCTTCCATTAGCGTTTGCGGTGGCAACGTATGAGCTCTGCACTTGTCTAACAGTAGCAGCACCTTCCCTTGTGAACCAGTGTCGAACTGATGTTTCTTGACGGCTGGTTTGAAGTGCGATTCTAGCCAGTCGGCGAATACGTTCTGGTCGATCCAAGCATTTTTGTGGGCCTTGAAAACAACTGGCAAATAGTTCATGCAATGCTTGAGGGCTATTGGCGTGTGACACCTGTGGATAAAGAGCGGAGGAAGCTTGTGGGTTCCAATGGCATTCGAGCATAATCCCACGGTGACTCGATTCTTATTAGTTCTCTTTCCGTAAACTCTTCTCGCCAGGGGGTCGGTTAGTATTTTTCGGGGAAGAGCCTTCCACGCCAGGCCCATTTCGTCCATGCTGTAGACGTTCTGTAGCTCTATGCCTTCATCCTTGAGACGCTGTAGAAAGCAATACGTAATATTTTCCGTCACTCTGGTGTCGACGTCAGCGACATCATCGGTAAATTCGTAACAGCCAATGCCATGGCGGATTTTAAACCGCCATAGCCAGCCTTGGGATGCCGTGAAGGACGATGGTCCGCCAAACTCTTTGTTCAGTTCTATCGCCTTCTGTTTAAGCATAGTGTTGGAGACGTAATCATCAGCTGCTTGTTGCTCTTGGTACCATTCGTACAGGCGAGTATCCACATCTCCAAGAATAGGCTTCCCAAACCTCTTTTTATCTTTAAACCGTCGCGTGTGCGATTGTCTCCGTATCTGCACTGCGTGGCTCTTGATACGTCGAACGGTTGCATCGCTGATTCCATAGTCTTTCATCAATTGGCTCATCGAAACGCCATCTTCCAATTGCCGCAAGATGTCAGCCCGCTGCTGCAGCGACAAGCAAACGCGCGTCTTTTTCTGTCCAGGCAACATCGTACTACGACGTACACACTACCACCACGACACGACGTTTGGACAATTGTTCGTAGCACACAGACCTATTGTCAATCAAAAATCTTACAGTCTAGTACACGGATTTGCTGTGAATTAGTACACACAGGGTTGTAGAAAAGCATTGTACGTTTCTGAATGTTCAACGCTTCGTACAAGTTGACAATTCAACCGAGAAGAGATCGGCCAGTAGAGTTTCAGTGGTACCCGGATATCTGATGGCAGAGGAAACCCCGCCACTTGTTTCGTTTAGTCTGCGCAGACGTCCTGTCGATCATGCGCGATCACCTGTCGACAAGCGGAATCCAGTATCGAAAATTTCAATTTCGATGTTACAATCACCTGTAAACAGATAGATACAAAGAAACCGAGATGAAGAATTTGCCAGAATTACACGGCGCAGTAATTATTCGTTTAAGGATTGAGTATTGGGTTTGCTTTGGATTGGAACTAATATCCAGAGATGTGGTAACCACGGAAAGCTATTATATTTTTCTCGTTGTACCGTTATATGGCTTTTACCAATGAATTGATAACGTTTTGATGATTAAAGTAAGGACAAACCTTATTTGAATCATTTTGCATTATACACAATTGAAAATTTTCCAGAATACAGTGATTATAAAATTAATTTTACTTCAACTTAACCAAGAGCTTGCAAATCTATGTGTAATATATATTGTAAAAATGTCATGCTTTTTATTTTTTAAGAATAATACATGTGGAAAGTACTAAGTAGATATAATCTCTTATGAATAAATTAATAATATTAGGCCATTACGGAAAACTAGCTATCAAATCACATGAATTTATTATTTATTCGTAAGAGATAATGTTTGTCTAGCATTTTCCACTCTTATTATTTCTAAAAAATACGAAACACCAAATTCTTACCATAACTGATTTTGTTATAATTCTCAAATACATCATTCTATTAGGAAAGACGCAATTTAAATGATCAATAATTTAATTGATCAACTATTACATTGCATTAATATTGATATACCGATACGCATTCGGCATTGCTTTCTCGTCAACGCAAGCTTGTCCCTCTTGCCCTATCTCGCTCACTCTAGATATCCCTTTTATTTTCTTCGTCAGACGGTTCACGCGCAGCAGTGTTTTGCTTCGAATTGTAACTTGTTCCGTGACCCAAACTAAGGTTATCAACCAACCTTCCTTAGAAAGGACAATCCTTTCTTCAACCTTCTTTCCTTCCTTCTTTCAACTTTTCCCGTTCTTGACCTCTTTTGGTTTCGTGGAGGACGCTGTATAGTAGTAACTCGCTCGTTGCACTTTCGGTCAATTGCCTGTTCTCGAAGGCGAACCTCGTTCGTTGTATTTCGTCAACGCATGGTAGGGATGGTAGTTTAGTAGGGAGTGATAGTAGAAGGGGAAGCATGGACCTTTAGTCTCATTATCTCAGTGGTCTCAGTACAAGAAACATCGTTGCGTCGACTCAATAGTGGGGAGCTTGTTATAGATGGGAGGTCTCACGTGACTGATTGGTAACCTCGTTCGTTGGAAGAACCTCGACTATTGCATGCGGTTGCAATTCTGTTTCCGAGCAACAAGCGAGTTACCACGGTATATTTTTTTCTGGGCGAATGGTGATGTATTTGAAAGTTATATTCGAATCAATTATGGTACGAACTTGATGTGTTTTGTTTTTTAGAAATAGTAGCGTGAAAAATGATAGGTAAACATGATCCCTTATGAATAAATTAATAATGTTGGACTACTTAGTAGCTAATTAACTGTAAAACATTCTCTAGAGTACCAACATGTCTATAACAATGTATCATGTTATATACTTTTATAGTAAATGAATGATTTGAATGAATGTAAACATTTTTAAATAGTTTTCCATATTGCAAAAGGAAATTGATTTTTTTGTGGCGATGATGTTGACATACGTCTTAGCCTGAGCATTATGGAATCAAATTTAATAAAGAAATTTTTCCATAAAATAACACTAATGTAAACGTAGTAATAAATATATTTCTTTTAAGGTTTCATAATTCTTGGTGGTGAGGACGACCTACCCTAGCGCTCTTCCTTGGAATTCATTGGAACTACTAACAGGAGAGGTATTCTAGATTTGCTAACTTTATCAATCTCAATAACTAATACCTTTGTTGAACGCAAAGTAGGCTCGAGACCACTGATTTCGAAGTTACTAGATATATCTAGTAACTATTACTGATTACAAGTATAAAGTAAACGGTGCAGCTGATTCTGTTTAGCGACACGCGGATCGAAGGCACAGACAAGGTATAACATAGACCTATCACTTTATGGGAGTTCGTGACTCGTGGAACAGTGGCGGAGGCTTGCGAATTCTCTTATTATTTCTATGTTACGTCCATTATCGATTAAGACTAGGACATGGTATCAACGCTATGGTGTGTAGCAGGGGTGGCCAACCTTGGGCATTCCATGCGCCAATATTTTTCACAAACGAGTTCAGATACGCCATACAATTCAAACACCTTTTTTTACGTTCACGGTTAGGGGTAGAATCTCCATCGCTTAGAGACGGAAGAGGAAAAACTCAATCACGGAACTAAATTTAATAAATTTACACCAGTTCAAAAGACACATGTTTATTGCAGCATCAATCTACAAAAAACGCGTGCAGGACCAAACCAGTTCACCACAGTCTCTCTGAGTCCCTCGCGTTTTCGTCTCGAAGTAGTCCTAGATTAATGGAGTCTTGTGAAACAGCTCAACCTCTGCAAGAGGCTGCCGTGGAATTGAATCATCATACAGTATACTATGCCAGTCAGACGCTGCAAAAGATACGTTTACTTAACTCTACAGCAACGCCTCGACATTTTACTGAAATTGGAAAATGGTGCTGGATGGTCCTAATTGGCCAAAGAATATAACACCAACGTAAAAACTATTCGTCGTATCAAGTTGAACGAAGCACAGATACGGAAGCAATCGCAGATACCGGAAATCCAAGGTCTGAGGAAATTGCAGACGCCCCTATTGATTGAATTGGATGCTCGGTTGTACGCTTGGTTCCTACAACAACGAGAGATAGATGATAGTATCAGTGACCAATCACTGCAAGACAAAGCGACGGAATTGAATAAAGAATTGGGCGGTCCTTCCTCATTCACGGCCTTCAAAGGTTTGATATGGAGGTTCAAACGTCGTCATGGAATCCGTTTGCTTGAGCTGCGCGACGAGAGTGCGTGCGCAAACACGGCACAGGAATTTTTACAGAACTTTCTCCAGCGCCTTGAGGAGGAAGATATAAACCTGCGGAATGTCTATAGCATGAACGAGACGGAGCTATTGTGGAAGGCCGTTCCACGGAAATTATTGGACCACGCTGGATAGAACAAATTGATTAGAAATGAAACAAACTAATAATAATCGGTATACTAAGAATAATCGGTAAACTGAAGAGATCCTACCGATACCGCATGCTGAAGAAGATCTTGGAGTTTCCTGGCGTAATGACGGAATTTTATAAAGATTATAATATGAACAATTGTATTAATATACTTAGTGCGGCCTGGATGGACGTGACGCAGATTGATATCCAACAGTCATGGAAGAAAATACTGGCAGATAGAATAACGACGGAACAAGCGGCACGAGAAAATCAAGAAGGAGACTTTGCCTGTGTGTCAACCATTATTGCCATTACAGAAACGATCAGAAAAATTCTAGGGCAAAAATTGTTGGTCATTCAAGAAGAGATAGAAGAATGTCTTACCAGTTGCAACAAAGCAGAGGACGATTTAGATTTAATGGACCGTGACCATGAAGATGATGACGAATTATGTCCTAAAAAAAAACCGCGTATGAACCAAATTGAAGCAGACAAGTTGTTTGAAACCCTCGATTCGTGGTCGCAAACACAACCGGATTTTATTAGAATACAAGTACAGGCACTGCAAGAGTCCTATGCGTATTTGCACAAATAATATAATTGTTACTAGGTGTAAAAATTAATTCTGTGCCTTTATATTCGATCATTTAAACCTTTAATTTAAGTATAATTAATTAATCGTCGTTTTGTTGTTATATGTTAAATTACAAACCTCCTAGGTTCTCGACCTGATCTCGATTACGATGATCACCATCGTAATATACATGTATATACAAAGATTAGTAGTTATAAATTTTTGCTTAGTAAAATATAAATTTCAAAAGTTGTATAACAAAATAGGAACATGCATTTTATAACAATGTTATCTTTAGTTCAAATATATTATCTATTATTATCTTAGTTTTTATACACATACATATGCAAAAGTTTTAACAAATTATGACATGGAATCATTTTTTAAAACATTGTTGTAATACTTTTATGATGTTCTATGGTGTATGGGCTTGTTAAATTGCAAAATTTGTCTATACTAGCATAAGAAATTATTTAATTCGCATATCACAGCATCACTTTATTATTTATTCTATTATATTTCTAGTTCCATTACATTTCAGTATAGAACGTTTAATTCTGTAACGTTCAAGTTCATAGTACTTTGCTAGTGATATAATTTTGTTGTTATCGAAATTACGCTCTGATTACTGTATTTTTGTGATTAGTACTATTTCACAAAGCTACATATCATAGCACAAACTACAAAATTCATAAGTGTACCTTTCTTTTTAATTTCCCGCATTCTAGTAATACCATGTGTTTCCCTTCAACCGTCCTAGGGGAAACGTACGACGCTTTTGTTATTCCACCTGAGAAGTAGTAGAACGCGACGTTTGTACTTGTACTACACATTTATATTTAGCCTTGAAACTCGAAAGATGCGAGTATTTGTACAGCCGTCGCAGTATATTAGACTTTCCTATCTGATAAACAGCTATCGTAAATTACTTTTGTGAACAGTGTGTTTACAAATTTGCCTGTATCCATTTGTGTGATTTCGCGTTTGGATCGAGGTGCTATAGTATCAGTTACAGTTATAATACGTGCGTGCTTAATTTTTTTCGTTCCGACGATTTCGTAGGCTTGTTATACGTAATCATTCTCATAATTTGTTGAATATCGGTCGATACGCGTTACGAGAAGCTGTGATAATGCGTTTATTTACATAGTACAATGTAGACACAAATGAAAATAGTAGAGATGTGAACGTAACCGGATGTATACATTTTATAGGCATGCGTACTAACCGTATTGTGTCTTTTTTTCACTTTCCGTTGACGTCATTTTTCTATATACTTATATAAAAAAAAAAAGTGTTACACGAGTTCTTAAACATTGGTATCTAATTATTTTGAATACATAAATATGATTATTTTGTGTTACATTAGTGAAACTACGTATCTATAGTGAAATATTGTAACTTGTATGTAGCGACTGATCTGTTGAACTCTGTCGCGAGACTCGCGAATTTAACACATAAATATGCAAGTACAAGAAGCAGAAGGAGCTGACGGTAGGTAAACGTACATTTTGCTTGTTATGCATATTTTATTCTTTATCTTCATATCATATAATGTCGATTGGATGAAACATTGTAGAATCAGTATAATTTTTGTAACACACTTAACCTCTACTACAATCATATACGTGATTGGTGTTATGTAGCAATTAGATAGTTATTTGAATTAATTACTCGTAATCTATTGACTGCAGACTTTGCATAACATTTGTATGTCCTAGGATGGATCTTGTAAATTTATTAATTTCAACTTATTTCAATTTCTGGAACCCCTATTCATTGTTTATACCCATTTCAATGGTGCAAGTTTTAAGAAAATTACTTATACATGTGAGTAGTCAGTCTTGGTGACTGAAAGGAATAGGCAGATACACAAAAACTGGAACAACATTATTAAATATTCTTTGACCTTTATTGAAGTAATAGGCAAAAGATGAGTTCGATAAAATACACTGCATTGAATCCTTTGTCAGTTAAAAGTGTAGAGATTGACTACTCACATGTGCGAATAACCTATCTAAGGTAATAGCTATCAAAGTCACATGTTTGTCTTCCCCAATCAATTAGATATTTTATATGTAATTTATTAAATGTTGATTAAATTATATCACATTTTAACTCCTTACAAATTTGCATATGGAATACAGGTCATTGATTTTTGAACTTGCTATAATACAGGAAATTTAATTCTTTGCATCATCTAATAAAAGAATATGAAAAAAAGAGATAGATTATTTGATGTGGATGTGTACAGAGTGAAAATATTATTCCTCTCTAGGAATTGTTTACGATTTAATTACAATAAATATATACTCGTAATAACAATAGATTAAATATTTGTGCGTAGGTTCACCATGGAACAATTCCAGTGGTTGCGAAGAAGAGCGTCGGCCAGCTCAAAAGGAGGGTAAAAAATCAAATATACTACCTCTATGGGGAAATGAAAGGACTATGAATTTAAACCCACTAATTTTGACAAATATACAGTCATCACATTATTTTAAAGTGAATTTATATGAACTGAAAACATACCATGAGGTTATCGATGAAATCTATTATAAAGTATCTCATCTGGAACCATGGGAAAAGGGAAGCAGGAAAACGGCGGGTCAAACGGGCATGTGTGGAGGCGTGAGTATGTTTTCTAATACATTTGTTACTTTTTAACTGTTAATTTATTTATTGATTTAAAAGTAAGGCGGTCGCAGAGTTATTACCATGTGCACAGAAAAGACTCTAAATTTCTAGAGTTTTAAAGGACCAGGCAGTTTGCCAAAATGAGAACTGCCAATAAACATAGAGAAGGTGAAATCGTTTAAAATAAATTCAACAAAATTAAACATTTATAATGTTTTAAGCATTATAAACTTTCAGTACAGTCAGACCTCGATAAATCGGAGTTAAAGGAACATTAAAAATATTTTGAGTTATGCAGATTTTGATTTGGAGAGGATCAATAATTAATTTCGAATGATCTCATTTACATAAACGTGATTATTAGTAACAATTCATAATGAAAGCAATGTACTTTGTAGTTTAAGGTAATACAATTTAAAGAAACAGAAACAGATTGCAGTCCATTGATGTTTGGATCATTAAAATTCCACAAACTGTTAGTACACATGTTAAGAATTTGTGAATTGTATTTTAAATTATAGAAATCAATTCATATAATTTCTGTTATTTTTTATCTTTTGAGTTATCAAGGATTTATAAGAAGGAATAAATTAAGTTTGGACTTAAAGAGGATTGAAGTATAGAGGTCTGACTGTAGTGACGTACTATTGGAGATCAATAGAAATTTATTAACCTGCAGTAGTCTGAATCAGACACTGAGCAGGCAGTCTCGCGTAACACCATATTTACTTATTGCAGAGTAGCATGTTCTCGGTCAATATATTTTAATATAATACGAATATGAATAATTGACATAGGGGGGTGTAAATTTAGCGGTTCATGCAGGTTCGTGGTGTTGGTGCTGGAGGAATTGTTTCGACGGCTTATTGTCTGCTGTATAAACTCTTCACATTGAGGTTAACACGAAAACAATTGAATGGTCTCATCAATCATCCTGATTCACCATACATTCGGGCATTAGGGTTTATGTACATTAGGTGAGAATAACGACAATGTTTCTAAAAAGATTCTTTAATTTGATATAATTTATACTAATTATTGTTGATATTAATAGATACACACAACCACCAGCTGATTTATTTAGCTGGTATAGCGATTATTTAGAAGATGAAGAAGAATTAGATGTAAAAGCAGGAGGAGGTCAAGTGATGAAAATGGGTGATATTCTCAAACAATTTCTTACTAAGTTAGAGTGGTTCTCGACTCTGTTTCCAAGAATACCAGTGCCTATACAAAAAGAACTCGAACATCGATTAGCGGAAAGGTTTCCTCAGCAATCGATGAATGCTCGAAATGCAAAACCACCTATCACGTTAAATAATCATGGAAAATATAGTAACAGTAGTAACAGAAAAGACAATGGTAACGTCATGCCACGAAATCAACCGCGACATATCCCAGATAGCGAAGCTCAGTGGGGCGAGGCTGAGAGAACAAGCCACTGGCGAGCCAGGTGCGTCTACGTGGTATGAGTACAATCACGTTACTAATTTATATAAGGTTAATAATATTCATTGAACTTGTTAGGGAAATGGGGTGAAGATTAAAGACGTACCATCTCCAGGAAACTCTTGATCTCAGTGTATCATCGTTCACTTTTCTTTAGTACACGTGTATGTTCTTACTTGATTCTTGTACAGTTATTTGCTTGCTTTACAAACTTAGTGCAATAAATCTATCTTTTTATATACAAGGGTGATTCTAGACACTGGAACAAGTAATTCCTCTCTTCTAAACGAAGATACCAAAATTTGATACAAAAAGAAATTAAATTTTTATTATATATTATATCTCAATATAATAATTCTTAATAACCTAATATTTTTATATTGCTATTGTACTTCCACCATTGCACAAAAAGAAGTATTATTATTAAAAGATTTACATTGCAAAATTTGACATTTTTCTGTATCAATTTCTTGTATCTTCGTTAAGAAAAAAGATATAGCTTAACTGGTTTTTTTGAATTCTCTTGTATATTCTTTTAGATTTGCTCTTGTCTATTTTAAATTGCATCGAATTTATTGAATGTTTTGCAGCAATAAAGTTACAGGTCAAAAATCGTTCTACATTTTTGGAAAAGTCGTCTAAATATTTTTGATAACTGTACACTGATCTCTAACTTTATCCATTAGATATCAAGAAGTACGTAATTGATAACTCTCTATTGTCATTTTATTTTATTTCTGAAGAAGGAAGTATTCTATGATTATTTAGCTTGCAGAGCTATTTGATGTCCTCGATGCAAAAATCTCCTGCACAGTTTTTCTGAAATTTTCTCAGTTAACTTTACAGAGATTTTTTCTCTTCAATCGATCGAGTATAGTATACAATAGAGGGTTAGATAGTTACGATTAGTACGAATTATACAAACGTGTAATATCGTGACGTTTATAACAAATTTTCTTGGTATCTTGCATTAAACATAAATCCATCGTACTATGCATCTTGCATAGATTTATATTTTCGAAAGATCATTCATAAATCAGCAGTACTTCCCTTCGAACGATTTTTTTTCTAGATTTGACGAAGACCGCAAGGATAAGTACAGGGATCGTGAGCGTGAACGGGATCGAACTAGAGAAAGAGAACGCGATCGAGCACGAGAAAGGGATCGAGAAAGGGATAGGCATGTGAGACGGTCGTCTAGTCGCGATCGAAGTCGAAGGCAGCGAGAATATAGGAGTCGTAGTAGGGACAGATCACACAGAGATCGGAGTAGAGATCGTTATCGTGATAAGGATCGTCATCGAGATAGGTAACACATTATTTTTGCCAACATTGTTAACAATTTCTTAAACGTTTGTCAATTATAGAAGAAGTTCGCCTTATGACTACGCCACAGAGCTTGCACGGGAAAGAGAGAGACAACGAAGAGAATGAAAATGTATGCTGACATGTATATATCAATATAAATGTTTGTACGAGTGTAACTATGGAGATAAAAACGATTTAGAGCCGAGCCATCCGAACACCACCGCGTTTTAAGAGAAAACTTACTTCGTTTGGAAGTGATAGCCTAAATTTAATTCTACTATATTCACCTTGTAGTTTACATGTTTTTATAAAATAAATCCATGATTATAATTATCGTGTTCTACTATTTACTCTGTATACAGCAAGGAATTTCATCATAAATAAATATAATCTTTATAATAGGACTTTATTACCATAAGCAAAGTCAATTACAGGATGTGATAAGAATATATGTTAATTTATAGTGCTCCTGCTTAATAAAAAGCAACCATTCTCTATGCGTGTATGTGATTATACAGACATATATCTATACATGTATATTTTTCTATTCTTCAGAATTATAATACTAATTTAATTTTGGCGAAAACTTTCGTTAATCCATGCTAGAATTCGCTGCACTGATTCAACCAAATATGGCGCGCAAGTACTTTGGATTGAAGTTAAAAATGGCGACGGATACATGTCGTCTGATCCGGTTTGATCACTGTCGGACGCGACTGAACTGTAGTTTCATCGAAACATGAAGGAAATATTCGTTACCAGGTGACAGTACCCGCGTGGCCAATTTTTTCAAGGTGATAGCAATAGATGTGTCTTTTTACAAAAACAATTCTTCGATATTCCTTAAGTTCGCTCAACGATTTACATAAAAATTTTCAACGTGACACTGTGCTGCCATGTTGTATGCTTACGATGTTGACATTTGTTTCGTGGAGTGTCTGCTTTTATCAGAGGTCATTGTTATGGTACACAGTAAAGTAATCATTGTATAACATTTTAACAAACACGCGTCAAAAATGAAAAAAAGTGGGACAAACATTACACCAGCGTGTCTATGATCTTTCAATGTTATATTTCTCAAAGAAAATAATCGAGCGCCCTCTACCTGTCGCTTAATCGATTCAAACTTAAAATTTTGTTCGCAGATGATTGGCCGACGCTGCGCTCTCGTCGCTTTGGGCGGACTTTTGATTCTCATGCTCAGCGTCAATGTATACTTTATTCGAATGATCGTCGAGAGCTTATCTCAAAAGACTTCCTCCAAAGCCATGCCTATTTCGCAATTCAAGCTCGAACAGGAACAGTTAATCTCGCGCGCAGAACAAAATTTGCAGATACCACAGAAATCGGTTGCCAAAGACATGGCGATAAAAATTAAAGCAGAGATTGGAATACTACCGTCGAGATATTTTAAGCAAAATGCTAGCTACTCGATAGTCTTGGAACGACTGTTGACCGAGTTAAGAATAACGCCTAATGTTCGTGAAAATATATGGAGTATTCCTAATAATAATGTTAGTACTTCATCCAAATATAAAAATCAGAGTAATAATGAATTTTTCTTTATTGACAAGTATTTTTCTTTTTTTTTCAGTGGCCTGATGCTCATCAGTTAATTCCACCTGTAGCGCCCGAATTAGGAACAATTTTAGACACTTTGCGTAAATCCAAAGTGACGCGTGCGGATAATGCAGCACTTGGTACACAATTGAAATTGATGTTAACTCTGGAACATGGGATGAAAGCAATGTTCAAACCCCAGTGGTATTCTAGAGATGCAATTATTCGAGGGCCCGTTTATCACGGAAAAGATCGCCACAATGCTGAAGCGGTCGCATTTCATTTATCTTCCTTACTGGCCTTGAGGAGAGTACCAGTTACCGTTGTAAGAAAACGTATGTTTTATTCCTGGGTACAAAAGAAAACTTGTATATTTTAGTTTCATCGAGAACATTTTAAAATACGTGATGAAGTATGCTAATGAAATCTGAAGGGTACCTAAGATAACTAATATAATATTAATATACCTCAAGCTAATTCGTTGTTAGTGTATAGAGTTTTTATTCTTACATGCATTGTATGTAGTAGCTCTATTGCTACTACATTTACTCCATGCGATCATTCTACATATCTGGCCACTTCCAACGAATTACAATAATTATATTTGAGTATAATGTTTTTGCAGTTGATTTAAGGAACGAAGTTCGGCCATTCGCAACTCCTGAACTCTACGCGACTATGTATCAAGATGGTAATGATACCTGCCTGTATGGGGTTTGTCATTATTGTTCTCCAGCAGATCCAGTTTGTGGGATTGGAGATATTCTGGAGGGTGCTCTAATTTCCTGGTTACCGCGATATTTGAAACTTGTGAAGCATCGTCATCCATGGCAAAGAACTTATAAAAAGAACAAACTTGCAGCATGGGAGACAGATGATAATTACTGTGAAAAAGTATGTTTACACTATACAAGTGTATGTAACAATTTTATTCTTCCAATCAAAAATTAATATTAAAATAAAATTTCTTCAGGTAAAAGAGTCTAAGGCGTATTCTCCGCAATCGTCGAGCAGACTTTTAGATTTGATAGACACTGCAATCTTCGATTTTTTAATGGACAATGGCGATCGTCATCATTACGAATTGACACAGAATAATTTTCATAATCCTGCTGTTTTGTTGATTGACAATGGAAAGAGCCTTGGGAATCCTGATGTTGATCATTTTGATATTTTAGCTCCATTGTATCAATGCTGCATGTACGTATATGAGCAAGTACTAATTTTTATATCATCAAGTACAATTTATTAATAAACGTTTCAACCAATGATTCAGGTTCTCTTCAGTATAATATAACAGTATTTTGTTTAAAATGGCAAACCCTGATGTTTTCCTTTTAGGATTCACAAAACTACTTGGGATCGTTTGAAATTGCTTAGCGGTGGTTCTCTAAGTATTGCACTTGAAAAGCTTGTTGCACATGAGTCGATGATGGCCGATGTCGAGCATCTAATTACAGATTCTCATTTAAGTGCCATGGATAGAAGATTACTTACTATATATGCAGTTGTAGAATATTGTTTGAAAAGTAAAAAATATGCTTCTAACGTTATTCTAGATCATCGGTAGCTTATTATATTTTATAGGATTTTTAGCACAATTAAGCCATTTTCAATATCTGAAATATTAGGAAAATATTCATATTTTATATGATATGGTAACGAATGATACTCTTCAGTATCATCTTAAAGAATCATGTCAATTGTAGGTTTATTGAGATCCTGCTGGATTGTTCTTAGATTGAACAAAAATTTATATTCAAGCATGAACGTGTACCTTTGATTTAAATAAAACAGCTTTGTAAATACAAAGTGATCCAATCCCACATTTTTTCTGGTGAAACACTCCATCTGCGGAAGACGTGTTAGACCTCGCATAATTTCTCAATAACAAGGGGAAGGACGCCAGAGTGTGTATATGGATCAGAGGAGGAATTATACACAGGTATAAACCAGGGGTTCAAAAGATTCAAAAATACCTAAGTTGAATTGCACAATATGTATGTAAGGTAAAACATACATTATTTATACAAAATTAAGATTGAACACTTAAATATAATTGTACCCAAGATGCGTTATATTCATACATATAATTGTATTTAAGTTGCCTCATTCAAATAATCGTAAAGTTGCATTATACAAATAGCACCTGATAGCCGCTGACATCCCCTAACAGCCCCAACACCCAGATACCATTAATATCCCCACCACCAGTTACCAGTTCCGTTGTTCGAGTACGAGTCCCGTTCCCGGGCACACTCGTCAGCCTCGCCACAGTGGTGACACTACGATCCCGAATTTTACTCCTGTTATCAGGATCACACAATAAGTGACGAAGAGGCGCGAATCAAAATCTGGGACATATCAAATTCTCTCCGCAATTTTACTCCTGGTATCAGGATCGCATGATAGGCAAGGAGGTGGCACGAATCAAATTCTGGTAGGTGTCTGAATCTATACCGAATTTTACTCCTGGTATCAGGAGAACATGATCTGCGAAGAGGTGGCACGTTTGCGCCTACGAGCAGACAACCGGCCCGACATATCTGTAAGTATAAGTTGTCCCTATCATTTCCTGGCACACTTCCCTTTAATTTCCCTTCATTTCCTTGAACATTTCTCTTTAATTTCTCTTCATTTCCTTACACATTTCCCTTTAATTTCCCTCCATTTCCTGGTATATTCCCCGTTAATTTCCCTCCATTCCTGGTATACTTCCCTTTAACTTCCCTCAATTTCCTGGTATACTTCCCTTTAATTTTCCCCCATTTCCTGGTATATTTCCTATTAATTTCCCTTCATTTCCTTACACATTTCCCTTTAATTTCCCCCCATTTCCTGGTATATTTCCCTTTAATATCGCCTCATATCTGTGATATTTCCTGGTTTAACAATGTTGCAAATTGCTATGCTCAAAAGTACAACAATGTTGCAAAGTCGAGTCGATTTCTCGGATATTGTCACATTTTGCCGAACTTCTGAGTTGCCACTTTGTTGTACTTTTGAGCCCTGCAACTTTGTTGTAATTTTGAGCGGTGCATTTCCAAAAATTTGCAACATTGTTGCAAATCGCTCCCCGCAGAATTCAACAAAGTTGCAAGTTCAACATTGTTGCAAATCACTCCCCGCAGAATTCAACAAAGTTGCAAGGTCAACATTGTTGCAAATCGCTCCCCCGCAGAATTCAACAAAGTTGCAAGTTCAACAATGTTGCAAATCGCTTTCCACAGAATTCAACAAAGTTGCAAGTTCAACAATGTTGCAAATCGCTCGGCTTAAAACTTCAGCAATGTTGCAAAGTCGAGTCGATTTTTTGGATTTTGTCACATTTTGCCGAGCTTCTGACTTGCCACTTTGTTGTACTTCTGAGCGTTGCAACTTTGTTGAATTAGGAGCAGCGGCAAGTTGAACAATGTTGCAAATTGCCCCGCTCAAAATTGTGATGGGAAATGTCGGATTTTTACTCCTGGTATTAGGAGAACATGATACGAGAGGAGGTGGCACGAGAAAATCTTGGTACGTATCGAAATCTGGACAGAATTTGACTCCTGGTATCAGGAGATCATGATATGCGAAGAGGTGGCACGAGAAAATCTTGGTACGTATCGAAATCTGAACATAATTTGACTCCTGGTATCAGGAGACCATGATATGCGAAGAGGTGGCACGAAGGAAATCAGGTACGTGTCGAAATTGGGTCAGAATTTGACTCCTGGTATCAGGAGAACATGATATGCGAAGAGGTGGCACGAGAAAATCTTGGTACGTATCGAAATCTGAACATAATTTGACTCCTGGTATCAGGAGCACATGATGTGCGAAGAGGTGGCACATTTGCGCCTACGAGCAGGCAGCCGGCCCGACTTACCTGTCAGTGTAGGTTGTCTAACACAAGGGGCACATGTTCGGTACATATCTACATTTTGGCCGATTTTACATTTTGGTATCAGAAGAACATGATATGCGAAGAGGTGGCACGAGGGATATCTGGTGTGTATCGAAACTTCGATCAGAATTCTACTCCTGGTAGCAGGATCTGTCAGGCGCTAGATAAACTTCTTGTGATTGCGAGAAGCATAAGCAGTACGTGTTTTTTTCGTTATTGTGGCTGAAAAACGGGAAAAGCTATTTGGTAGTTCAACTACTCTCCGTTCGTGGTGGTAGTTTACTTCCTGCGCACCCTTAAGTTTAAGAATGTATATGGGCTTGGTATACTTTACCTGTAAAATACAAATGCGCGTGTACTTACGTCATCCTGTGCACAGCTGTCTGGAATTTGAAGAGCATGATTCGAATATCAGTTTTCCCAATTTTTACTATTTTTATATCTTTAAAATTAGTTGTCGGATTGGAGACTGTAAAAGATATTTAACGCGATAGATTCCATATCTTTATCTATTTCATCCAGATGCGACCATATGTACTATTCCCATCAATAGTTGTTCTTATAAAAAAAAACTCTTAAGTGAAACGTGTTCGGGATATTTTCAGGTTTTTTTTTATTTTTTATTGCTATAATACAATTTGATTGTTGTGTAAAATCTGTTTTAATATACTAAAAGTATCTATGCTTATATTATTAAAAAGGAATAAAACGCGGAAGCATAGCACAATAGAATAGAACAACAACCCTATTGTGAATGTTAGATTATCTTTATTATTACATCCATTTAAAAGACATAACTTATTTATAAAAATATGAGGATTTGTGGGTAGGTAGAGGGAGTAATTCAGGACGAGGGCGTAAGGTTCGAGGGTTGGCAGGATATAATAGGATCGAAACAAATCCTTATAGTTTATGGAATAGTTAATACTAATAAAACTCAGTACTTTTTACAAGTTACAAGGAATAACAAGATCTATCATTAATAATCGGAAGTTTTTGCTCTCTAAACTTATCCATAGATAACTGATAAATTGGAGCGCGTAGCTTATCTATCGTCTTTTGTTTGTTTAACACAGAGAATATCGGCGCTGCTGAGAGCCCGGATGACATCATAAATTTTGAACACATTAATTGTTTAATCACGCCCGTTGTTCAACGATCATATACATATATATTCACGATTGATCGACGATCGCCTAAGCGGCCGAAAATATCAAATTCTATTTCTCTGAACACAGGGTTTCGCAAGGTCATCGTTGTCGAACCTCTTCGTTTTGAGCTCTTTCATAGTATCCTTTACAATATACTAATTAAAAAAATATTAACATATTATTTCTCTTGATATTTTCGTTCGACATTTGGCAGACTTTTCATTCGGCTTTAACAAATACAAAGGCAGTCGCGTGAAGAATACATTTAATTAGTTACAAAAGTTTTCTCTCTCTTTTTCTTCATATATATATATCTATATATAAATAAAAAAAAATGTTTCTCCTTAGGAGCATACAGGTTTCGCGAGAATAGTCATAGAAATTGCGTTGGACCCTCATCTTCCGTAATCGGAAAGCTCCATTACACACAAACACACCTCCCGTGTAATTCGGAATTGCATCGCGGATAAAACGGGACGCAATCACGAATCCCCGATGCAACGGCCAATCACACAAAATATACATATAAAATATATATATCTAATTCGTATATATATATTTATATTCTTTTCTATGATCCATAATATGATAAAAGGAAACATTATTGTTTACTGTATATTGGGAGTCGCCTTACAAAACTATCAATATCTAAACTTACATAATATAAAAATATGTAAAAACAGTTTGTACAAAATCGAGAGAAAAGACAATTATTGCATATAAAAGAAAAAAAAAAGTACTGGATAGTACGTAAGATGAACGGACAGAGAATGGGGGGGCAGGAGTGAGGTATGTGGAGGAGTAGGAGGGGAAGGTGGGCCATGGGAAAAAGAAACGATAAAGAGTATTTACAAACTTCCTCTTTTTTGTAGAAACGCGAAGGATAAAACACGGTTTCTACGCGGTCCTGATCCGTTAGTGGTTCTCTCTAATCACTGGTGGACGTATTGCATGCGTGCACGGAGAATTCCATCTCGCCGACCAAATAATTAGTTCTTTTCTCTCGTAACAATCCTACGATTAATGTCTATACCCTATTATGCGCGTACGCGCCACCGTCCAATCACGCCGCCTGATTACGCATTACCTAAGACAGTGATTCTTAACCATAGTGCCCTGTTCAATGATAAATCCGAGAAATTTTCGATGATACGCATTTGCTTATACGAGCAGAGTGAATCCTAATTGCTCCTTTACTTTTGTAATACAAATTTCAAAATCTAACGAAACAGAGAAACAAGATTACCTGTTCAAGAAAATGAGAATAATAACAAGTCATACAATTTGACACAAGAATGGAAATTTGTTGTTCTTCGTATTCACTCATCATCATTCTAAGCTTTATGATCAAATAATTTCATTGTCCTATTTTACAACGCTTTTGTACTTATAATATAGAAAAAAATGTCGATTACAATATTCTCTTAAATAAAGATACATTTGCCTTGTTCTTATAATTATTGTATCCTTTTACATCAGTTTAGAAATTACATACATGATTATTCAACAGTTCATCATTTTGTGTAGTTTTTAAAATTGTTACCATAAACGCTCATGATTAATTATCAGGCTTATTTATTCTTGAACTTTGTAAGTTCAGAAAAGTTAAGAATCACTGATTCAAGAACTCTCTTTTGACTTTGGCAGATGAGAGATCAGCGAGAATCGTCTTTCGCCCGTCCGTCGCGTGCTTAATTTAATTTAAAGGGATTCTATTACATATTAACGTTAAGAATTACGCTAGCTTGTTAGTAAACGATTCGAAGACAGTAATTACCAGGCGCATCCGCGTACTTTCCTTGACCTATCGACTCGATCGAAACTCTTGCGTTCAAAACGGATAAATTATTTCACACTTTTAGATACAAGTTGTGTTGAGGCACGCGTGAGAGGCTTTTTTTAGACTCAACATTTTATATGTGTTTTGGAAGTTATGAACTGCATCGTTGATTGTTTGCTTAAGATGCTCAATTTTGGAAAACAGATAAAGTTTTTAACACATCTAATAACAGTGTGTAGACGTTAATGTCAACCTACAGTGATATATACTAATGTAGAAAGTTCTCTTCTAAGTTGTATGATTTCTAAATAAGCCAATAGTTTAAGTGTTAAGTTGTAGACCACATTCGACAACATTCACAATTATTCTGTATATCGCAAGACTGTAAATATAATAAAAGCTAAAGGTACACTTGAGTGCCAGAAGTCTAATACATTTGGACTTAGAGTGCACCAAGAAGAGTATCACAAGTATCTCGCTACAGAGTATTCCAGAACTATAGATACAAAATTGATTGGATGTTAGGAGCTTGTAAAAAGAAAATACAAAGTTTTAATTGTAGCATGGAAGAATTAAATCAAAGTTATTTAATTATGGAAAGGAAACATTCCATCGAAGTTGGATTAACTGTATTACCATTGGATTGAGGAAAATTACATGACTTCTTCTGAACTTTCTTCAACTCTTGGTCAACTAGTAGCGAATATGTTTGGATGTATCAATAAATTATTTCAAAGAACTATACAGACTTAAAAACTTTCCAAAAACAATTACTTTACAGAAATACGTTGCATAAGTCATCGTCTCGCATCTACTAGTCGGTTACTTCGATTCTATAGTTCTGAAACTCCATTTTTGCATTCAAGACAGATCCATATCAAAGAATCTCTGTTCCCGTTGCATAAGATGGCAAAAGTTTCATAGAGCGATTCGCGGTTATCCTAGTCGGCGAAGCATTTCGACAGGAGTATACGAGGAATAGATGAGGTAGCGCCAAGCGAATGGAATGTCTGTGTATGGAACGATTATTCGCGGGATGAAGACGATTTCTCTGAGACTCCCGTCGACCGTACAAATCATTTACCGTTTCACCTATCTTACATTAAATCTCCCCGCTAATCGGTAATAAACGTTAAATCGTTAAAGGCCATTTGGAAACGCTGCGTTTCATCGGGAAAGAAAAACACATAATTTAATAGATTTACCTACAGCATTACTCCCTTACCCTACGACATTCGAAGGCACGATTCTCGGTTTATCATTCTAGCGCGGTGCAGAGATTCTCCTCGGATTCGGGCTCGCCGTGTCGGGTGTTCGACCTCCCCCGGAGATACAGATATTTTATTTATAAATGTGCTCTGTTTTGCGTTACATATTAAATAGAATTATTACATATTACACTCTATTAGTCGTCCTCGTCGAATACATGTGTAGCGCTGTATGATTTTCCGCCTCTCCATATATGTTGTCCTATATACAATACTATTGTAGATAGCAAGGTCTCGTTCCTTATCGCTTTAACTGTCTATCGGGTCTTCACACTGTGGCAAGTCGAAGGCACCATTGTTCATTGAGCTGAGATACGAGTAAATGGATCGGTTGATATAAAATGAAAATATATGTACAGGATATCTCCCCACGAGTTCCCGCAAACTTAGCCAAACACCTTCCGTAGTTAAAGATTAGGCGATAATGTTTCTCAAGTATAGGTTCATAAATGCTTTCCTAAAAGGCAATGATAAAATTATGAAATGTCTAGGAAAGGATAATAATTGCACCGTTAATGCGATACAGTGCAAGAGTATATAAATAATGTCTCTGTTATCAGGTGATTAATACGACTCAGAATTGTATACTACAGTAGCACCTTATTTTCAAAATATTTATAAAAATATACTGTTTCGATTCCTTGCTATTGCTTCATTCAGAAATATGTATGAATAATACGTCGAATAATTTTCTTTCAATTACATTAAAATACCTGAAACAGATATGCACTTGACATTTTCGTCTTACTTCCAACCACAGAATTGGCTCTGTACGGAAACCTGTGGACCACCCTGTGGCTACTTCAATCTCCCGTCGTACACTTAAACCGCCTCGCGGTTACAATATGAGAAAGGCACGATGAACCATGTTACGTGTAAACAGCGACCCAGAAAAATATCCCTTCGGGGTGCACAATTGTTTATCTATATTTCTATCGTGTGAGTAGCTACGGTGCGTGGGCTGACCTCGAGAGGAATGCCATCGCGTCCGCGACTTGACGGGAGAGTATCTACAACACTTTGTTCAGCGAGAAGAAGACTCTGGTAACCAAGCCACACGATTCACAACAGATCTAATCGTTCTACTATGTCTTTGCCTAGGAGTCTATTGTAGATTGTGCCCTAAAAATATATATTTTCTATTCGATATTTTTGTACATCTTCTATTGATTCTCTTACGGCAGATGCAGCGAATCAACAGTGAAGCTGGTTTAGTTAGAGAGTGCCTGCACTAGTGACAAACTGACGTTTGAATATTTACGCCTGAAATTAAATAACGAATCCGTATCGTGAATATCATAGGGCTATACCAGCAGATGGACTCCTTTGCCACTCGATGCAACTATATAGTGTGTCTTGTAAATTTCCCAAGGAACACTGAATAATCATTTGCATAACCACTGTTGAACTTTGTACAACTTAACTCGAGTAATTCCTGTAACGGCTATCAAATTTACATCTGTACGCAACTGGTTTGGTTGTCAGAGTTTTCCACCTCCTGGACGGAGTGCATGGACCTGGGGTTTTAAGGGGAAGCCCTGGAGGCGTTTCTGCGCGTACACATCCGGCGAGAATCACCCTCGAACTCGACGAGTCGATCACAGTTCATGCGGGTTCCCACGGCTTTACGACTTACGACTCGCGCGAGGAAGGGAGCATCGCCTGGTTTCATATGTAGATCGCCTCGGAGCCCTTGTTGCTTTGGTGAGCACCGCCAGCACTATAGGCGTTAGGCGAGGCCATGCACTCGGACCAGTCGCTGTTCGAGTGAGGCGAGCTAGATGACCAGTGGCCAGGGCTGTCCGGCGACGGGGTCGGGAAGCTCTCTGGGGCCTGCATCAAGTGTTGTGGCGTCACGTCCGGTCCTGAGTGATGAGAGGGCGGTGTCAAGTACTGGTAGTACTGTTGCGTCTGCTGTTGCTGTTGCTGTTGCTGCTGCTGCTGTTGGGTGCTTTGCTGTTGCTGTTGCTGCTGTTGCTGGATTTGCTGTTGCGTCTGTTGTATCTGCTGCTGCTGCTGTTGTTGTTGTTGTTGTTGTTGCTGCTGCTGCTGCTGCTGCTGACTCGAGGAATAGGGAAGATTTTCGAAGTCGAAGCCCACGGGTGGCATGCCCCCATGCTTTTGATGCGTCGCCTGTCGCATGGCGGCAATGTGTGTGGGCGACGTGGGCAAAGACGGTCGACTTTTTGCCGGGGAGGGCGAGCCCATATAGCTTGCCTGAGGCGACAGCGTCATGTTCGATTGGACAGAGTGCGGTGGCGACTGGTTGCTATAGGGCGGCGACAGAGTGTTCACCATGCCTTGCGCCTGTCGCTGGTGAGGCGCCAGGAGCTGGTCGTGAAAGTTAGGTAACCCGTAGTTGGTCGTGAAGGTGTCCAGACCTAGTTGTTGAAGGCCCTGCATGGACTGGCCCTTTATGCAATCTTCGTAGGGAGGCGGTTGCTTCGCCGTGGCCGTGTGACCCACCAGAGGGAGAGCGTTGCTGTACAGGCTCGCGCTGTCGTAGGGACTGGGCAAGTTTCCCTCCGCGCCCTCTGCTCCCTGAGGGATCTCCTGGTTTGGGGGCTGAGCACCTCGTTTCGCTGGCGGCTTCTTCACCGATGGCTTTCGCCTTACCACCACCACGCCACCTTCCGATTCTGGACTGTTTGGGTTTCCCGCTGCGACGGTTTTCGGTCGTTTCTTCGACTTCCCTTGCTTCGGCGCTGAACCGATCACTGTGGGATGTGTGATTAGTTGTGGGTGGTTTGGGGATCCTGCAAAGGTAAACAAGTGGAGATTGAATGTTACGGAACAGTCAAACAATTATTTGGTTACTAATGATGGGAGATGGATTGTTTTGAGACATCTTGGGTCGAGGAATAAACTCAAGATGTCTCGAAACTGTTTTGCAAAACTGTTCTGATTGAACACCTTGAAAATTCTTAGAAATCTTGAGTGTTTAACTTAATCCAGGGATGGAGAACCAGCGGACATTTGTTATTTTTTAAACACAACGTGAAAAAAGTTAAAAGTTCTTATGGATTTAACCATCGTTCTATGATTGACGTGTTCTCTAACCCTGTCTTATTAACCTCTTCATGCCCAACGTATCCTTTTTGAAGGAATTATAATATTATTAGATTGTTATTACTTATTGCAATATCATTCGTCAAGGTACACTAGTTGTAATCATGTTCAGTGCGATTATTCAATACAATGATACAGTCATGAAACCAAACTAAATTACAGATCTTCTAAAATGTTACGTTAGTAATTTCATTTATAATATAATAAGGCTAGAGTGCACGAAGTAATAGAGATTGTCCCTGAGAAAGATTAATAAAATGTCTTTCCATTGTTAGTTAATTTGATACAAAGTCTCGACCAATAGTCAAATAACCTTCATCAAAAATTCTGATCACTGAATTTGAATCTCATTCAGGGACAACTCTCCAGTTTCCCAAACTAGATGCGGGCATAAAAGGGTTAAGAGGTCTGTCCAGTATCGAGGGTATAAGAATTTTCTTAAATACTTAAGCCTTGAAAACAGTTTGAAAATGATCAAAAAAAAAATCCTAAACCTCAAAATTAGACAGACCTTCAAATGTCTCGGATATCTTGAATGCTTTGAATACCTTGCAGCTGTTATTAGTTGAACGACGAGCAAAGATTTTATTTATATTATCATTTTCTAAATAAATTATATAAGATAAATATCTTACCAACAGGCAACGTCAAGGTTATCAAAAGTTTAAATATTGCCAAGACTGTCAAGGTTTTTCAAGACTTTCAAGACATTCCAAATGTTCAAAAGCTTGAGAATCTTCTAGACTTTCGATACTTTGAAAATCTAGAGAGATCTTAATCTCAAGACATCTTTCACATTCTCGAATGGCTTGAAGAGACCATTGCTATCGAAAGTATCAAAGTCCGATCTTTAATAACGCACGGCTACGGCTGGGTCGTGGCATCTAAACTGATACTCTTCGGTGTCAGATTTTTGTTTAGGTTATAATTAACATTTTGCAAGCATTTCTGACAAGTTATCGTACTGAACATGTGCTTATACAATCTATGATATGCAGCCTACCGTTTAACGCGGTATCGAAGAGCAAAGTAAACCGAGAACGTATTCCATTATAGGACTGTATACATTGGAAGACCAACAAAGTACGACTAAAACAACAAGAACATTTTTTCCAACGACTATACGTTCTTTCTTCTTCGCGATATTCTAAACAACACAGTTACAAAAGAATACATTTCCGTTCGACTCTTTCTGCGCAAGTGTCAACTGACCTATCACGTGTCGCTCAGCAAAGTCAGACTTTCCACGCCCTGCTCCGGGCAAACCCACCCTCAGCCGTGCGAGAGTTAACACCGGGGTATGAAGACGCTTACCCATGAGCGGACCGTTCGGTATCACGGTCACCATCTGCGGGGATCTCGGTACATGTTCCTCGAGCAATCTCACGATGTCGTGGTGCAATCTCTCGCTGGCCACGTCTCTGGGTAACCGATCCATGTGATCGGTGATCTCCCTGTTGGCGAACGTATCGAGCAACGCTTTGCAGGCCTCGAAGCTGCCTTCTCTGGCAGCGAGGAACAACGGGGTCTCGTCCTTGTCGTCCTGGGCGTCTCTGTTGGCGCCGTGGACGAGTAGTATGTTCACGGCGTCGACGTTGTTCACAGCCGCGGCCCAATGCAGAGCAGTCTTCCCGCTGTTGTCGGCTGCGTTGATGTCAGCGTCAGCATTAATGAGATCCTCGACCATACCTTCGGTGGCCAGACGCGCGGCCAGGATGAGTGGCGTGGTGCCGTCGTGCATGCGTCCGTTGAGGTTTGTCGCTCTGTTTCGTAACAGTATTTGAAAGACGCCCATCGCATCAGCCGCGACGGCGGAGTGAAGGGGCGTTCTGCCTGTGTTATCCTGAGAGTTTGCGTCGGCTCCAGCGTCAAGAAGTCTCTTGGCAGCGTCAGATCTCGCGTAACGAGCCGCCAAGTGCAGAGATGTCTCGCCGCTCTTGTCGGTAGTGGCGTTCAGGTCTGCGCCTTGGGCGACCAGATCGGCGATCATCGCAGCTGACCCGTCGCTCTCGTCTTCCTCTTCTCCAGTGTCCAATCCTCCGCCGCGCACCGCGGCCACCATCAAAGGTGTCATCCCGCAGGGACCTCTGGCATCGACGTCTTGGCCATGTTCTAAACTAGGAGGTGTCAGTACTCCAGCGTCTGGTCTTCGTATATCAGCGGCATCTAAGTGCTGCTGCGTCCACATGCGAGGCTCAGTTTCCTCGTAGTCCGTGATGACGGTGTGATCGCTGGCGTATCCAGGCTCGATGGCTCTCATCCGTTTCGAGGGCGGGAGGTCGGACTCGTCGTCGGACCACTGTTGCACCCGACCGTTCCCGACATCCAGGTCCATGCAGTTCACCGATGGTTGCTTGTTCAGGTTCCTCATTTCCTGTCCATCAGGTCCCCGTCTGCGCGATCTACGACGCTGTCCGCTGCCGCTGCTTGTGCGTAGGAAACCCTCGGGGAACCAGGTCACGCCTACCGCACGTTTCCTTTGCGCCGTGACCAGTACTCCCACGAGCATTCCTCCGAGCACCACGATCACGACCCCGATGAAGACGTACTTGTAGTTCGTCGGGGTGTCCGGGTAATCGGGCCCCTGGGGCCCCACGACTCCTCGAACTTGCTCAATGGGGAAGTTTGGTGAGAGGGAATGCTTGGACGCGGTGGCTGCCAGGTACTCCGCTGCCTCGTTTGCTGAAGGGAAGCACACGGCTCCCTGGGTAACGGTGCATTTTCTGTTGTCGATTTCTAGATAGGCTATCACGCCGCTCTCGCTGTTGGTGTATATGGTGGTGGGACGACCGAAGAAGTTCGTTTGCATGCTAGTCTCTCCTTCTCTTTTCCAAGGGTATATCATGTCGTTGCCCAGCTCATTCTGCTTCACCCTTAATGTGGTCCGCAACTCGTGGCCGATGTCTCTGAGGAAAGCCACCACGTTGGAACGGAAGGTCTGCATGTCCATCCTCACGACTACGGAGATCACGCCTTCGGCCAACGATGGTTGCTCCGTGTCGCAGTCGAGACCGTCCCAATTGCACTCCTCGTTGTTGCAGCCGTAGTCGCAGTGTCCGTTGGCGTAATGCTTGCGGCAGTAGGCGTCGTAGATGGGGCTGTAAAAATAACATATATTAAAAATGACCTGGCAAGGCCGCGAATAACTTTTCAAGAGGATAATCTAAGTCTAGAACTTGGAAGAAGTTTGAGAATATACTTCAAATATGCATTGTATACACACAAAGTTTGAAACTGGTATACTTTACACTTCCCTTTTAAAAAATTTTATATGATATTTAGAATATCATTCGGTTTTTAAGGCGCTACACTAAGGAGATTCCTGAACTAATTCTCTAAGTGTTACTTACTTGCAAGGCGCCAGTTTTCTCTCGCAATCCCTTCCATCGAAGAGACACTGAGCATTGTTGCACACCTCGTCGCAGACATCGTTCATAAACACGTCCCAGCAGTTGATGGGAGCCGTGCAATTGCGCCACGGATTGATCCCCAGCGAGCAGTCATTTCCATCGAAGTTGCAGGCATACCTATTGCATTCCTCGTCGCAATGATGATTCCCAGACTTCTCCTCGCATCTGTTCTCGATGCACTTCTTCCTTTCCATTTTTAAATCCATGTCGTACGCGTTCATGATCTTCGGGCCGTTCGAGTTCGCTCTACCGAAGATTCCTCCGCTATAATTCGGGTCGTAAATCTCGCAGTTCTTGCCGGTCCATTTAGGTGGACAATCACAGGCGTAATCGCCAAGCAGGTTCTTGCAGACTGCGTTGGACTGCTGGCAAGGATTGCTCGCGCACTCGTCTCTAGCGTCTATTTCGCAGTGCGTTCCGGTGGTTCCAGGAGGGCAGTAACACCTGTACCCGACTTCTGTTTCGGCCACTCTGCAAGTACCACCGTTCAAGCATGGCTCACGATCACAATACGAACCAGCGAATTCGCAGTTGCTTCCGTAATAGTCGCTAGGACAGAGACATGTGTGTCCAGCTTGCTTGGCCGTGCACACTCCTCCGTTTTGGCAGGGGGAGCTGTCGCAGAAGTTCACCTTGACCTCGCAGTGGCGTCCCATGTAGCCCGGCTTGCAGTTGCAGTGATAGTTGTTGACCAATTGTACGCAATCCTGCGTTCCAGGTGACGTGCACGGATTCGACAGACACTCGTTGATGTCGCCCTCGCATCTGGGGCCGACGAATCCAGGTGGACATCTGCATTCGAAGCCTCCGACTTTATCCGTACACGTTCCGTTGTTGTGGCAAGTCCCGATAGCGCAATCGTCGACGTTTAACTCGCAGATGAAGCCCAAAGTTCCAGGCGGACACGAGCAGCTGAAATTACTGATGAGGTCGTGACAGGTGCCACCGTTTTGGCAAGGATTGGGCCTGCAGTCGTCCACGTTGAGTTCGCAGTTCTGACCCTGGAAGCCCTTCGTACACTGGCACTGATAGGAGCCGACCAGATCCTTGCATGTGGCACCGTTCTGACACGGAGCGGAGTCACACTCGTTGACTTCTTCTTGACAGTACGATCCCGTGTATCCCTCGAGGCAGTGGCAGCGATGACTGTTACCGATGTCCTCGCAGGTCCCGTTATTGCAGAGGTTCTTCTCGGGTACTCTCTTCCTGATGGCTGCGTCCTTGCACGAGACCATCTCCACATCGCAAACCTTTCCAGTCCATCCAGGGGAGCAGTTGCAGTGATACTTGTTCTTGTATTGCACGCACGTGGCCTGGTTCTCGCAGGGATTGTTCCCGCACCAGTCCACGTATTCGTCGCATCTCGTCCCGGTATAACCGTAAGTACAGTGACAAGTGTAATACTGAACGTGGTCGTGACAAGTGGCGCCGTTCAGACACGGCGAACTGTCGCACTCGTTGATGCGGTACTGACAGTTCGACCCTGTGTATCCTGGTTCGCAGACGCAGGTGTAGTTGTTGATGCCGTCGATACACTTGCCACCGTTCATGCAACTGCTGTCCGTGCAATCCTCGTCGTTCGTTTGACAGTTTATCCCGGAGAATCCAAGTTGACACTGACACGTGTAGGAGTTGACGTACTCCTTGCAGACGGCGCCGTTCTGGCAGGGCTGCGACAGACACTCGTCCACGTCGATTTCGCAGTGCTTGCCGCTGAAACCGTCCACGCAGAGGCATGTGTAGTCGCCAATGCCGTCCAGGCACGTTCCGCCATTTTGACAGGGGACTGTAAGAGATACAATGGTTAAATGGTTAATAAAGTAAACGTTTTACTATGGTGACGGTATACGATTCAGGAATGAGGATTCTAATATTTCCTGTAGCCTTTATGATTTTTGAATGTAAGTGATTTATTAAATGATGAGTTTTTAGACTGATCGTATATTACATAACGTAAGCTTTAACCTGATGACCATTACTACGTATGTATATGTATGTACGAAATTTAGTGGCACATTTTTGCTTATTATTATTATTCTAACAGATTAAAAATGTACTTGGTAATTACAGTAATTGTAAAAGAATAACAACAAGCAAAATTTTATGGCTGCTAAAGTTTATATAGATGCATTGCAATGGTCATCAGGTTGATGACTTAGAAGGTTTAATGTACCAAAATGACGAGTAAGTGTATTTGTTTAAACTAGAGTTATAAATTATTGAATATAGGGAGGTACAGAATTCATTTCTAATAAATAATGATGATATATACTCACAGGAAGCGCAATCGTCGGTGTTAATGATGCAATCCCGTCCTTCGTAACCCTTCGCGCAGACGCACTGATACGAGCCGTTGGTGTTCCTGCAGGTAGCGCCGTTTCTGCACGGGGAGGTCATCACGCATTCGTCGACATCTTCGTCGCAGAGTCTGCCTGTGTAGCCGACGGTGCAGGTGCAGGCAAAGTCCAGGAAGTTCGATGACGGTGAACACTTGGCGCCATGGAGACATCTGTAAGGGCAAAACGTTAAAGTTGATTCAATTTCTTAACCAAATGAATTAATAGGACATCCTTTGCCAACTTGGATGCTGTTTCTTGGAGCGCGACAATCTTGGGAAAGGTTCTGCACCTTTGGACGTACTATACGGAGGATTAAACCTATGCGCTATATAGATTATTGAACTATTATAAATACAAATATAATCGCAAAGGGTCAAACATAGCCAAAGCCAATGATACGGTAGAATACCATTTGTCTGAACAGAATGTTTGTCAATGCCCGGTTTAATGAACTTTTGTTGGACTTGTATTATCTGAACTAGTGTCAAGCGTAACTTCAATTATATGACCACTTGACAAACGACAGTATAAATACATTTCTTTTGGTTCCATTCCTCAAAAAATATGCATTTTAAGAATGTTGCGTAAAATTTTAAAAAGGAACTCTCTGGATCTGCTAGAGCCTTAAGTGTGAAACAATGCAATTAATTTAGAGTGTTTGAAAGATTTGTAGAACCTAACATTAGTAAAGTCCGTAAACCAAAAATAATTAATTGTATCTTAACACGCCATACTTTATGTTCAACAGTTCATGATATATTTTGTACTAATATTTCGAGTATATTAAATAATAAATATCTATAGCTATTTTTACTCTTCATTCAAATAAACAATTTATCTAGCAGATTTATCCAATTACTGTCCTTCCAAGTTATTTCTCCGTTCAGGAATATTTAAATATTGCTATAATTCAAAGAATGAATCAAAAGTATGATTGAATCCACTTATGTCCAAATATTGGGGGCACTGAGATTCTTATTACATAAACTGCTGTTTCCCAAAATGCTCTGTTCGTATAAATAGCATTCTACCGTACGTCTAAATTCCAATAAAATTACTGTCCCTCCAAGAAACATCCTTATTCGACACAGAGCGATCTCAGTCGAACAATTCGATATTCGTACTTGTTAGGAGAGCAAGGGTCGAGCTTGTCCTCGCAGTTCCTTCCCGTGTGCGGCAACTCGCAGACGCACTTGTAGTCGTTGACAAGGTCGATGCAGGAGCCGCCGTTCTGGCAAGGATTGTTTGCGCAGTCGTCGATGTTGGTCTCGCAGTTGGTGCCAGCGTAGCCAGGCACGCACTTGCAACTGTACCCGTTCAGGCGGTCGTTGCAAGAACCGCCGTGCTGGCAGGGATTTGAGCCGCACTCGTCGATGTCCGCCTCGCATCTCTTGCCGCCGTAACCCGGTAGGCAATGACAGATGAACTGGTTGACGCCATCCTCGCAGGTGCCGCCGTTCACGCACGGGCTGCTCGCGCATTCGTCCACGTCGCTCAGGCATCTAGCGTCGTAGTAGCCGCGAGGACACTCGCATCGGTAGCCGTTTATCAGATCTATGCAGCGGCCGCCGTTCGCGCAAGGATTGCTCGCGCACTCGTTTATGTCCGTCTCGCAGTGCTGGCCCGTGAAACCTGGCTCGCACTCGCACGAATACCTGGAAGAAGAGACATCGTATCCGCTGAGGATGGAAGAAATGATAACGTTAGAGCGGGCCAAGATTTTGCCAGATTAGAGGGTTCGCGCACGAGAGAGTCGTTCTTCGCCGGGGAAGAATTTCTTCCAGGCCTCTCGGAGCCGAGGAAGTTTCAGGGGGAGATCAATTTTGCCAGATTCTGAGTGGGTGTGATAGCAACGAACAGATTCGTCCGAGACGCTTTCGTTTCTTTGGATATTTTTCAGCTGTTATTCTGTCGGTTGAGGGATTCAAATCCGGAGGGAAAGGAAGATGCTAAACTTTCGGTTGCGTCATTTCAAAGTTGCAGTGCAAGTATTTATGCAGTCTGGATAAGAGCATGAACGCGATATTTCCGAAATTTGGTATCCAATGAAAGCGAAATTGTTCTAATGTAAAACACTAGCAGTTTTCTTTGATACGTGTTCGCCTAAAGAAGTTTAGTTTCAACTATGTCTCTGAGTAATACGATCCATTTCTATGGTTTCAAGTCGTATTTTTATGTTGCCATCCGAATGGTCGTCGAAACAAGTATTAGAAATTAAAGAGTATTAATTAAAAATGATTGAATACAACGATATAAAGCTACAAAATGTGACGATGACCTCCTCGATCGAGGTTCAAATCGTACTACAACAAAAAGAAAAAATCCCACCCTTTCTCGAAAAATCAAACCTTGAAATATGAATAAGTATGTGGAGAATATCTCATACAAAATTCCGTAAGAATTTAAAATATACAAAATCTGAAAAAATATAGTATCTAGAAATCGACACTCTTAGCCCGTTTAAACAAATTCACGTCATTTCTTTAAACAAATTAGTCATTTTTCGTGTCCACGCTCTGATGAAATAGACTGTACATTTGTACTCCAATGAGAGTCTGCCAGAAGGGTTTGCTTCGGAATTGAAGGATGTAGAGTGAAGAACTTACGAACGGTTCCAATCGAACCATTTTCAGTCCCAACTTCCGAGGACTTTTCTTAGCCACCAAATCACCTAATCGCCGACTCACCTGTTGATACCGTCGATGCACCTCGCTCCATTTCTGCACGGATTGCTATAG
The DNA here is from genome assembly GCF_026283585.1 of Hylaeus volcanicus. Classification (NCBI taxonomy): domain Eukaryota; kingdom Metazoa; phylum Arthropoda; class Insecta; order Hymenoptera; family Colletidae; genus Hylaeus; species Hylaeus volcanicus. The sequence continues at coordinate 11,869,662 of NC_071983.1, read as the reverse complement.
CACTCGTTCACGTTCACCTCGCAGTTCGTGCCGGACGTGCCGGGCCTGCAGATGCACTGATACCCGTTTATGCGATCCTCGCATCTGCCACCGAATTGGCAAGGGTTGCTCTCGCACTCGTCGATCTGGATCTGGCATAGCTTCCCCGTGAATCCCGCGTAGCAGTTGCAACTGAAGCTGTTCTCTCCGTCGATGCATGTGCCGCTGTGACAGGGATTCGACTGGCAGTCGTTTATGTTCGTCTCGCAGGAGGCGCCGGTGAATCCTGGTGGACAGTCGCAGGTATACTTGGCTATTGAGTCCTGGCACATGCCTCCGTTCTTGCATGGCGAGGACGCGCAGTCGTCTATGTTGATCTGGCAGTGGGCACCAGCGAATCCGTTCGCGCAGGTACACTTGAAGGAGTTGATCAGGTCGGTGCACACGCCGCCGTTTAAACATGGCTTCGCTGCGCATTCGTCTATGTCGATTTCGCACTGGGTGCCCGTGAAGCCTGGAAAAAGAATTTCGGGATTGTTAGTGAGATCTGTTCGGAAAATACATGTAATTGGAGTTAGTTGATTATAATAGATTAGAGATGATTATTTGATTTTGGGGACGATGACCGTTTTGCTTGGGCAAATTGTAGATGCATATTATTTTTAAATAGTCTTTAATTTTAGATAGAATTTATCATTTTTATTATATGTTATTTTAACTTCCATGTCTTAACGCCTTACCCACATTATGTATGGGATTATCGTACAATTTTAAGCACATTCGAGTTCCATTAGACTCTGGATTTGTGCCAAGCTGCAGTGCACGGCTTAGAATATCTAAAGAAGACTTTTGAAATAGATTTGCTTTAAAACACTCATATATGGGTGACAGGACTTCTCACTAGGTATTTACAAAATGTATTCTGAAGATGAGGTGTTGGTTAGCGTGGCAGTCAAACATGTTAATTTTCAAAGGTCTACCCGGCCCTGTAATCGGCCGTCGTCACTTTCCGAATGTAACAGGTCCGATCGCGTTCAATCGAACTGTACATCGAAATAAAAAGGAGCAAAAGGTATTTGACAGAGGCACAAAGAGGTCAAGAGAGGTCATTTCTTCGATCACTTCGTGCCAAGATTTCTGGCTCGCAGCTCCCATTTGCGGAGAGCGTAATAAGCACGTAAAGGAGCGGCAGTTACACACGTTCGTCAAATTGTCGCCGATTAATGCGTTTCGGAAACTGGAATTTGCACCCGTGGCGGGCATGTTCCTCTTGGTACCGCGTGCATTACTCGAACGGGGAATAATTTGCAAGATCTTTTTCGAAGGTATGAAACGCGCAACAGCTGCGCACAATTACCCGAGGTAATAAGAAGCGCCGAACAAAAAGCTGCGATCGATCGAACCAGTTGAAACCTTAAGGTTAACGGTACACGCGCAGCTGATTCCTCGTCATGTCAATTATCGTCGCGATTCCAGTTTGCTTCTTATCAGGGTAAAAGTACGGTACCGTCGAATGAGGTGACTCGGTCCAAAGGGGTAGGTTCGCACGATTTTCAGAAATAAAGGTGGGATTTTTTTTAGACTAGATCGGCTGGCTGGGGAGAGATTGCATCTGGATAGATTTGAAATTTTGGAAAAGGGTACTTCCACATCGCTGAAGATGATATTCTTATCACGATCGAGGAGCTGAATGTTTATTAACATCGTGTTGCTTAGGTATGTGGAAGTCTACAGTTATTAGAAGAGTGCAGTTGGGAAGTATATTTATTGAAATTTTTAGAAATTTTCTAATTCTTGTAAGTAGGTTTGTTAGTACTCGATAGTATACGCATATTAGATACGAATTATTTGGAATGAAAATACAAATGATTTAATTGTTCCCACGATCGTTTATTGTGCGAGAAGTAAAGAAAGTAAAGGTAAGCTATTATTTTTACCGAGTTCTCAATCCAGCACACATTACGCAATAAAGTGTTTCAGGGACGATTGTAACACTGCGTTGCATGAGTATCTACCAAATCAAATTAATCTTTGTTTCGTTTGTTAAAAATTGCAAATATACACAGCGGATGAATTAAGTCGTCGTAGAGGCGACCACCAACAATTAGCCTTAATTACGGCCGAGCAGGAGCAGGAGCAATAGCTGGAGGACGAAACTGGTCCATCTGGACCAGAAGACTATTGCTAATTGCATCTTGGAGCTTTAGCTCTTTGCACTTTCTTTCATAATTATCTCGAGTAATTAGAGCCTACGAGTGACTATCAAAGAAATTGCCAGATACAAACAAAATTAGGGGATGGTATAAACGAGTTTTAAACACTTTTTGAAATTTGTGATTCTGCATACAATATTTAAAAAATTGCGAATATAAATTAAACGACTGTGATATGAAAATTATACAAGGAATATGAAATAAATAGAAATTGAGGTACAAGTGCACATCCTCTGAACATGTTCAGTATATAAAATCAAGTCTACTTTCGACTAAGGATACTACTCGCAAATAGCGAGGTCAAAGAGCCGAGTAGAGAGAACCGAAGAACAAGAGTCATTAGGAGTATAGAAAATTAATTGGAGAGAGTTAGAGTACCAGTTCTGACCAGATTACTTTAATTTTATTTAAATATCCGCGCCATTCTTCGAAAAACAAGATACAAATTGAGTTCACTAATTTATCTTGCCCCGCGAGCATAAAAAATTTCTCCTCGCTAACTTCCTTAATCTTGTACTATCGTTGTAAAGCGATTCGACAACAAAATACATCGAACCAATATCCTAATACCAGCGTCCAAGATTTATTAATTTCTCTGTAAAATATAGGAGAAACCGTGTAATTCCCCGAACGTGAAAGTGGAGGGCTTGGAATTCAATTCAGAAAATTCCGGCTGCCGCTAATATCGAGCCGTAACCGATACGGTGTCCTCTTAATTGGAAGAAAACTAATTAAGAAGAGTACGCCAGGGAATTCAGTAACTGCGCGACTGTCCTGATAGATTCCTTGTCCGTGTATGGCGGACTTCTCAATGGGAGAAAGTTATCAGTCGACTCGCTTTGGCCTTCCGCGTTATAAAGGTTCCATGTCGACCAAAGCCAAGTGGCTGGGATGATCGTGGACCGAATATTTTCAGTTTCAACAACGTGTAATTATATTTTCATTTGTCCGTGGGAATTGTTTGATTGTGTAATTTCAAATTTCAACATTCTTGTGGTGTCCATATTAATGCAACTAATATATGTATGTGTATATAAAATTGCAATTATTCTTTTCGATATATTCTATACTTTAATAAGAGACAAATTTTAGTATGCACATCATTATCAAAACTCTTAAGGTGTTCATGATAATGCAACTAACATATAATGTATGTAGACTTGCAATTCCTTATTTTAATTAAAGAAACTCAAATGTATGTTGGTTTACAATTAATCTTTATAATATATTCCTTCCACTAATTAAACGAACTTTAACATGCATAGGATTATCAAAATTCTTGTGATGTCTATAATATTGTAACTAATATAATGTATATGGAGTTGCAATTATTCTTTTCAATATATATCATCATATATACATATATATTTTTTATTTTATCGAGCAAAAACTTGAATATCTATATAATAATCGAAACTCATGTTCTGTCTATAACTTGCAATTGATATTGTACGTTTCACTACCTTTGTAATTGGCTGTATCAGACGAATTAAATTATTCCTTTGTTCTTTCAGTAAAAGGAACAATAGCCGTGGCGATATGCCCTCGGAAATATCAACGATCGTCGGCCGGATGACGCGTGGATTTTTACCATATTTACATTCACTTAAGATTTCTCTGTCTCCTCCCATTCAGACAATGATGCGGCTAATTCAGTTGTGAATGCACGTACAAGCCGCCGGCGGATCGTCGTCGCTTCCTCTCGAATCTTAAGGGCTGTGTACACAACGGATCCACCAACGTCATGAATCATTGAGCACCTTGCACTGATTTTTCTCATCGAAAGTGATCGTACCTTCGTATCTCCGCAGCCGCCTACCGCGACGTTGCGAATTATAGTGATCGCCGTCAAAACGATACGGGATAATAATCATCAGCAACACGTGGATAAACTTTTAAATTTACTTGTGATTTATTTGTAATTTATTTGATTCCATAAACGAGTTTTCAAGTTCGATTTATAAAATTGATAGTAGATGGGAAATCTGTCTACATCTACCTAAAATAGCGATTGTAATGATAACTTCATGATATTAATAAATTTAACATAATAATAGTCTCGACAGGTTCCGCCACAAATAATATTTTCGACTGCGATTTCAGCCATCTCCGATACTTCGAATCATTCTTGTTACACCTGAAAGCGTTATTTATAACACAGCTTGTCGAGACTATGATTACATTAAATAAATTTAAAAACGAACCGTTATGTTAGGCAGATTTATTTTAAAATTTCTGAGAGAAAATCGAATGTAAAACTGTTGCCGTAATTGACTTTTGGTAAGTTTAACGTCGGGATTCAGGCGATGATGCTTTACCACGCATCGAAGTCACTCGAGCGACGAGCTCATTAATATTACAGCCATGATTTTATTTTGCAAAAATAAGCTGCACCATCGATCGTAGTCCAGATGCAACAATAAACCGGGGGTGATTCGTTTCCAAAGGACTGCGTAGGAGTGCACGGAGTTGGGTCACGTGTGTCCGAACGACGATGAAGATGATGACCGGGCCCGAGCCTATCTACTCTCTCTAGACCTTCCTCCAGGGATCACGATACGGAAACGAATCAGGCAGAAATCGAACCTCCGCGACCGGTAACGGGACTCGAGATTGCGGAACAATGCGAACGAATTCCGTGGGGACCTGGCTGCATCACGGCAGCGTAGAAATTAACAGTTTTCGTCTCGCGGTTGACTCCCTGGAATGTTATTGGCGCGGTGACGGAGCCAGCCTTTGGATTCCAGGTCGCGCGTCTGATAACCTTTCAACCCCGTCGAGCTTTTCAAAGAAACTTTCTCTGAATCGGAAACGACGCAGTGGTTCACAGACACGTGGTGGGTAAATAGCGATTCTTAAGCCTTTCGACGGTGTCGAGGTTTTACAAAGACTTAACGATATTAAAAACTATTTCTGAACTTTCGAAGCATTGGGGTGATTGTCATACCAAGTAAAAATTTGGTTGGCAATATCCTTCTATATATCCTTCGGTGTCGAGGTTTTAGAAAGACTTAACGATATTGAAAACTATTTCTGAACTTTCGAAGCATTAGGGTGATTGTAATTCCAAGTGAAAATTTCATCATTTTATTGGCACTTCGAGTTCCAATGAAATTAACCCTAAAGAAAACCTAGTGGTGACTGAGAGTCACCTCTCGAGTGCAAAGGGTTAATAATACATATTTGTCTAACTCATTCAAATAAAGGTATACGAATAAAGGTATACAAATGAAAAAAAGTTCCGAGGCGTGGGCAGTTGAAGGTTTTATCAATGCGTGAATCTTCAAGGCACATAAATTTCATTTCTTCATTTCCTCGGACACAGGAGAAGAGGACAGGCGAAAAAACAATCGGACGTACTCTAGGGAGGAACAGAAGAGGCGAGAATCCGATCCGAGTTTAGCGGTCGTTCATCGTGGCCGCGCAGCCAACTCCCACGTTTAGCCAGGCGTGTTCGGATAATTGTAATCTATTGCCTCGGCAGTGTTCTCGAACCAGCCTACGCGCATTGATAAACTATGCGAAACCTAGCCACACTCGCGGATGCACTTCACCAGGATCCACGTCCTCTGCCCCGCGGCCCTCCCGCATCGAGAGTGCCTCTCACCTGTCCTCGTCCTTTTCTTGCGCTCCGCCATTTCGCATCGACGTCTTTGACTGTATGCAGAGATTCGAGCCCCAAGGAGGAGCATGAGCGCGTCTGGATTAAGTCTGGGATATTATTGTCCCTCTTACGACAACGAAGGAACCAGCGAGGCGACTCAGGTCGACTAGGATCGATGCTACCATTCCAATGGGCAACTAATTATTGTCTAATTACGATTTTAACAAGTATTTGCGCGATGTTTTGGAAAGTGAGAAGTTGACGGGTTTGTATGGTACAAATTTTAAGGATAATGTATAAGAAACGAAGAATGTATGTTTTTATATAATATAATTATTTTATTTTCTGTGTGGAGAATGTCAATGAATTCTCTTAATCAATATTTGCTACACTGCTACAATCATCTTTTTTCGAATTATCTCTAAAAGAATTCCCTACGGAATAATTAATTTTAGTCCCTTGCATCGTCCTGATGTGAAATACTACGGTGTCTCTTAATCATCCTAATCGTCCTAATAAACGGATATCGACGATTACGTTCCGAGGCATAACATGGAGCACACTTTATGAGTAGGAAGTGCGCTCGACTAAATCGCCGATTTATATTAGAAAATCAATAATTCGAGTTAGACCGCTGGTCTATTTAGTGTCGCAACTGTCGATGGAAGGCTTTGTTTGCGTAGGATGCACGCGCGCTCGATGGGTGGCGACGATGTTGATTAACAATGTGCATGATGCACTCTGTTGCTCTAAACATAAATTACGTCCCACGTGGAATTCGAGATCGATCCGAGGCGAATACAAGCTGGACTAATTCCGTGACACGGATATAACCAGTTCCGGCGAATCCCTCGTTTATTTTCTACTATAGCAATTCGATTTAGGCTGGAAACAGACGGAATATATTCTTTAAGTAAATTCATTTTTTTTGGGGGGGGGGGGGGGGGAGCTGTCAGCAATTTATATTCATTTAACACACGAAAGATAATATTGACAGGTAGTAGATCAAAGTTAATGTTTAAAAGAAGTATATATGTTATCAATGCTCCTTTTAGAGATCACTTCTATAGATCATTTATGCCTCTTATCTTTTATAGATTCCTTTAGGTCTTTTTACATTTCAAGTATAGTTTATAAGATTCCCTACTTATATTGTAGAAAAAATTATTTATCAATTATGTTTCTCAATACGCTAACTTTTAGATAACTGTTTTCTTTCTTAAATGCATCGTCACTTTTACTTTATAGATTGTTTCACGAGGAAATATCAAAATAGTCTGATTTAACGATTTCATGTAACTATAATATAATCAGTGAAATATTATTGTATATTTGTGTAATTATCAGGAGGTAATGGTAGTGTGAAGTATAATGAAAGTTCGTCCTTGAATGATACAACAAAGGCACGATAAGTATCCTTTAAAAATATTGCGTGTAAAAAGTGTGAAATTGGTAAAGGGTTAATTATTTTTCGATTTAAGAAAAAGCTTGGATATCTTGAGAAATAGAAGACAAGAAAACATGAAGAATTTAAATAAATTAAAAGGATGATTTAATTTAAATAAATTGAATTAAAAATAATTAATTAAAGTTCGTGTTTACTCATTATGCCGAAACGCAACAATATGTTATACTCGATGGGCGATCATCGAACAGAAACAAATTGTTTTTATTTCAATTTTGTCTTCGTGTCCTGTATTTTACGAGGTACTTTCTTTTCTCAGAAGCCAAAAATAATTTCTGCTGGAGAGTCACAGGCTTCGAGTCTGACGCCTCAGCAGACGTCAGTTTTCTCAGAAGAGGATAAAAAGATAAAGGAACCCTGAAGCAACGAATTTAGAGAGACGAGAGTAATTTGTTGGCCAGCGGCGGATTTCTTCAACGCCGATGAAATTGACGACGTCGATCAAGTGGCATCGTCCACATTACGTCGCGGTCGCGGAACCCTTTGAGGCCCTTTCTCGATCCTCGTTGAAGGAACTCCGCCTCGTGTACCGATCCGGTACGCGAAAAACGATCGAGAAGCTGGACTTTAGCCTGATTCGCAGGCCTACGTATACGAAATGTTTCTGTAGCCATTACAGTTTCGATTTTTCATTTTCAATAATATATCTTCATTCTCTTTTAAATTGTCAATAATACATTATATCCCTTGACTAATCTGGCAGACTATTAAGCGTAGAAATTAATTCTGTGCCTTTCTAAAGTAATCTTACCATTTATTTATAAAGAAAAACTATAGTATAACTCTTAATTTTTCCTCAGTGATTCCAAGAGAGCACATACAGTTATAAAACTGATGGTTTTAACGCGATAAAATTGCCAGTAAGTATTTCTATTTAAAAGGGTTTAGGTGGGGTTGGTGTTGTTTAGGGGTTTGTGGCTTAGCCATCGAATGTTCGGCGTCGGACCGTTGCTTGGGACGCGCCAAAAGTCTTTGCACCAACAATGTATATCTTAAATTCGTTTCTCGAAATTTCTGTCTAAATAAAAATTTCGCCCCCGAGCCCTGGTACAAGCAGTAAATGATGACGACTTCATTGGACGTATTTAACGTATTTCGTGGCCGTTCCGTCGCGGTCTTCTCTTCAACAACCCGGTTCCATTTGCTTTAATTGCGACGAACAAAAAAAGAATAATAAGACAGCGTCACGGAATCCTCGCATTAACGAGAATTTCTCTCCTCGACTCCCAATCAGCTTCACTTCTCGTCTCGTTTGCGCGGAATTTTTACGGGTTTCACGAGTCCGGCTTGTATCGCAAGAATTCTTAATATCGTAAGAAAACCGTGTTTATCGCGTTTATGCGTTTTAAATTCAAGAACCTATAAAGACCAGTATCAAGGAGACATCGTTATCGATCCGCGGTTAGATCGGATCGACGATACTTCGAACGCAAATCGTTGGAAATTAAGCCGGGATAATTCTGATCTCGCTGATTTGTGGTCATTGGCATGATTTCGGTTTGGTGCTCCTTTTTCCCGTGGGAAGTAAAGTAAGCGCCGCTTAATTGGCTTGTGGAATCTGTATTAATTCGGGAGAGGTGAGCTTAATGTCAATTAACGATTGCGGTGTATTTTTTTGGTTTGTTTATGTACGGTATGTCGAACGGTAAAGCGGTCTGTTGGGCTTATTGCTGCTGTTTATGAAGTTATTAAATTAAAATTGCCAAATGATGTGGACTGTTTAATATTTAAAACGAGTTGATCAAGATTCATTTTTGTTTCGTGAAAAAAACAAATTTTAAGAGGAATGTAATCATAAATATGATTCGATCTGCTCGGTTCAATTTGTCTTGAATCGACAGTTACACGCTATAATAAAACAAACTCAAGCTCAAGTTGTGTCATTTTCACACTTTAACGGCCGCACTTCTACGCAGTAAGGGTAACAACACACACACGTTGTGCGAGCGGCCATTAAAGTGTTAATATGATCAACGATATGATAACGAAGCCGCAGTTCGCAAATTGGAAAAAGACTTTTTGATTCGTACTGGTGTCAAGACCTTACCCTCCAAGAAGCGTCCACATATTAAGAAACACCCTGTATAATACACCCTTATACGCTAAAAGTTGCTTTTATGAAGATTATTTCACGTTTCTGGTCCAGTAAAATGCCTATAGAAGTTCTTCCCTATATTTTCTCTACAATTGGGTTGTCTGGAAAGTCCGTGTCGATTTTTGGTAGGTGGTACAGGTCTGAATATATCGGAGTGGTTGAAATAAATAACATACGCATCCCTTAAAAGGTGAAAATGTCGTGGAACAAACTGATACCTATGTAATTCATGAAATATATATTATTAAAATTCAAATGTGCCTTTGAATTTTTCTTAAAAATTGCCACGAACTTTCTGAACAACCTAATAATTTTTAGAAGATTTCAAAGACTTCTCATTTCTATGTAGAATATTCTACGTAGAGGATGTCCAATCTTGAAAATATCTATCTACAAATACAATTCATTAAAACTAGACATCCCCACGCTTAGACTTCTTATCCCTAGAATATTCTATATAAAGTATGTCTGATTTCGACGATATCTAAAATACCACCCGTTAACTAGACATCCGCACGCTCAGATTTACTCTTATCCTTAGAGTATTCTACGTAACGGGTGTTCGATCTTGTCAATATCTACAAATGCAACTCTTCTTCTACAGCCTCGAGGCACCGTTTGACCACCCTCTGAATAAACACACGTTAATTCTTATATCACAAACCACACGTAGACGTCCCGATATGGTAAACGCCTATAGGCGTTCAATAAATAGGGAAAGCACGCGTGACGTAGACATTCAACGCACGATGTACGTTCGAAACCGAGCGGTAAACGGTTTATCGAACAAAGGACCCCGTCATTCTTGCAAAGAGATAAATAAACATCGCTCGATTGCGTAAATTAGCCGCGCAGGCATCTCAGAGACGAGCACAGAAAAATCTACGACCTGCGCAGCGTAGAGGATCCGGTGGTATTTTCGCGCGTACTTAATCCCTCCGTGGAAAATCGACGCCTGGAGACCATCGCGTCGTTTGCACACAAAATCGACGGCGTTACCCACGCCTCTGTTTCCAGAAAAACCCTGGAGGCTGCGGTATATCTGCCGATGTTAACTGTAAATCCTCGCAAGACCTTCCGGGGAGAACGTCCGCCGCGAAATTTACCTGGGATTTGTGGATGTTAATACGATCGTCGCTCGAGGAAATAACGGTCGATCGAATAGCTAATTGCGCGCTATCGCGGAATGAACTATGCCGAAAATCCACCTGGACGACCGCGAGCCGCGCCTACGAGTTCGGAAAAATCCCGTGGAATCGGAAAACTCTGACCTTCGGCTTCCAAGCGAACCCCACCCTGTTGCCTATGCGCTTATGGAGGAAAGTTTAGAAACGAGTTACGCAGCTGCGCATTCTTCAGAGGTATTTTTTAACGCAGGCCACGCGTTTCTCATTTTTCTGGTGAATTATTTGTGTTAGAATGCGGGAACGATTCTAGATGATGGATATCGGGTGATGTTGTTGACCTTTTGGTTCATGTCGAGTGTTAAATAGTGTTCAAAAGTGGTTTGACCAGGAGTCAAATACTGTTAATAGTAGTAGTTAGGTACAATACTATTTATACTAGACTTGGAATCTGCTAACTTTTTGACTGGGAAGTTTGAATTATTTTCTAGTAACAGCATGCTATGAATAAATTGAAATTTCTAATAATGTGTGCGTTTAACGAGAATCATGTTCATTTCTATAAATTCTAATTTTATTTACGACGTCCACACACACACATTAACACTTTGCACCAGAGGCTTTGTTTTCTGGTATCTATCAGCAACTCGAGATGCATTCTTAGCATTCTATTGTCACGAATGCTAAGCTTAGATTAACTTCGAAAATGAGATCCTTAGTTTGAGATTTGAGAATCAGATCACCTTTGCCTCAACGACAATCATTTTATCGACACGAGTTCCAAAGAAATTAAACCTAAAGAAAACCTAGTGCAAAGGGTTAATTTATAGCCAACTCGACTTCGATACAACCAATTTCTAAGAAACGAATAGAATTCAAATAGAAAACAACCGAGTCGAAAGGAGTTAAGTGTATCTGTCTAACTGTAAACTAACATCGGGAGGGGCAGCAGGGTCGTCGATCTGCCGCGCCGGAAGGAATAGAAAAATTCCGGAAGCTCGACGCGATCGTAAACCTGGAGTGCGTTTCAGCGACCGCTGGAATTCCTCGCGAATTCCTCGCGCTCGTGCAAGGCTGAATTTCGCCTGTCCTCCCCTCTGGTGCACCCGCGGGGATATCGCCAGTCGAGATTCCTCTGTTCCGCTGGCGATTCCTCGATCGCGAGAACGATTATGGTCTTTCGCGGAGGCGCGGCGTCCCGCGGCTTTCGACGGCGCCACCGCTTTATGGAAAATTTATCAGCCGGTTGGGGGATCCGTGATCTCTCCAGGGCGTGGAAAAACGTTGCTTTCATTTGTCGAGACGAATTGACGGAGGCAAACGGTCGACACTTGAGATATTAAACTTCTCGACGGGAATTTGAAACGGAGAAGGGAATGAGCGACGTCTGCTAAGGTGGATCGTCTGTTGCTTCGCGGCTAATTGAACCTCGTGCTTCTTGAGACGTTTGTATAGCAATATTAACGCGACTTGATTGCGACAAGATAGGATACGAAGAAGAATTAAACGGGAAATGAAATTGATTAGTGAAAGTAAATTAAACGTAGACGAGGATGCAAGAGGAACTGTTACTGACCGAATGTATAAGATTGTTCCAAAAGTTTCCTTTGTTTTATTAATAAATAATACATGCACGATATTTTATGCTTTATGTTACATTACTGAATTGTATACGATCCATTTTGGTCCATTAGTGTTACAACATCGACATCTAGAAAATTAGGATGTCTATTTATATAAGCACCGACACACAAAATAACTGAGTGCAAGTCACGAAAGAAACTTTTGGGATAATCTAATAGATACGAGTTATTGAACTTTGGATTTGATAATGTAGTGGTAACCTAATCAGAGGCGAGCTATTCCGTCTGAAGTAAATAAAAAATCTCGCGGCGATGTTGTCGTATTATATAATCGTAATAATATACTGCAGATTCGACGTATTTATGCTACAAGAAATTATGATACATACACGCATAAACGAATGGTATACGGATTTATCCAAACGAAATATGAATATCATTGTATTAATTCATAGAATATATTCTACACGCATAGTGTATAATTTTTGTATATTACCTATATTAGTGTACACCATAAATGCGTAAATTCTGCAATCTGTAACATTAATCATGAATATGTATCCATAATTTGTTCAAGCCTTCACAAACTTCTTCATAACTTCAAATTGCTCGGTTGTATTTCCGTTAATCCTTCAGTCTATACCAACGTGTGAGACACGTGATAAGGAATTTGAGTCGAACATGAAAACCACGAGTCAGACACGTCGTATGAACGTTGGTGAAAGGGACTTTATACTTGAATATAGCACACGCGTTATAAGAGCGAATCGTAGGGTAAAGAGTTACGACTATATGTCTCATCCCAAAACAATTGTAACCTGTAACTTTGTACGAGTTATACCTTCCACTATATTTTCCACTAGATTATAGCTTCACCTTCCAAGGTTATCGAATAAAGTGTCAGATCGTTCATGCAGCGAAATCCTTCACGGTTAGATCTGCCTACCGCGATCCAGATATCGCGCAATTAGAAGGGACGAGAGCGTTATCCGCGATATCCAACAGTACCCGCGAATTGCAACAATCAACTATGTCCCTCTGCCAGTTCACGGCTTCCTGAAACTCTGAATAAGGTCGGGAACTGGTCGGCTGGCCGATGTAAAATAAACTTCAGCGTCTGCGTGGCACGGCAATTCCCAAGGCGGTGCTTCGCGATGTGCCCGCGGACGAGTTCCTCGGCCTGCGCTTTTTTTTCCCCCCGGCCGGTCGCGGTGGCTTGATTAATCGCTCGTAATTGGCCAGCCCCGTTGCGTGACTGGAAAGGACGCAGCTCTGTAGAAAACTCCGTCGACTGTCATCCGAATCGGCGCGTTGGTCGTTTTTCGCCAGCTGCGTCGATGTAGGAAAATCCACGAACGCGCGTTCGTCGATCGGAGGCGTTGCGAACGAGATCTCGTTAGGCAAATCTTACCGAGTTGTCGGAAAAGGACGATCGAGACGCTAATTGCCGGCGATCGAGAATGTTGCTTCGGGATCCTCGGAGCATCAGCCGGGACATCGGTGTTATAATCGATGGCATAAATTACGAGTTGTTGCATCGTCGTAGTAACTTAAAAGTCGTCGTAATGTCGTCTTTCATGGGAAGACTGAGGCCGATCGTACACGGCGCAACCGATTTGAAATTAGTGTTGCAAACCGTTTGCGCTCTTTGTTTTACCTACTCCACTATCTTTGTTTTACCTACTCCACTATCTTTGTTTTACCTACTCCACTATCTTTGTTTTACCTACTCCACTATCTTTGTTTTACCTAGATCCACGGTCGCATGCAACTATGTAGTTTCAGAGTAGTTTGAAACTGATCGGTTGCGCCCGTGTGCGATCGGCTTTGTGGTTACCACTCGGTACGTCGATGATAATATTCTGTTGGGTGGATTTTATTTGTTTTACCCCGAACGAATATTCTCTTGGTAACTTATATACCTATTTATGGATTGGTATTAACGCTCTTGTTATTGGAGAGATGCTCTTTTTGGTAGTGAGAAATTACAAGGAGAGCAAACCAATCGTTACAATTCGTGAATTAATTGATATTTCAGCGAAGGAGGTGACTGAATCTTTCGAGCAATTGGATATCTTCGTATCGAAATATTATGCCTAAAATTTCTTTGATTAAATTAACAGGGATCATTTTTATTAAGGTTCAATGACCCCATAAGAAGATCGGGTACCTGTGGGTACGCCAAACCCGTACTGCAGCTGCGACCAACCACAGCTACAGCCCCTGGGGGCCCAATTTTTGTAAACTTGACATTCCATTTGAAATGTCTCAAGATCGAGTAAAATTAAATCTATCGTAAAAACCGTAAACACTGTCTTGTACAGCGAAGAATTCTATTCCAGATGACTGCGGATCTTTATGCATTTATAGAAAATTTAAATGTGCAAGAAACTATAAAATGCAAACAATATGCAAGAATATAAAAAAGATTGAAAGTAAAGTTCATGTTATGATATTTGCAGAATAAAATAAATTCCTATTTAGGTTCAATTTTTGTAGGCATGTTCGCGAAGACTTTATTTTGCATAAAGATCCGCAGTCTACAGATGACAAATAATATTTTGTCAAACATATCATAACTCTTGTCAGGCCAATATTAAATAAAAATGACCATTACTTGTGCGTCAAACCAATAATGAAATCGTCATCTCGATACTTTATCTACCGGAAGCCTATTCATAAAATTCCTAATTCTAACATTTACCTCCTGGAATTTATTAACCGTGTTGATTGCCAATATACAATGCTCCTATACAAAACGAGTAGCAGCATTCGCGATTATCCGTTCGATAAAAAGCCGGTTTGGCGTATTATTATTGCAATCGTTAAATTCGAGCCGGCCGTTACTCGAAATCATTTAAGGAAGCGCGAATTGCAATTTCTTTAAACGGCTGGCGAATTACGAACGTTATTCGCGAAACCTTTTCGCGAGACCGCTGCGAACTGTGACCCTTTCAGTCGACTGCTGTATAATCGACCTTAAACTCGCGCCGTTCAAATTACCTTTCGCCGACTCATTGCACCCGTCCGCGTCGAAAGAAAATCGAACCGTTCAACTGATTCTGGATCGGCTCGAATATTCGATTAATAGGTTGGACCGCGAGAAAAATTCAGGTTTGCGTATCATCTCAAAGAGGTAACGTTCGCAATAATCATGCTCACGATGAGAGTTTTTTTGTGGTCCTGGCACAGTTTTATCGATCCAGAAATTTTCGGACAGGTGCCCAAGTAGCTAATGCGCGTAAGTTGATGGGAATGTGGGTTGTGGGGTTATGCTTCGTTAATTGACTGGGTGTCTGATCTCACTATTTTAGTGAGGTATTGTTTTATAGAATAAAAGGCTGATACAGATTATTTTAGTACGATTCAATTTATCATGAATGTATTTTACCCTCCTTACCTTGTTTATAATATCCTAGATATTTACAATATGTTATATCTAATAAATTATATTCGTCATATACAATTTCATAATGTATCGTTTACGTTGACAACTATCAATTTTAAGATTGTCTATAATCATACGACAAGGAAAACCTAAGTGTTTGTCAAACACAGTCAAATTTGATAAACAGCTTCACCCCCAGTATGAATACCTATAGTAGATACAACAAATTGATTAGGGACTCTGATTTCGGTTAGGCGACGTTTTCTTTTATTTCATATCCAGTACTAATCTCTTTTTGCGAGCATTGCATCCCTTACAAATATCCCTGAAGTAACCAAATACAGACAAATTTAACGAGTAATTCCCTAATCATACCCTGAACACTACAAGTTGCTAGCCTAATCCATTCAACAGTCCAATCGTCTGATCCCTGCTCGTTCACTTCTTTAATTCGCCATTCCAGCGATCCGATTAACTTTGTCCTAAGCTCGAATCGACGAGATCTTGCGAGCAACGATGAAATATCAGCGACGATCGATGACGATCGTCCGACACGCGCAAACGGAGAGCTCGAAGCGATCGGAAGCGCTCGAATATCCAAGCAGGATATCGCGTGCGTGCGTAATATTCATTAAATCGTGGCGTCTTCGCGCCAGGAAGCCGACGAACCGGCTACCACGAAGAGGCGGGAGAAATGAGAAGACCAGTCCCTGATCTTTTTCCACCGCGGAACTGGAGGGCCCAACAAGGAGAGGCTGATCATCGACCATCGACGTAACAGGCGATGCAACGAGCCGCGATTAACCAACAAAATCGGAGGCTAACTTCGGAGGAAACCAAAGGATTCGATAATGAGATCCACGGGAGTGGCGATCGATCGAATTTAGAATGTGTGAGCATATATCTTCTAGATGCTATTTGAAAGAACGCACCTTCAGTCTGGTTTCTTTATTGTTCAATCGACGTTAACACTAAGACCGATCGCACACGGGCGCGACCGATCAGTTTCAAACCACTCTAAAATTAATTGCATGCGACCGTGGATCTAGGTAAAACAAAGATAGTGGAGTAGCTAAAACAAAAAGCGCAAACGGTTTGCAACACTAATTTCAAATCGGTTGCGTCCGTGTGCGATCGGCCTTCCTATCATAGAGGGTCATTCGACACATTGTGAAATACATATTGATTTTTAAAAAGAAATTCTTAACTTATTAAAGCAGATTTAATATTAAACGTGTTAAACGGAAATGTGTAAATTCGAGTGATCCACAAATATAAACAGTAAGAAGTGTTACAATCGACTTAATAGTATCAAACCTTTCTAACTTCCAATCCGATACTGCCCTCGAAATATATCGTAAACGATCGATTCTAAATGATCCACTAACTCTAACGATAGACCCATAGATCGTGCGAGTTGCAAAACGAGAGGAAAGACTGAAATTTCTCATTGAGCAGTTAAAATTTCTGCATCGGCGGCGGTCGCCCGGAGCCAAGGAGATAACGTATCAGAGGTTCCACGGGGAAATCCGTGGCTGGCTCGACAGGGTAAAAATGCTCCACCGGTGGTGTTGTGACCTGGGTGTGGCGCGGTCGACGCGTGGAGATCTCTCGCATATGTGTAACCGTTTCTGTTCGCAACGGTGCTCTCTCGAGCAACGCGGGAAAGAGACGGAGCCTCTGCGTCCGGGAGTGTGGAACTGGGCGAAAGCACAGCCGACCGAACGTACCGGGTTATGGGTATCCATGAGAAATACGGATAGGCGTTATGCAATCGTCGTGTAGCCCCTTGCTTTCTTTTCTCTCAGCCCAGAACGGTTTCGGTTGGACGTGTGCGAGCGCGAGTGTGGGTGTGCTCGTCGAGTAAACGCACGCGAACGTAATTAAAAGCATTCCGAGGGAACGCTCGATTCCACTGAGCGATTATTGTTACATATGCGTAATCAATTGCGCTTGCTTGTGTTGCAAATTGGAACCGCGATTGCGCAAAAATTGTGGTGGCTACGAGAGCTCGACGATGGAACAATTGAATGAAGAAGCTTGATTAAAGGATTCTACGTGTGTTAATTAATGGAGGGTATGGCTTATGCTTGAATGTGTACACGAATTCAGGGAAGAAGTAACGATGTGTAAATGGGAGGCATTAACACCTTATTTATCGCTCTGTTTAGAAAGAGTTTACCATTTCGAAAAAAGCTTTCTACTGCAGGTTGACATTGACTTGTGCATATCAAGTGCACATGGTGTGTGTGCGTGCACTTGGTATGTCAAATGTCTTGTCTGTTCCTTCAAATTGAGCTCTGAAGGTAGATAACCAAGAACATAGTTGATAGATTTTGGTAGGTAGACACTGTAATAAAAAGCCTGGTACATAAAGTGTTAATTTCGAGGATATGATTCATGGTGGTGGTACAATTTGTTGTTACTACGTAGGTTCACTTTTCTCGAGATATTAGCTGCAGAGAACGAGACTCAAACTGTCGAAGAATTGGAAACTGAGGCGCAGAAAATG
Source organism: Hylaeus volcanicus (assembly GCF_026283585.1). Classification (NCBI taxonomy): domain Eukaryota; kingdom Metazoa; phylum Arthropoda; class Insecta; order Hymenoptera; family Colletidae; genus Hylaeus; species Hylaeus volcanicus. The sequence goes on along the minus strand of NC_071983.1, from coordinate 11,851,699 downwards.
AACTATTCCAGAAATAAAGATTCTTTGGAGTAGAAGAATAGTTTAAATATGAGACTCAAACTGTCGAAGAATTGGAAACTGAGGCGCAGAAAATGAACTATTCCAGAAATAAAGATTCTTTGGAGTAGAGGAATAATTTAAATATAAATAATACGTTATAATACGTTAAAATGACGACCACCAGTTTCTGCGATATAATTTTCAACTTATAGACGAAAAGTGAACCAAGTTCAACAAGAGAGGAGTTTACCTGGAGAAGTATGGAAATTGTAGCAAAAGTAATTGACAACTTTCTAATGACAATTTTCAGACTATGGAGTTTCAAGGCGATCCGTGATCGATAATGAAAATATCCCACCAGAGAGCCAAGGATAAAACCAACGTTCGAGACGCTCGTCAGAGCGTTCAGATCAATCTGAAAATGATGATCGATGACCGCGCTGGAAATTGAACGCGGCTGTTCGTTGAAAGATAATGAAGACGTACGCACGCCTACGAAATTAATTTTAGTTGTCGACGCGTCGTGTGTGAGCCGGCTTCGCGGAAGCTAAAATGCCAATACGGCCAATACGTGGAGCGTTATAAATAAATTATTATTGCAAAGGGATCCATATAAATGATCGACAAAGAGAAAGAATTGAGCCAATTACCGCGCAGGACCCGAATTAAGCATTTCTCTCTAGTTTATTTGCAGCACCTGATTCGATGGATAAAAATAAAGTGTACTAGTGTTTAGAGGATTTTTAAATGGGAAAGAGAATCGATGGAATTTTAGTGTTATAAGGGGAGATCTAACTACATTGCAGAGACTAGATCATGTGGTCAGGATCACAGACTAAGGAAAACGATGTTTACTAATATTTAGAGAATTTTGAAATAAAAGGGGGCAAATGATGAGATTCGAGTCAAGTATTTGGATAATTTTGAAAAAGGGTACAAGAAATAAAATATTAGTATAATAAAATGAATAAATAAAAATTCAATAATTCTCTGGATGTAAGTTTTAATTAATGGTCAGATAAAGAGCCCACCAAAAATGATTTCACTATCATTTAGAGACTTTCGAAACAGAAAGGAGCAAATAACAAACTACTATTGCACCAAAATACTACAATTTGTGTCATATTTGTATGCAAATACGAAATCAGTACACGTCTCAATTTCATTTATAACATCAAGTTTGATAAAAAGCCCACTGAAAGTTATGTTTACTAGTACCTGAAGGATTTTAAAACATAACGATAAAGTATTATTGCAATAAGATTACACAGACGTGTCTCCACTTCCTGGATCATGTGTCATGTTTAGATAAGGAGCCTAAGTTATACCCGATACCTAAAAGATTTGAAGACAGACACGGGCGAATGATAACGTTTCGAGCCTAATGCCTGGTCGATTTTGAAATAGAAAGGGGCGAGTGATAAATTATTATTGCAATAAAATAAGATCTGATTTCACTGATGTGTCGAATGATTCCTGGGATATGTGTTTTACGCGTTTTAGTCTCATAGACTCGGTTTCACGGCTGATTTACCGCCTCGAGTTGTTGGCAATTGTTCGGGGCGTGGCGCGCACCGTGTGTTACCTGCATCGCGCCGCGGCGATCTCCCACGCGTGAATGCCTCTAACTTATCGATATATATCTGGTCGATTCGACGGCGTCACAGGGTGATCCCAGCACACGGGCTTAATTTCAATAAAACGAGAGTCACGCTCCCGGTTGAGTCACCGCGGAATAGAAACGTTCGCCTAGAACTGCTCGAGATTGGACGCTCCAAATACTTGAGCAGCTCGAAATTCTGATCGAATTAGTATCCTTAGTGGCATAATTATTTATAATATTTACAGAATATTCGATCAAAATATTATTTAGATACTAACATTTATTTTAATATTCTGTGTAAAAATACATTTCTGTTGGAAACTTTTTCTATCATATACTGCGAATAAAGAAATATATATTCGCTTGTTTGTTTTTTTCTGACACAGTAAAATTTACTCGAATGTCTCATTATTTTTAAGATATCGACGTGACACCCCAGTAAAGTTTACTATAACGTTGCTGTAACTTATTCTATCATATACAGGGAATTAGAAAATGTTAATTTATTTACTTTTTGCACCAGAGTCTTATTTAAAAGGCAACATAAAAGTATTTTTTAAAGGTGATAAAATTTACTCGAATACCTCAGTAACACCCCAATAATGTATACTATAATTTTTGTATAACCTTTACTAAGATATACTACGAAGAAAAATATATTTAACGCTAACTTACTAAATCTTTCTAGCCTGAAATATTGCAAGAATGAAAAGCAACATTTTTCTCTCGTACCCTCAAACAATCCACAGATATCCAATCGAGCACAGTAATTGTCAACTCATCGACCACTTGCCTCCGTTATCGAACGAACAAGTATGCTTCAACTACTTTCGTCTCATTGTCTCGAAGCTGGTCAAATTCAAGTGCAACTCAAGTTCCCCGACGAACAAAGCCGCGGATAATTTTCGAAAGTTGTCGTGTCACCGATACGAGTCCAGATCGACGCGATCAATTTCACGGCGATCCACGCGACTTTCTCGCGAATTGTCGATCGTAAACAGTTCTTTTGCAAGCGACTCCTCCGCAGGGATAAACTTTACCACGGCTCTAGCATTTCGACGCGACGTTCACACATAAGAAACGCCGCGGAGTTATCGTGTAAAGAGGGCATATCCCAGTTACGTACCGCGGAAAACGCTATTGCGTGTTTCATCTGTGTTCTATATACGGCGTGGAACCTTTCCAACGCCCCCGCTAAGGTGAAACATTTTAGAGAGGCTCCTAGAGACGCCAATGCCACGGTGCTCAACGAGAGACGGACAGAGAGGAAAAGGAGTTCCGCAGGATCAACGTTATCTTTGGCTTGGGATACCCCTTAACCACTCATAATGAAGAAGGATGGGCGTGTTTTTCTCACCAGGATTTATCGTGCCGCGCTCATTGCAAAATTCATACGTCCTCGTCCTTTGGCTCGTCTAGCGATTTATCGTCGCTACTCGAAAGTGGTTAATGGCGTAACGGTGATTTCGATACGATTTTTGCTTTCGTTTCTGCTCGCTGTGTGTTGTTCGTACGGAACGACATGGGAAGAAATTGCGAGTTGGTAACTGGCGGAAGTTCCGAGGACTTTGTTTAATCCTTTGGGTTGGAAAACATTTTTTAATCGAGGGCAACTAACGACTAGAGATGAATTTGCTCCTTGTGGGTTATAGAAAATCTTTTACACGCAAATTGATGTGTATTAATATCTAATGTACATTTAAAGTCAGTTTTGAAAAGCAGAAGTTGTTAATATTCAATCGTTTGAATGGTAATTTATGAAGTACTCGATAAGGTGAACGAATTTCACTATAGACATGCATTTTTGTAATTTGTAGCATCACTAATATTTAGGAACAGCTGTATCACAGCTTAGAAATTTATTCATAGACTCGAGTGGAAAGTGTTAATCAGGTGATTGTTAAGCTAATTTTACTCAAATTTTATGTAATGTTTATGTTCACTCGAACGGTCTTTAACAAAGGAATTTAATTTAACGTTTTCGATGTTTTAAATTCAGGTCCCCCTCGGAAACAATTTAGGATTCTAGAATATTACATGATAAAACTAATTTATATATAGTTACAGAAATATACTGAAATATTTATTTAGTTATTTTATTATATTCCCCTAATTATTGAGTAGTTGATTTTATTATCGTAATTCTAGAATTTTCAATTCACTGTCTTTGAAGAGGATTTACAAGAGAATGACTCGAAAGCGTTAAATTAAATCAAATTTAGATATGCTTCAAGCGCACTTTACCATATTTTTATATTTGAAATTTGGAAGGTTTTTAATTAAAAATTTATACGCAATACACGCAAAAGGAATATGTCTTTTTATATAAATTTAAATTTATATGTCGTTTACAAATAAACGACGAGATAATCAACAAGTTAAAGAACTATTACTAGCATACAGACGCAATATATACGTATTGCAAAAGCACACATTTTAATATTAATTAAATATCGTAAATAATATTTGATTTCTAGTAAAAATAACAGCCACCATGATTTCTAATCCATAATTGGTAAATTCAGAAATACTATTCCCTCGTATTCTACCCAACGTATTCTCTCATCGGCGACGTCTCGACTTTCCTCCGCTAAGACTGAAACTCTTAATTGCGATTTCTAGAAAATCCCGAACAAATTCCCATGCCGTTCCTAATTCGATAGTTTGCTGCATGCTAGGATCGTTCGCAATGGTTGATACGGGCAACGGAGGTATTCATTTTTCGAACTCCCCAAGGGAAAGCCGACAATTTTCGCTGGAAGGTTATCGTATCTCGCGCGTTTACGATCAATATCCGGCTTTGTGGATGCAGCCTGAAATAACATGGTATCCTCGAACGAAGAAAGTAATGAGTTCTAAGCCTCGCGTTAAAAGATCTTCGACGTTCCACCGAGCGAAAAGTGTTTTCTACACTCTAATACGCTCTGCAAACTCGAGCGGCGTTATTGGCCGCGTTACGGGCGGACATCTTGGACTTCTTGGGGGAAACGTTTAAATATGATTCCCGTCTATTAATCGTGTCGCAATTTTGTAGCTGAAACTATAGCTATATTTAAATTTAATTCAATTTTTGATTTGGTAGGCAGTTATTATAAAATGTTTTCTTTTAATTTTTAGGAATATTACGTAAGCCTGGTAAAATAATTTTTCCCTTTAACGAAGTATAGTATTATTGAATTACATTTAGTCGCAAAATGCGGTGAAGGTGTGATTTCATTATTTGAAATGGAATCTTATATATACATATATATTCTTCTATCGGATCTTGTATGTAACTGATTCCTTTTTTTATCAGGGCATCTACTTGACTCTGATATTGTGTATTTCATGTTAAAGAACGAGTTCCCGTAAGCGAATAGAATATGAGAATATTTAGTGGTTCTTCTAAAAAACAACGAAATAAGTGGATACTTGAAATAACTAAGATATCGAATAATTATTTCAAATGAATAATATTTGGATAATAACGGTTTAAAATAAATTATTTCAAATAGTTATTTTGTCATTTTCATTTCGATTAAAATATGCCCAGGTCTAGCCGGGTGAAATGTTCGTAGGCCTGCGGTAACATTCCTCGATTCTATTCCGTATATGAAGTAATACAAATAAATTCCACGACCAGGTTAACTTATTTTATCTAAAACTTCAAACGTCATCTACCTCATATTTTGTTATCCAATTATGAGTGATAACTTTGTACATATTCCTACTGTTGTAATTCTCTATTTTTGCAGCTGTGAAATACTTGACACACCAAAGAATCTTCTCTTTAACCCATAAATAAATAGATAAAGACTCTTAGGTAGAAGAAAAACAACAAACAATACTTTGTCCATCGAAACGACAGAAACGTTCCTGCGGTAACATTTCTCGATTCTACTCCGTATCCGAAGGAGCTGTTGCTCGAGCAAGTGGAGCAAACGTGGATGCAAATGCGGCGATCTACCGGTGCCGCGATACCTGAGAATCCAGCCGTTTCTCTCCGTAGAGCGTTCTCCTCTCTCCGTCGTCCGATGGCGAAAGAGAGCGAGATGGTGGGTGTGGTCCGTGAAGATATCGGGCCTAGCCGCGCAATGCACTCTCCTGCATCCTTTCCGCGGCTCTGCTGCGCTTCGTAACCTCTATACGGAGCCCCCGAGGCGTGCTTGCTCCGCGCTTAGAGACCTCTTGCTCCCGCCTAGGATAACGGTTCGCTCGTACATCTTTTCTCCGCTTTGTCTGGAATCTCGATTGACCGCGTGTGGCCGCCGCTCGACCGAGACTGTCCCCACCGATCGAGGCCCGATGTGCGTCGCTGATTGCTCCCTGGGCCTAATGGCCTCGCTATTGTGGATCACGACTTCGCGAGCAACGAGCTTCATCCTTTCGAATTTAGAGAATAGTACCAAATCGCGCTCGAATGGAGCTTGAAATGCGGAAGGTAGAAGTGCATGGTATTCAGGGGTGCTTGTGGTTTGTAGTTTTGAAGATGCGTCGGGGTTAAAGTTTCGGAAGGTCTGCTGTATCATAAGAACTATGTCGGAGAATAGGTTGCCAGGTCGGTTAGGTAGAGTATTCTGTTGGTAGCCTGGGTAATCTAGATTCTGTAGGTAAGAATAGGTAATGTAGAAAACTAAATTATAGGGATTCACCAGCAGAGTGTCCTTCGTTAACGAAGACGTATGTATGGGGGTTAAAGTTTCAGAAGGTCTGCTGTATCATAAGAACTATGTCGGAGAATAGGTTGCCAGGTCGGTTAGGTAGAGTATTCTGTTGGTAGTCTAGGTAATCTAGATTCTGTAGGTAAGAATAGGTAATGCAGAAAACTAAATTATAGGGATTTACCAGCAGAGTGTCCTTCGTTAACGACAGGACGACCTATCTTATCAACCATGTGTCCTACATTACCGAGTCACGAATGAAAATATTGAATTTTCTAGAGAATAGATATATAAGTATTATTCTATTGAATTTGAAACTAGATTTGCACTGTTGCGGATAATTCTTATAATACAGGAGTATTATAATATAATCCGTACCTTCTGAAACTTTTACCTAAGATACTAATAATTTCTTGAGTATGAACGCTCATATAGTGAGATGTAAATGATTGGAGACAAATAATGCATTTAACTACAACTCTGGTATATTAACGATGATTCTAATCACTATCGTATATCGTAATGCGATCATATGTGAAACCCTAGATGGAATTCAAATTTAGTGATTCTGATTGCATCAGAATTTTAGGAAAAAGAATTAAAAAATTAATCCTGATTCTATCTAATACAAGAAACTAACTAATACCACCACTATCATGAAAACGCAATTTATAGACAAAAAACAGAAGAAACATTGGAAAAACAATACAAAAATCAACGTTAATTTTAAAGTTTAGACTAACTGTATCGAATAGCATTTCCTAAATAATCGGGACAGAGTTTCAATAGTTGACTTTCGCGGATTAAATCACTCTGGGAATGTTCCACCATCACGAAACACTAAAAGAGAACGGACACGAGTGTGTCGGACTCCGTCCATCGATCCTACGATCTTTTCGATACTTTTTCACGATTTAATCGTAGCACGTGGGAGCTTGATTGCGTAGCCTTGTTTGAAAAGAGAAACCATTCTTAAGAAGCCCAAGCTACCCTTGAAATTTCAATTAACTGTACCTGGAAGCGTATTAACTGTTCCTTGATTGAGTCTGAATCATTCTCTGCTGATTGCCCCTTGTTGATGTCGGTTGCGAAGTTAATTTCGTCGATTATGAATGGGAGAGGTTTGATAACGAGTACGAACTAACCGTGGAATGTCCGATACAGAACTTTCTTCGAGCGATTTCGCTAGATCAAACTAATCAGATCTATTGGAACACTGAGGAGGAAACTAAGACTTAAAATTAACTTGTTACGTTCAGCCTGGACTAGTCCTATCAATTACAAATCCTAATTGATCTGTAACGATCCCAGTTGCAGACTTACATCTGTAGATCATAAGTGGAGGAAACCTAACGAGGACGTAGAACTAACTGAAATACTTGATGTAGATCTGTGCTCGACGTGATTTTCATCAATCTATTTAACTACATTTCACAGAACATTGTAAAGAAAACGGAAGATTTAATTCAACTTTGAATTCACTGCGTAAATCTCAACTAATCGACAATCCTGGTACCTCCTTAACCATGTCAGTTGCAGAGTTAATCCTGCAAATTATGAATGAAAAGGATTTGAAGAGATAGGAAACTCCAGCTAAGCGTGAAATATTCTACACAAATCTCTTCTTGATGTGATATTTATTAGTCTATATTTTATCACGTCTAATAGAAGATTGTAAACAAAATGAAGACTCATAATTAATCCTGCATTTATGTTGTAAACCTAGAACGATCTAGACGGAAATTCTAGTTGCCTTTTAACTATAATAGTTACAGAAATAATCCTGCAAATTATGAATGAAAAGGATCTGATAAGAAACTTGAGTTGTGGAATATTTTATACGCATCTCTTCTTGATAAGATTTTCATCAGTTTACTAGAAGAGTGGAAACGAAACGAAGACTTATAATTAATCCTGCATTCACGCTGTAAACCTCGAATTATCCAGTCAGAAATTCTAGTTGCTCTTTAACGACGACAGTTACAGTTAATTTTGTAGATTACGCGGGGAGGAGATTCGATAAGGACTACGAGCATTATTTGCTACATAACTCTTCCCAATTCTTACATCTACCTACATCATCAGGAACATTTTAAACGAAACGAAGATTTATAATTAATTTTGCATTCACTTTACGAAACTCGAGTAGCACTATTAAGAGTCCTAGTTGCTTTTTAATGATGCCAGTAGCAGAGTTAACTTTGTAGATTACGATAAGATGACGTGTGATAAGAAGCCTGAGCCAGTGGAATATTCTTATAGATTTAACACGTTGATCGTCACGTCACCCAGAAATGGGTGACAGAACTATTTATTAAAGAGCTAACAAAATTAATTCCAGAAGTGAGACGATAACGAAAACAAATTTGTATAAAATTACGTGAATTAAATAGGTTAAAAAATTAAATACTACGACAAACGTTAAATTTTCAAACATGTGCCTCTAAGACTTTCCCCCTTAAACAAATCATATTATTACAACATTCATAAGTGCAAATACAGCAATTTCAACTTGCAATCAACACCTAATAACCCAACAAATTTTCTTACTCGACATCGAACGGGAAAAGAACGACGAAGAATGGAAAAGAACCTACGAAGCTCAACGTTTCCAAGCTCCTTTTGTCTAGAGCTACGCGTTCTCCATCGGTCGAATTAACTAGCCCCGCAACGGTGATTAATTTATCACGCGCTTTCCAAACCGGCCAGTTCCTTCGTAATTGCATTACCGCGCGATCCGAGATAATGCTCGCCACGGTTTTATAAATAGCCGTGGATATTATTTTAAGTCGTCCGGAGGGATATACCGCGGCCACGTGCAGCACACAACGAGCCGCGTTACAAAATAGTGGCAATTATGCCTTACATGGGGCGATCGTATTTTCCGTCGTAAATCCAGCTTGGTGGTAACATCTAATGGCACTTAAAGTTCCGCGGGGAGCAGCTGCGAGTTCGAATCGATCCCGTTCGGAGAATGGTCGCTGGAAACCGCGTCCCTTAGGCGAGCCGAGTCGTCTCGACACTTTCGACGCCTCGTTGCGCCGGTCATATGCCTTTTATTTCGTAAGAAAAAAGGACGCTCGGGAGATCACGACTGATTCATAACCGGGTACACGGTAGACTTGGACTGAACCGAAGATAACAGTTCGAGAAGACCCCACGTTAAACCGAACCTGTCGACGCCGAGAGCAACAAATCACCAGGTGCTTTCGACCCTCTTCGTTGTTTTAAAGGTTGGAAATGACTTCAGAACTTTTAAAAATTAAAACGATCCTTTTCTCACAATATTATTATGGGATAAGAGTGGAGTTTGTGTAGACGATAGTCATGGGCTGCTGCGATGCATCGAAGAGGACGGACGATCGCAGAACGAATGCAGAAGTGAGAAAAACAACAAATGTCTAACCATATTCTACTCTGTGGTTTATAGACATTCCTCCATAACCTCATCCTATCCCCTGAAATATACTGCTACATTTATACATATAAAAAAGAATAAAGTCCAATTTGAAGGAGAAACGACATCGATTTTTCTAGTTACTAATCCTTGACACACCAGCTCCAGTAGCTCTCGCAAATGAGCTCTAGAAAAAATCACAGAACATTCAAATGTTTAACGCGACCCTTAATAAAAATGTCTAACCATATTCTACTCTGTGGTTTATAGACATTCCTCCGTAACCTCATCCTATCCCCTGAAAACGTATGAATCATAAATTTCTTCGTCAGGCGCTGATGAATCAGGAAACCGAGGTGACGGGGTTCGTTATCCGCGAAGCATCCAAACGAAAATCACCGTTTCTCTTCGAGGGAAAAAAAAAAAAAAGAATTCCACCTAACACCGCGAGCGAAGGAGTCAGGTCTGGAATGGTCGTTGAGAGACGCTGGGCCTTTCATGCAGACAGAAAGACGAGGAGCGCCGTGAATCGGCAAACAACCCAGTTGTTCGTCTTGAAACGCGGACAGAAAGCGTTGCTGAGGAATGGAGGGAAGAGTAACAGCGAGTCCCATCGACAAAGGGATAGCATGAGAGAGCGAGAGAAGCTCGAACGATGACGAATGGAAAATAGAGGAGGAAGGCGCAGCCTAATCCAATTAGAACGGAATCCCGAGTTTAATCAACACAGCGCCAGCGTGCCACGCTGACACGAGACGGTTCCAGACGTTCCCTCCGTAAACCGTGGACCATAATTGGCTACCCCCGCGCGATCCTTTTGACGAATCATCCTTTTCACGGTGATTGCCTCGTCGCCGTACCGTTAGCCCGTGGCTCTGTTCATCGAATCGATCACCGATCCGCTTGGTCCAGTTCGGTATTCATCGGTTTCACCTATCGACAGTTACGCAACGCGATGACCAAACCGAATTTAGGCTTATCGGGGACTCACGACGACGCGACATCATTAATTCACGGTTGAGGTTTGGTATCCTCGGATCGCCACGTTCGTTGAACCTTCGCTCATTATGTGCTTGGAATGGAGATAAATGAGGACAAAGGAATATTTTAGGGGCTGGTTTCGGTGATTGGAAATGGAGGCGGGGAGTTCTAAGTTAGAATGATTCAGATTGGAAATGGTAATTCGTGGAAGACGTTTGAGCACATAATTTGGGGAGCTTCTTTACTTTAATGCGATGGAATAACTTTTAGTACTGTGTTACGTATTTACTACTGACAATAGTAGATAATGAATACGTCAAACTTTTAAGCTAAGCGCTCACTTTTATACGTATTCTTTTTTTTTAACGAGTTCGCTGTTTTGGCTTTATTACGAGGAAATGGCATTACTCTGTATTATGATAAGAATATTCTGTCGATATTGCGATTTCATTAAACTACTACAAATAAATCAAATGCCACTCCTCAAATTTTCAATTTTAACAAAAATTAAAATATGTCCATAAACTTTAAGATATTTTGAATATTTATCGACCTAAACAAAATTATTAAGACGAACAAATATATATATAACTATTACGTAGAAATTGTAGAAACCAAAATGCCTTTAACAAAGAAAGGCCTAGCCCGATTATACACATAAACACCAAACCCTCCGCCAAACGTCCAAGAATTAACGTAAGGCCACGTTCGATTAATAATCAACCACAAAGTTTCTGTCATCGGAGTGCGCGCGATCTGGGTTAGGTTAATTGGCGAAAAAATTCGAGAAATCAGAAGAGGCCGGTTTTCGAATCGAGGCGGCTCGTTTTTCGTTGACGAGTCGGCGAGGACGTTGTTGCTCGTCCTCGTTTCATCGTCGTGATTATGATGCAGAGGAGCGTGTCAGAACGCAGGTCGCGGAGCGAGTAAATCAACTTTAACCACCTTTTGCCCCCGATCTGACTTCATAATCGAGAGCTGGACCAAGTCGACGCGTCGCGTCGGTCAATTATACATGACGGACCTCTAGCCTTGCGCGCGGACAACCCGTGACTACATTAAATACTGGACACCTACAGCGGCTACTTCAACACGTTCATTGGCAAACTAATACTCTTGATCATTTCTACTGCGATTAAATTTTGTCTACAGGCTATTGGAAAGTACATAATCAATCGTTTATAAGTGATATTTATGTTTGTAACTTCATCGATATTCAAGTATTTCATTAAAATTTATTTTCTTTGACACTTAACTTTCGGAATTAATTGGTTTAGTTCTTTACCGAAAACCACTGTCACCCATGCATGCCGATCAACGTGTCAAACGATGTTCCATACGCTGTAATTAAGACTTCTTTCGTGCTGGACCATTCGAAAAATAATATTAATATAACCGGGTGTTGAAAAAAAAAGATTCAGAATGCTCACAATCGATGGCGCTCGTTAAATCGAGGAAAAAAGTCCTAATAAACGTGAGTCGAAAAATTAATATTTGCGGAATTATAAACAATATTATCTGTTTCTAAAGCGTGCGACTCACTATTGTAATATTATTTCTGCAATATCAATTTTTTAACACCTATTTATTAGGTTTCTTTCTACCATTAGATAAGTAGCATCTTCTCTGAAAATTCGGAACCTTTTTTTTTTTTAAAATCTATAGTATATTCTATACAGAACACTTTTTTTTAAATGTGATTTTCATTAATCTATATCGTATTACGTCTAGCAGAAGATTGCAAACAAAATGAAGATCCATAATTAATAAGTAAATGATTCAGTTAGAAATTCTAGTTGCTTTTTAACGATGACAGTTGCAGAGTTAATTTTGTAGATTATGATTTATAATTTATGAACGAAGAAGATTCGATAAGAAACTTGAGTTAACTATGGAATAACTTCTGCATATCTCTTTTCGACATGATTTTCATCTGCCTATATCTTCTCTTATCTACCAGGAGATTGCAAACTAAATGAATGGATTCCTAAATAGTAAACCTCGAATGGTCCAGACAGAAATCCTAATAGCTACTTTAAATGACGAACGGCTCGTATTCTGCGCACACGGAATCCCGCCTAATTAATTCATTCAAATTGCTGCTGGTATTTACGACGTGATCGACTGGGTTCGATATTGGTTATTAAACGACGATTAATAACCGCTTCTACGTTGGATCTCGAAAATCAATTAAACGAAATCCCGATTTATAGATCGGAAGGACTGCGACCCGTGCCATAATTTCTAAGGGAATATTTCAAGTTACGATTCAGGAAGTTGACCCGAGAAAAGTGTCAAACTCCTGGACAGTTAATTATTAAATTATTTCTGTCTTCCGTCAGGTGGTAGCCACAGAGTTATTGTTATTACGAGCAAATGAGTTATGGGGTTGGTACCTTTTTTGTTGCCAGTATGCTTGGAATGTTTCGTCTGGAGAATTCATGGGGAGGGAAATATATTTGCACGAAGGGTAAGTTGAATGACGAATGTCGCACGTATCATTATTTGTAACAACGACGAAGAGTGCTGTTTGGTTCGCTAGTTAAAAATTATATTGTAGAGTATGTAAAGTATGTGAACGAGGAACGAACGCCCTAAAAAGCTAATTTTGTGTTCAAAAATCGGGTTAGGTGAAACTAAAAATACCTGTAACTGTTTCTCTTTTGTGCTATGGGGACCGAAAACTTGACATTGCAAATTATAATATAGGTTGTTCAATGTAGACTACTATCGCTAGTATATCGATAACGTAGTACCTAAAGTTAGTTTACTATATGAAAATGAAATAAAGAATAACCACTCAAATTACGTTGCCAAATGTCTGTCTACAAAAAAGTTGAATAAAATGCTTGGAAAGACTAACCGAAAATTGTCCACCACTCTTACACAGTGTGGGCTATCATGACAACCTATCCAACGTGTTGTTTATATTTGAAAATTTATATAAGAATAAATATATAAATATTCAGTTTGAACCATCTATCAACACTTTCGCTGCGGACGAAAATAAGTAGCCGTTCGCTGGGAGCTGCAATTATGATATTTTTTTTAATGAAAAATTTCTTACAAATGTTCTAATATGATCATTTTGAAAAACATATATTTGTGGTAACCTATTTTATATATAATATGATTGCCGAACAAAAAAAAAAAAAAAATGAAAACTGAGAAATAATAAAAACAACCATATATTTTCAGTTGGACGCACATGTGCGTCATCCGCAGCGAAAGTGTTAAAAGCAACGATCAGTGTGTTCGCATAAAATGAGACTTGTAATATACAATGTGTCTAAAATATACTCAACCTTACGTGTATACCTAAACAGAAACAAAAACGTCGACCTACTATTTTGTCAATCGCTATAATTCTTTCCTCCGCAACCATTTCATTTCCAGGATGAACGAATTCTCGGACCAAGTCACCTGAAGAGATCGACTCCACGCAAAGGTACTTATTACGCTCGCGTTATCGCGACTTCCTCGGGCATAATTCAACTAGGCCAACATTTATCCGCGTTGAATTGACCGTTTCCACGGTGCAATTCACCGCGCGACGCGGGGAATTCGAAAAATGCATCTCTAGAGCGTAGAAACGACTACAGTTTCACGATACGAGATACCTGCGCGAATTATCGGGCAAACAAATGCTGCAAAAAGACGGGCGCTCGTCGTGACGAGAAAACAGAGGCGCGCGAAACGTCGCGAGGCTTGCTTTTCGATCGTTTTCTCGATTATGAAGACATTCGTCTCGCTGTTCCAGTTTTTCTCGTCGAAATTACCGCGTCGACCGCGACTGAAGAACGAAACAAAGAAGCGAATTTCCTTTGCGCGTTTCAACGGCGTCAAACGAGCCGACTGCGAGGTCAGAGATGGCCAGCGTTTCATTTTGCAATAACAGTTGGAGGATAAAAACACCGTGTCCCGATTTATACGAAACGTTCGTGTACAATTGAACGAATCACATGGTTAACACGTTGACTGGCAACTACGAGACAGCTTGTAGTTTGTTGACTTGCCAAATTTGTGCAGTTACGATTAAATTCGTAGTGTAGCAGTGTTAAAGGAGGATTTTTGCCCATCTCTCTTGAAAATTTCAACGCTTGCGCAAGAGAGACTTTTATCAGCGTTTAGGTCACGCAAAAAGATGAAAAGGCAAGAGGAAGGCCTTCGATGTGGCTTTTACATTAAAATAATCGTTTCGTGCGAATGCAGTTCTATTAAATTTGCCAATTCGATTGTCAGTCTCTTTGATGCTGTCGAAATCCTCTTATTCTCGTTTGAGATTGGTTTCGAATTTATTTCATCAAAGACAACTAAAAGTTTTAAGCTCCAGAATTAAAAGGAATTTACTCAAGTATTCATTCGATGCATTTGTTCGTCAAAGTTGTAAGTACCAAACAAGAGGATCGTAATCTTTTGGCCATGTTAGCTACATAAATAAAAGTCCTATACAATTTTAACTAACAAGAAGATACAACGAAAAGTCACATGTGGAATGTGAGTACAATTCGTATGGATAAAATAGAAAGCATTCTTATTAGAATTGTATAAAGCCCGTTATAAAACTGAAATAAGTTTTAATGGAATATATTATAAAATAAAAGAATTGTTGATTGTAATATATCACGCAGGACAAGTTAGACTAACTTGGACCACTTTCGACGTTCTCTTATGGAAAACATATTCATGAACATAAAATTGAAAAAGATATAAACATTGAGCTATATTTACTTGCATAATATTTTGCTTGAATAACATTATAGCGTTGGAATATTGTTTAACCCTTTATTTACTGAATTTCTCAAAAGTTTTTAAAATCTAGGTGTCCATCTTGGTCTTATATCATTTGGAGTTGCCTCTAACAAGCTTCCAAAAGACAAAAAGCTTGTGGTGGCATCCAACAATTAAAAACGAACTTCATAGAAGTGAACTTGAAAGTCACGATAGGTTTCAAAGCGTTTAATTAATACAGTAACATGAGAAAATTGACGGGACTTATATCAAGGAGTATCATGAGTCCCGCCAGTAAATAAAGGGTTAAGTACAAAATTTCAGCGATTACCATTTCCTATGTATTACAATCTAATTCTGTAATATCTCAAAATAATAATACATTCGAACTGTATTACAATTTTTTTTAAAACATCACGAGTGGTCCAACTAAGCCAATCTTTCCCGACGCACATGTTCACGTCAGGCCTCAAAGTGTTAATTTCTCTGTTTGATACTTTTTCATGGCGAGCAAGAGTCGAATGTAGGCGTGCATAATGGGACCGAATGCTATACAGTGAATTCCACGAGCATCGCTGCACCGTTCGTTCGTTTCACCGTCAGTTTGACAGAATGGGAATGACGCCTCTATCGGATGCAATGACTGTTGCATTGGGCGTGTACCCTCGGGTCAACGCGATGTTAACGATGCTGCCTACGTTTCCCGAGAGAACATCTCGACTGACAACGCGGGACTACGAGATAAATGCTGCACGCAAACTGGAAATTGTTCCATTCCAGCGGAACCAACCGAAGCCTTCGGTCGTAATTTAACGATGACAGATTAAGGGGGTATTCTTTTTTCTCCGAGTTAACGAATAGGCTTTTCTGTTTGTTAAATGTCCTTGTTGCTCAACGTTAAACTTACCGACATTTCATTTGTATCCTATCTCTAACGCGATCGATCAAACGACTGGTCTTAAACCTTCTTGAGGTATATTGACTATTGACACGTATGTGTGTGCTTGTTTTTGTATCAAAACTATCATTATTTATGACCACTAGACTGCAGATTTTACGGATTTATGAGGTACAATAGTATAGAAAGCATACATAAAATATACGTAATGTATGTTGAATATATTCTAGAATCGTTGTAATAGTATTGGCATTTGATTTCACATGGGTCCAGAAAACCCTTTTCTTTATGTTCAGCATGTATTTATTATATTGGTTTGTATCATAAATTCATAAAATTCGCAGTTTAATGATCACAATATCTTTTTGACTGAAAAAATATACGATCTTAAAGTGAGACAGTGAAATATAATACGAGTAAAGTGAAATATTTCTAAAATTTTGCATTTGCCAAGCAATTCTTCATAATTACAACACTTATCGTCAGCAGCCATAAATAAATTTTTCTCTTATATTACTAGTGTAGTTTAGAAAAATGAAAGAAAGAAAATTGATAGAGGGGGCTTGTAGATATGTAAGCTTGCACGGGTCAATGTTCGATATTTTCAAAACGAGTTAATTAAGCTTTGAAAAGACTTTTAGCGTCGATTCATTTTGCAGAGTCTACGCGATAAATTTATATTTAAATTTACGAGGGTGGATAGGCGAATGGATATTTTCTCAAGCGATAAATGTTGCAATAATGAGAACTTCGGAGCTGACTACTTAATGGAACCTATAAATTTCACTTAGCTTTGGCTGACTTATACGAGAGAGTAGATCCAGAGTACGTGTCGCAACGTGGACTTACCTGTAACAGAAAAAGGAAAGATGTTGTTAGTCGCGTTGGAAATTGTATAAACTAATCGGCGAGGTTTCTCCGTTTCGTGTATGAATCAGCTTAGGAAGCGTGACATTTCGCTGTTCGCGGAGGGGAGAATAGGAAGCTGTGTGAAATGAAGGAGAAACCTCAAGCTGTCCTTGGCATTTCAACATTGTTTTCTAGCGTTGGAAGTTCTCTGCATGAACTTAAACGTAACTATCCACGATCATTTTCGTACTTTGTCGAGCGTAATAAAGCAAAGGAAGCGAACAAAAGCATACAATTCACACTTTATTCATAATTTCTTGGAAAAATACGGAATCGATATATATATATATTTAGAGTTTCCAGAATATACATATACATATATTTCAATGTACCCTACTTTCTCGCACATGTTCTCTTCTTTGTACCACATAGTATTATATGATACTGTTTTTAATTTGTAAACTGTACTGTTACCCCGAAATACAGGAATGTTAATTAATTAATTGATTGATATGTATATATGTACTAAGATTTACCTCATTTCTAAATTGGTTTACAAGTTAAAAATAGATGAACTAATTAGTATACCAACTTGGAAGTCAGATAAATTTCAGATTAATATATTATTATAATAATATATATATAAACATTTGTATTTACTATTTGCATTTCAGATATATGTATTTTTGAAATCCATTTGTTTTAGAGAAGTAATAGATAATGATATATATTATTATTATTATATAGTGTTAAGTAGTTAGATTATAATATTGATTTTACTTTCCCAATTCTAATACATACAGTATTTCCGCGTGGTGGAAGGGTGGGAAGAGCGCCTCTATCCGACTTGATGTATCTTCCATGGCGATCGCGAACCGACTGACGTAACTCTAAATACGAGCCTAATCGTCCTAGGGGGCAAATACCTGCGCGCGAGCATCGAACAAAGAGGAAGGTCAGTAAATACGCGACGACAGCTGTTAACCGTCGATAAGGAACGCCCACCCTTGGTATCAATGGAAAGAATGTTGTCGTACAGAGGAATGTGGAAGAAAAACACACGGACGGGTCGATAAACATGTTTACCGATGTTCGTGTATCTCAATTAATGTATGTAACGTGTGACACATAAATTCGCGAGCCAGAAAAATCTCGAACAACGAAATTGTAACGAACGCTTACTATTTAATAAGAAATACATCATATCAGTGTGATAATTAATATGTAACTGTACGCGTTTATCATTTCAAATCATATCAATGTGCAAAATAATACGATTGAATCTCTTTTATTATTATTAATGTACGATAAATTTCTAAAAAATAATTAAATACTTTGTTCGTCATATTGTTTTCAAGCATTTTTATTTAAATATAATGGAGAGAAATGTTGGCGATAAGATCGAATTTTTTCACCTTTCCATATGATGCAAATGGGTTAATAGAGTGTTAATAAATATAATGATTGGTGGGAATGTTTGTACATTATTATGTATTTGTGATGTTTTTAACGTAAACTTGTAAATAATTGAGTTTTCCACTTGCTGATATATTCTTGTAAAAGGGGAATAATGAATATTGTCATCTCGCAAATGAAAACAAGCTATAGCGATTTATTCATGATATTATTTCAGTAAGCGTACGCAATGTAAGTAATGTTGAAATTGTAGAAAAGTAGATGGAAATGGCATCGGTGAAAGCATGAGAACCATGGTTCAGCTATTCATGATCTTTTTTACTAAGGAATGCTTTTACTAAACAATATAGCAATTGGAGAGAAATCCAAGGAACTAGGTAATTTCGGTCCTAATTTTGTTTCGAGACAATTGGAAACTGCGTAATCTAGCATTTGTCTCTGTACTTATTTTTCTAACCCCACCATATACATAAACTCTATTCAGATTTATTTTCTTCGGTAGGAGAAAATAATCATTTCAGAATTAATTCTGTTAGTACCTTAGTAAAAATTTCTGTCACCCATACATGGAATAGAAACCATTCATTTTACAAATATATAAAGTTTCTCCTAAGATTGAAACGAGTTTTGATTAAATATATTATTAAATGAAAAGATTGCTGACTGTAAAATATCTTGCAGGACAAGTATACCTAACTTGGACCACTTATGACATTTCCTTAAGCTGTAACATTTCTAACAAACTATTAAGGGCCATATGTTTAATTAACAATCGAATATTCTACGCAGATGGAATTTCTCCATTAAAAATAAACATTTATCGCATTACGAATAACAACTTCCTAGACTCGAATAAACTGCTATTATTATTTAATTCATGTTTCAACTCTTTCTGTTACATTAATCTTCGATATCTGGAGATATGCATCGCAGTTGAAGTTATTCATGTAACACGTAAAAAGAATTTAAAAATCTATTAAGATAATTTCAAAGATAAAAAGGCAAAGGTACGAAATTGAAAAAGATATAAATATTGACCTACGTTTACTTGTGTATTCGTTCGCATATATAGGTGACGTGGCGATCAACGTATAAAAATTGCTTCTCGTTCAATTTCGCTCTAAATTCTCCTATGAGCCAACCAGCAAAGAATCCTCCGCTCTCACGGCTGTACCTGGAGCAAACTATCGCGAGGTCCACGGAGGAAGACAACCACGCGACAAAGAAACGAGGCAAATTGCCGCGGAAGACGATCTTTTTGCGTAACAGGTCATTAGAAGATGAGCAAAGACCGGTAACCCGATTGAGCGTAACAACCCCTCCTGGTTGATGAGCGATTCAGAACAGTGCCAAGACGAGCAAGGATCCCTAATGAGGCCCGGTTCCGCGATCCTGGCCAACGAGATCATCGTTGGATTCCTCGGAGTCGCTTATGCTTCGCGATTCCCGTTGATTGGGCCTATCCGCGCCCTGTACGCCGCGCGTCGGTCAACCGGCGATCCCATTTGCATAACGTCGCGATAGGGGTCAAGGAAATTACGCGTACCGCGGGTTATCTCGCGGTTGTTGCCGATGGAATCGGTGGCGGTCCAGGCGACTCGACTCGACTACACGTAGTGCTAATTCCGTTTTATGTCCTCCAGCGAGCGACGTTATGACCACGGAATAGCGGTACAGGAGATTCAGAGAGGGAACGAAGAGTGTAGAGGAGCTGGAGTGTCTGGACGCTTCGCCGATTCAAAGACACGATAGACGCTATTGCCGATTCTTTTTAATTTACTATTTTTGGGAAACATTAAGGGTATGCAAAAGTTTCCTTGTCCTGAGTGTTGCATCCTTCATCGATTTCAAGACACGGAGGACGGTTTTGTCGATACTTTTTAAAGTTAAATACTTGTAATTTAATATTTAACTTTAAAAACTTTAATATTTCATGAGGCGGCGCGATGGTACACTACTGATAAACACGCGACCGCGAGCCACCGGTGATACACGATTCGCGATTGTACCAACAGTTACCGAACATCCTGTATAACAACCACCCCCATCCCTCGGGGAGTTGATATGAAATTTAATTGACGCAGTTCGCAAAGTTCGTGGTGTACAATACTATTGTTAACCCATTGCACTCGAGGCCATTTTTTCTGGTATCTACCAGCAACTCGAGATGTTTCTTAGCGTTTTATTGCCATGAATTCTAAGCTATCTAGATTTGAGAATAACCTATCTAAATTTCAGATTACTACGCCGACAATCATTTTATCGACACTTCGAGCTTCAAAGAAATGAAACCTAAAGAAACGTTAGGTATCGTAGATTTGCTGCGTGAATCCTAATGGTGACTGTGAGTCACCTCTCGAGTGCAAAGGGTTAAAAAAGTTCAGTTCGCGTACATTTATTCCTTCGACGAACGAGTTCCATTAAAAGAATGAGAACTCAAAGGGCTTTTGATTATTCTTGCGGAAGCACTGTGACTCGAAGCGGTTCTTGCGGACTCGAGTCGAGTGCAAAGGGTTAGTATCTTTAAGAAATATTAGGACTATGTGTACGTATCCACGGTTTGAACATTGCAATTGTGGCGTTGCATGTTATTATTGACGATGTTGCAACGCGTTTTTGTTGATTTATGTTAGATTTTTGTATAGGGCTAATTATTCTTACGAAAGAAGTGTTGATAAGTTATCGTATTCTAGATACTCTCTATACTTGCAAGGGAAGTTCGCCTACTGATACAAGTTCAAGTTAGAATTGTTTAAAGTTGGGATAAATATTTCATGTTTCAATCTATTGTCGTGTCAAATATTAACCCATTCTATGTGCCGAATTTTTTATTTAGCAAATAACTTGCAAGGCATTTACTTTGATATTTGAGGTTGACGGTGTTGCCAGCCGACATCAATATCGTTATTGGCTATCAGAACCATTATACATATAATTAAGACATATACGTCATCACGTGAAAAGACTAAAATTATTTGATAAAATGTCGATATATTCACATGGAACCTGAATATTGCACGAGCCCATACAAGGTTAATTTGTTTGAAAATATGGGAATATCTATGAGGATGCGAATAAATGGAAAACTATGTATATAAAATACCAACAATAATGTACACGTTATATCGTTTAGAAGATAGGACGTACTTTCACTTAAATTTCAATTCATTTTTTGTATCCGTAAAAACATCCGGAAAAACATTTCCATTTCTAGCCAATTCTTCGACTCCCAAAAAATTAAAATTTCTGAGCTTAGGCTTCTGCTTCCTTGCTCAACGCGTCGATTCAACGGTTGATGAACCCCAGAACCCCATACTGCGGCGAAATGGTAATTAGTTCCGATTTCTATGCAGAGAAGGTAGCATCGTCGTAGAATGGAAATCGCTGCGCTGGAAGAAGCGTCGAGTCGTTGGTTTCAGCAGCG
Organism: Hylaeus volcanicus; assembly: GCF_026283585.1. Taxonomy (NCBI): domain Eukaryota; kingdom Metazoa; phylum Arthropoda; class Insecta; order Hymenoptera; family Colletidae; genus Hylaeus; species Hylaeus volcanicus. Next base: position 11,829,760 of record NC_071983.1, on the reverse strand, counting down.
TAGCAGATAGAAACGTCGGCGTCGGTGGAACCGATCGCGATTCGTCTCGAGCGACGCCAGACGCGTGTAGTAGGTCAGCTTTGGTTCCAAAGGAATTGAGATATCTCCAGGCAAAACGGGTTCCAGGCAAATAGGAAGGTTGCGCGGAGGGGCTGGGGGATACAACGCCATGGCTTTTGTGGAAACGAATCCAGGAAGCGATTTCAACGATTCGCTGGTGACGACCTGACCTTGACTAATGGCGAGTTAATCTTGCTTTGGAATCAAGTTCTGGGATCTAAGGGAGGCTAAAAACGCGAGGACGCTAAATTATATGTTGGAGATGTTGGGGAGTCGGAGAAGCAGTTAAGATGGGATTGAAAGTTTCTGGGATAGAAAGGCTTACGAGTTGGGCTGAACGTGAATTACCTAATCGCTATCGCAAGGGTTTTATAGGTAGAGGTTGGATGTGAAGTACGTATATCATTCGAAGATGGAGGTGTGACTTCGCGTAGAAAGGAAAACAGACGTTTTCTGAAATAAAATAATAGAATCGTAGTAAAGTTTGTAGTTTCGCGAGTAGACGGTGAAGGTTTATGCATTTATGGCAAATAAAAATATAAGAATATATATTTAAGAAATATATAAGATATATTTTTGAAATTAAGAGATGTCTCAAGAGGATTAGAGATACTTTCATTTAAATTTTATTGCTTTATCCAGATCTGTAGAAATATGAATTGGCATAAATATCCGTAGTCCATTCGTGAGGTGAGAAACATTTACAAGAAGCCTCGAAATATCTTCTTTATATTTAAAAGTGTTTGGTAAGTATACTATAATAAATGTATTAAGAGGATTGAGTATTGTTACAAATGTTATTATGGAACTTGGAGAGGATTGAGTCACTAATCGAGCCACCAGAGATAAGGTGACTATGATTAATAAGTAGACTTAATTTTTCGATTTCTTTTTACGTACTTACTTCTTCTCGGATAATCCACAGAAGCTTATTCTTAATGTATTTATAATGTACAGTTCCGTTTGCCATGCAAGTAATTGAAAATTAATGGCTGCGGCAGTTACCACAATGATTATTCAATCTATCTAACCAAGGAAGGAGTCTGAGGCTTCTTTCTGTAAAAATCCTTTTCAAGCTTTTTGCACGACAATTAAGCATTCGACTACCGTTTAACCGTTAGACTTTAACAGAACACTTACCCGAATGACTCATTTTTATATAAATGTAAAATCTACGAAAGTCCACAATGAAGTTATGAATAAAAGAGTAGCAATTGAGTGAAGAAAATTTCAGTTTCGACGATTTGTCGTAATTATTGCCTGATGTACAATAACGAAGCTTACAGATTGAAGTTGCTCATAGGCTTATACACTCTTTAAGATATGTAAACTTGAACTTGAAGGTCTGAATAATATTTTATGTTGTAGAAGCATTGTATCATCGCTATTACATTATAATTAATGTTCTGTTCGTTCTATTTAGCAACTGAACTTCAGCCGATAAGTTTAACCTCTCGAGGGACGAGTTTTAAATGTCTTACTTTAAGGTCGAACGCACACGGGCGCAACTGATTTGAAATTAGTGTTGCAAACCGTTTGCGCTCTTTGTTTTAGCTACTCCACTATCTTTGTTTTACCTAGATCCACGGTCGCATGCAACTCGCTTCAGAGTGGTTTGAAACTGATCAGTTGCGCTCGTGTGCGATCGGCCTAATATCGTACACTTTGTACTGAAATATAATTCTAAAAGGTATCGTGATGGTTAATAATAATGATAATTTCTCTATAAAAAAGCAATCGTACACATATCTGTGAATATCTTTCAAAAGGCTAAACGGAGAGATCACCTCATCGACGCTGAAGCTATCCCACAAGCAAGATCGATATATTTCTAAAGCATCCAGAAACTTCATTCGTCTCAAGAATGAACTCGTACCACTTCCTAAATTAGTGACTCATACATGTACCAAGTACCACGATATCGGATCGAGCCACGTTTCCCACAAGTCCGCTGGCGGAAAATTGTCCAAGGAACGATTGGCCACAAAGCCTCCGGTCCCAGGATGCTCGATTCTCATGATCGAACAAACATTTTCAGTGAACCCTGAAAGGCAGTCCGCCGCTCCGTGCCGGTATGTAGGGTACCAATGCCATTTTATACGACTGCTAGGAGGTAGCAGAAGGAGCCATGGATAGCGGTACCGCGGATCCAGTCCGAGGCAGCAACAGCATCAGCCTCATAGGAGAGGCCGAAGGTCGCATCGGACATGAACACGCCCGAGTACGACCTACCTCGGGGCCGATTCCTTCACGGTGCAACACGTATCTGCTGTCCCGCCTTATCTCGAGCCTATGGTTCTCCTCGCATGCTCTCATCCTCGCGGGCAACGGTCGATGGCTAGATTCCATCGCTTCCTGCGTCGCGTCGTGCCGCGTACCTGGCCGATAATTAAGTTAACTGTCTTGAAATCGGACTCGGGACACGAACGGTTCCGTTCCTAGATACGTGACGCGTTATTCTCGACGATACCGCAATCGTTCGGTCCACGCCGATCGTAAAGAGGGTGTGTGAGGTAAGCCGTCTGATTGCCGCAACGGTAATTAGGTAGCGGACCGTGAAAACACCGACGCACGGAGGATATCGATTGGATTGCGGTTCAAACGGGAAAGTAACACGAGACGTGGCGATCCAACTGTCTTGGGGATGGATCGGTTAATTGTGCTTGTTCGCTGTTTCCTTAAGGCTCTAGGTGGGAAGCACTTGTTCTTAGATCTTGAAAGGACCTGATACTCTACGATATTTCTACAAATAAATTTTTCTTTGCGTTTCTCGAAAGATACACTTTTGAAAAATGTTGTATCCAATTTTTAGAAAGAAATCTTTAAAGTTTATTGGAGTTGGAGGCCGGAGTGCGCGACAGTGTTAAGCTGGATGACTGGTGACTCGAAGTCAGTATACTACCGATTGTTTGCGATTTTATTCGATCGTTTGAACCCCTTGCAATCTTTGTTTACGATAAATTCTAAGTTTATTTTTAACAAACTTAATTATATATACATTATATAAAGAAATAACTAAATAAAAATATAAATAAAATTAAACATATTAAATATAATTCGAAATTAAATATATTATAAATAGACTGCGGATCTTTATGCATTTATAGGAAACTTGAATGTGCAAGAAACTACAAAATGCAAACAATATGCAAGAATATAAACAAGATTGAAAGTAAAGTTCATGTTATAATACTTGCAGAATAAAATAAATTCCTACTTAGGTTCGATTTTTGTAGGCACGTTCGCAGTCTAATTATAAATATATACAAATAATATATTAAATTTTGTTATCGTTATTCTTTGAGAAAGTCAAAGAATATACAAAATATATCCATACAATATATGGCGTAGGCAATTTCTATTAGGTGGACCGCAAAGTAATGTCATTTCTTGTACATTAAATTCAAACAAATACATTCTTAATTAGTTTCGATTTTTAATCAATTCTGTAATCACCCTCGTTACCAACAGCCTTTTCCAAACTCTCAATGTCATCGATCGATAAAAGTAAATGAACTGATGAATGATGAACAAGTATTGAGATTCGCAGAAACGACATTGCTTTCCAGTCCGCCTAATATTTACAATTATTTCGTTACCCATAAGAAATTACCTCAACTTTCTAGTTCGCCCTAGCAAAAACGTCATCAAGTATAAAGGATAATATAATTCACAGCCAACAAAAGATGGGAACTTATTGCAAACATGATCCTCCATATAACTTACATATCTATACCACCCGAGGCATCTAATTTTAAAGAATCTATTTCTCAAGCACCCCATTCGCACAGCTTACATGAAACACACACGAGTTAGGCCTATCGTAATCTATTTCAGCGAACAGTAATCAGTGAAATTAAATCAAAACAAGAAAGGTGACGGAAGCGACTTCCTCCCAATTCCTGACTACTGGAATTGTTCACCTAACTCAAGATCGCCCAGGTCCTGTTCCCCGCCAACATATGCAAATTCATCAGTAATTATCTAAATTCTCACCGAAGCTCGTTCTCCATTTTATGTAGTCTCGTATAGACATGGAATATCGCGTGGCCTGGCACCGGTTCGCCTGGGAGTCGAATCTCTTGAAAGATGCTCGTCATTAACAGTCATCAGCGCGCCAGTGAAAGTCAGATGTCGGATACCCGTTCTTACGACTTAATCAAGCGGACCAGCGCTATGTTATTAGACGGCGGTTTCGTTAAAACGTCGATGCAAATCAAAGTGAGCATTAACTACTAATGGGGCTCTCATGAACATCTCGTTTACATACGAAATGAAGAATTCTGTCTGATCGAAGATATCAATTGGTATCGTCGAGCCTTGGGGAAAATTTCGTACAGAAGTATATAATTTTCGCGCGCTTGAATAATATTGGTAGTCGCGAAAGTCGGTGTTTAGGCAGTTGTGCGACCTTCCATTTAATTTGAGAAATTTCGCATATTATGAAAGACGATTTCTTTATTATCGAAGGTGCATGTTCAAGAAGATGTATGGGTTCGTAGAGGAATTACGAATTAAGGATACAATTTCTTTTGCAGCTACTGTGAATCGAGATTGAAGGACGGAACTACCCTTTGATGTTGTTGGATACGTACAAGTAATTTATACAAATTTTGTATGATTTTTAATGGATAATGGCATCGGTACAAAGTAAACATACTTGCGGCTACTGACAATTTTAAATATAAATTCTTCTCTATATTGCCTTTTGTAAAAATATTGCATTAAAAATAAATGTGGTGAAAGTGAACCTTAGCCATTGATATCATATTTAAATAAATGATAAGTTTACCTTAGAAGAGCACAGAATTAATATCTACACCTAACAAACTACCTAATAATAAATTCCTTATAAAACTACGAAGTTTCGTTAAAATCGTGCCTACTACGTTGGCAATTTTCACAAGATTGATCAGTCACAAAGAAAATGTTATCTCGTACACCGTCGGTGTGGTCCAACCATCGAATTTTCGTGTTTAGAAAGCGAGGGAGGGTGCTTTCACGAAGGCGTTCCACGAAAGTGGCTCGACCAAACATAAATTAGGGATAACGAGCTACCTTGAAGGACCGATATCCAGCTCTTAAGATCGTTCACCGACACTGGGCATAATGGCGTTCCATTCTATGAGGTATAATTACAGACACGAGCCCCACCTCCGCCCATTCTCTAACTCTTTCGCTCGACCCAACCGCCAAGTATCATTGTAAATTATGACCCGCTTATATAATTGCGACCTTCCACGCATCCCAAGGTGTCATTTACGATACCCGCTGGTCGCTGGCTTTCGCGCTGCTTTCGAATTCAATTGATTAATTAGCCACGTTAATTAAGGCTCCCTCGGCGGGCGGTAATTAACGTTCGCACCCCTGGCAATTTCAATCCTACACGCGTTTCTGCACCGAGAAAAACCGACCGTACTTAAATGCGTATTTCAATTTCGCTAGGGCCCCTATGGAAGCTTAGACTGCCATCAACTTGATGACGTTGTAATTCTGGATTCGCGTTCTTGGGGATGTTTAATCTCGGAATTCTTGAGTTATAGTTTGTGTCTTTAATCCCCAAGACAACTCTATAAGATGATATAAGACTAAGATGGGCGCTTAGATTTTAAAAACTTTCGAAAAATTCAGTAAATAAAGGGTTAAAACGGGTAAATTCCCGAGGTTAAAATTTAAGAATAATGTCCTTCATTACAGTATATAATATAATTAATTATGTAATGAATCTTAATATTATGTAAAATTATTGGAAAATAAATTGTATGTTCAAGACCGGTAGCTATTTATGAATTAACCCAATAGTTTGGTCCAAAGATAGTTACTATCGACAAGTGTTTCATTCCTTAAGTATCTTAATTAATCTCAATCTATTGCACTTGTCAATTTTCTGACGATGTTGTCGGCTTATAAAATGGCGAACAACTTCGTGATACTTGAAACGTCACGGTTACTATCATAATTTAATTTTAACATATTTGGTTAGGAATACCTTTATTTATTTACTCTGCCATTCTGGATCTTCAAGCGACGCTTTATCTTAACTCTGCCTACAACCTAGTCTGCAGCTTTTGCTGGCAATATAAACAACCCTAAAAAACATGTCTCGGCGAAATCTTCTACAAAAATTCCTCGTCAATTCGAAGATCAGTCGAACCATATATTAAAGACGTTTTCGTCGACAATAAGTTCACGCAGCGCGTGAGTGAGCGTAGTAATTTAACTTTACGCCATAAATAACGCTGTTCACCTAAATGCACAGCGGAAAGGATAGCAATTTTTTGCACAATGGTAACTAGAACAACTCCAAGCAAAGCTACGAAGTGAACGGCGACTTTCTTCGATAAGAAGAACTTACATCACTTTTCTCCTGAAAGCAAAGCAGCGAGAAGGCGTGAAAGTTCCACGATTGTTCCTGCACGTGGTAAAAGGGTACCGTTAAATCCTTTACGATTATTCGTCGATAAAAGAAACACCGTGAATATATCGCGATGGAATTGCCGCGCGATAGGAAGTATCGAATGCAAAGAGGAACTCAGGATCTGTTTTTAGAATGACTGTCTGGCGAGTATATCGCTTTCCATTACAGATATCGAAGATCACGTTCGACGCAGAGGTCCTTTATCGTCGTTTCAGTTGGATCGTGCCAACTCGCGGCATTTCCCCGATTCCCATTTTACGATCGTGGATCCAACCCCGTGGACGTTCGTAAAGAATGCGGACGAAACGATCTAAGGTGTTTGGTGTTGTCTGATGACAATGACTCTCGAGGAAACGATTTATAGGCGCAAGATGACGAGTATATCGCGAAGAATACGCGAGTGGATGTTCCACCTTCCTGTTTGATAGTATCGTTACTTTTATTTTCCACTTGGTTAATTTAATTAAAATTTCCATACAATTTATTTGTGTCTTGTGTTCTATGTATGTAGTTGAACTTTATAATGTCTATTACATTTACCAATTTTCTGACGATGATGCTGGTTTATAATATCGTGTAATTTACTATGAATATTTATTCGGAACCTTGTAGGTTACTTTAACGATGTTCCATCTTGTTATTTGGATCGTGGTATCGTTACTCTCCTTTTGGTTAATTCAAATTTGCATACATACATTTGTGCTTTGTGTTGTATGCACAGCTCATCTTTAAAACATTTCAATTTCATCAAGGACAAATTGTTTTGATCGAACAAAAGAACAATCCTAATTGATCTGAACCGATTACAGTATGTTAACTACGAATGTTTATTGACTCCATCGAGGAAGAACAAAAATTGATTCTGAAGGTGAGTTACTAAAGAAAATAAATCTAGATAATATTCGTGAATAACTATGGTAGTTGATGTAACTATCCATATATCTTAGCTTCGTCATTATTTTGATTGAAATAAATAATATCTGCCAAGTATAATATATACCACTACTCACATTAAGAAATTATAATAACATCAAATAAAATTCGTTTTATTTCAAAATATTTTAAAATACCCCTCACTAAAAATCAAGTAATTTAGCACAAACTTGAATACTTTGTTGATTAATTAAATATTATAAAGAAGCTAACATCAATCTACATCCTACCTAACAAATCGTGCAACATTCAAACAAATTAAAAAATTCAAATAATACTTTTTCTAAACATCTTCAACATAGAACCCTGATACTGGTGCACGGCTAGCAACCCGAACCTAGCTCAATGGTAAAAAAGCTCAATGGTTAGCATACGTATGTACATCTCTGTAACATGCCGCTGGTATCGATGGAGTCAGTCTACGTCTAAGAAAAGAACAGTGGCCTACATTAGGGTAGTCTCGCCGGATGCAGACGTTCGACGTGTTCTGGCAGTGAAAGAGTCACGTAAAAGCCAGAGCGACCTGACCCGACCCGAGGAAAGGCGGCGCAACTCCGCCAAAACCAATCAAGCACGGTTTGGAATGCCGTTTTGCTCCCGGGGTCTTCGACTTCCATTTGCGGAATGAACTCAAAGAACCTTCCGCGCGCATTTCTCTTCCTTCATCCTGACCCATCGACTCTTCGACTCTGTACCGTCTTCCGCCGCTCGGTATGCAGGCCTGTTCGCACTCTATTTTCTCCCCGCGTGGGGGCAATTTAGCCTTAATTGAGATTCTACCAAAGCGCGTCCTTGATGAGTTCATCTAGATCCACCGCGTCATCGCGCTGCTTCCATTCCACGGCCGAATCATCTTGGACGGCGCGTCGACTTCTCGACGACACGGAACGATACGCGACGCTTTCAGGGTTCCCCTGAACTTTTTTTTAATCCATTCACTGCCAAGCGTGTGTATCAAGGCTGTCTATTACGAGATACATATTTTGTAGTTTGCGCTACAAGTTTACATTGATTGCAATTAGCCAAGGAAGTAAATTTGTAATCTTTTGAGTTACGAGTCATTGGAAAAGATGAACGAAAATTTGATGTAATATTTCTTTCTTAAAACAGCAAATTTAATGTCGCAGTTTATTATCAAAATAATAACTACACGTCTGTATTAAACCTTGACCAAGACGCTTTAAATTCGATTGACAGTGACTGGATCAGAGAGCGATGTCTTCGGGATATAAATTATTTTGATCGTAGAATGGAACAATTTTAGATGATACCGATCTATGATATCTTTGTGCTTGTGCGTTACGGTGGAGTGGAGTTTAATTTTGTACAATCGTGAATAATTTTAATGGCTATCTTCGTGTTCGTACATTAGAATACTTAGAATATCACTATATATGTATGTATTGTATATACGATAATAATATGGTAATTTTTAAACATTCCTGAAGCATGCGTGCTTCGCACCCACGAACCAAAGTGGTTTTTATCCGACACGGCCGCTGTAAATTCGCCAAAGCTCGACCCCCTTCGACCGATTTATCAGGCTGACTAATTGACGCTCGAGATACGCGATTTGCCAGGTCGCTTCTCCGCGGTCTCGTTATCGGCTTACGAAGGAAATCGTTTCCCCGCGAGGTAGGACTCGAAAGTGCATGGTCGATCGTGAAACGCGCCGCCTCCTTAATGAGCCAATTATTTAATTGCCCCCGCGCACACACCTTTCCATCGGACCAACGAAACGGGAGCCTTCGTGTTTCTCGAAAAAGCGCGCGATCCTCTCCGAAATTGTTTCGTCGCAGCTCCTCCAGGACTCCCCTCGTCTTGGTCCCCTCTGGGTCCCGATGCATCTCCATCGAGATTACTGGTCCGTTGGAAGCCCGCTGGTAATCGGAATTCCAGCGAGCGCAGCTCCTTTCGCACGAAACAACCAAGCGATCGTTCGTTCGGGGAAAACGTGGGACATCTTTATTTGTTAATTACCGCTCGAAGCGAAAAACGAGGAAACAGGAACGCTGGTTCGTTTGCCTCGATGCTCGAACACGATGTCGAATTTTTTTACGACGATAAGATTTCTCTCCGTGGCTTTGTACGCGAATCTTGTAACTTTCTTGTTCGTACGCTGTTCTGGGAAATTATTATGCAATTTCGGGCCATTCAATGGAATACTCGAGTTATAAACACGAAATTGTAAATACAAAATAACGGGGATAATTGTTAATAGTTCCTCGAAAGTGTGGGGCAATTTTAATTACTTTATTTTAGATGGTTCATCGAAATCAAGTTAACGGTATGTTTAACTTGTTTAGAGTTAAGTTACTGTTTCCTTTGACCTAAGTAATTGGTCCTTGCATTTATCTTAGAAGCATTTTTAGTTTTTAATAACTATATACACTGTATGCTTTTCCTTTCTTCATGTATGATTTGTATGTCTCCATGTCTTTTACATTTCTTTGTACTGTACTCGTTTTAATACCGTTTAGAGTGTCCTCTTACATTCCTTTACATATTTATTGAGATCGACTGGCCCTTTATAGCTCGGGTATCCCGAGATCGCTAAACTCGAACTGTAGTTCATGAAGGCAAACATTTGTCAATTACAGATGCTACAGTACTCCATGGTAACCACTAAAATTGCGTATCAATATTTATAAATTAATTTTGCAACGATATAACTCAATGGCATCGTCACAGGTTCGATACATTTCGTAAGTTGATATATCGTTTCAAATATTCTAACACGAAAGTAGCTACTAAAATTGCGTGTAAATATTTACAAATTAATTTTGCAATTACATAATTCGGCGATACCGTCAGCCATGAGCAATCGGGATGGCTCTAACAAGGTGCGCTCTAACGAGATAGACGGATACATTGTGTCAAGGAGATGCAATCAACGAGATAGCACTGTCTGAACTAACCACCCTGACGTCTCGCAGTGTACATACCTCGCACTCATCAGTCACGTAAGATTGAGTTTGCACGTGACGCGTGGTGCACCGCGACCTATGCATTCGCGTCTTCGATCCTGCACAACACCGTCGAAAGGGTATCTTTCCAGGAACTCGCGTGCGTTCAAGGAACGCTCGTATTATCGACCATTAGCCTCGGACCGTTAATTAATCGATTCCACGAATAATGGAAGTCGCAGCTGGCAAACGACCACGCCTCGGACCGTTGTTCGCGATAAACCGAGGACGATGCCGGCTCTTTCAGTCATTATGGCGCAAACCCGTGATAATGATCGGTTGATTAAGTCGGGGTGACCCACGCTGGCCCGAGACGTCGGCGGATCGCTATACGTGCTCGATAAAACGGTGAACTCGCATTGAGCGGTTTATTATGAATCACCGCCGGGGCAGGTAGCGATGTGTTCGATACACCTTCTACACGATCAAGCAATGTAACTTGTCGACTCTGTCACTGTGGATGATAGTAAGAGTCGTTCAAGGAAATGAGTACGCTAGATTAATTTCGATTTCTTTATACACACTCCACGTTTTGTTTATAGCTGTCATTGAGACGAATCGACGACAGGTAACATTTGACCGCTTCAACAAGTGATCTTCGAGGGACGTTGAACTTGATGTTACGGATACAGGCTGTTCCATCATGGTTCTTTAAGGAAATAAGTTTTCAAGATTACTTTCGATTTTTGTATATACACCTCATAGTTTGATTGTTAGCTATTATCGAGACGAGTCGACGACATAGGTCGTGCCATCAAGGTCCTCCAAGGAAATGAATTCTCAATGTTATCGTTAATTTCTTCATATACACCTCCTAGTTTTGATTTTAGCTCTCATTGAGATAAATCAACAACAGGTAATAATACGAGGGTCTTTGACTTTGTTATACATATGTGACACATGTCGTACCATTAAAGTTTTCCAAGTAAATGAGTTCTCAATGTTACCTTAAATTTCTTCATACACTCTACATAATTTTGTTTATTCCCATTATCAAGATGAATCAACGACCAGTAACAGCACAACTTGAATGTGTTATTATGTGTACGTCGTAAGGTTCTTCGAGGTAATAAGTTTGCAACGTCATTTTCGGTTTCTTTGTCCGTAACCCCATAATTATTATTCCGACCCATCATTCTAACAATACGTCCTTCGAATGATGTCGAATTTGTGACATGGCCTGTATCGTCACTTTCAGTGTCTTTTGTATACTATTTTGCAAACAACTCAACGTACCACGTACAACTACTTGTTGCTTCTCCCGACATCATACCACCAATGCACCCAGCCACGTCATCCAAACACAATCGAGGATGAGATTTCATAAGTCTAACCCTACAGTGTACGCTAGATCTAAAGTTGTAACGAGTTGTTCGTAATCGCGCCTGAAACTCCTTAAGGAACTCTTCACCTCCTACCTCCCAGAGATGGGCAAACCCCTAGACGCCGAATAAATCTGAAGTTTGCCGATGTGTTTTGTCTCGTTTCCTTTCTTGAAAAATATTCAAAAGAGGAAACGAGACAAACATGTCGGCAAACTTCAGATTTATTCGAAGCCTAGGGTTTTGCCTATCACTGCTACCTTCTTCTTTCCGTATCCAGTAACAGTACCATGGTAACAGTACCACCAGCTACGAGTATCCTCCCAAAAGTCTCCAACCATCAAGGTTCCACCAGCTCACCCAAAGCGTGGCGTAACATCACCGAGACGGCCTGCGCGGGTCAAGGCAGCACACATTTCAGGCCTCCTCGAACGCTCTTCTGCGAAGGTGCAATAAACATTGGTTCCGAATAGACCGGCGCGAGAGACGCCGCGCCGCGACACGCTACAATTTCGCGGTCTTGTGTTCCCCGGGACGTTTACACGCTACCTTGTTTACGGGTGATCGCGAGTCTGTCCCCGTCGTAAAACATTCGGTTTATGGAATAACGCGGAACACCGCGTCGGGTGTGCCTCGTCGTAATACGCGGTGCCCCGAAGAGGATAAGTCCCCCCCGTTTCTCCTCGACGGCGCGGGCGCACTCCGACCCCCGTAGGGCATGATTTATGACGGAGCCGACTAATTACCATGAGGCCGGCCCGGATACACAAGGAGATATCACAGATATTGATTCAATTATCGAGATTAATGGCCGCGGGATTGTGACGACGGTAGAGTCGGTGATTTATCACGGTGGCCAACGCGAGGAACCACCGCCGCCATCTACGAACGGCAACCGGCTGAGATCACCATTACCGTCGGCATCGGCATAACCATCGCTATCGGCATCGCCATCATCGTCAGCGGCCACGGAGAGAGAGAGAGAGAGGATAGAGCGTCAGCCGCGGTGCCCCACGAGAATCCTGGACCCGGCTAAACGTGTCAACGGGCGAGGGTCTGATTTACTTTCGTTCCCTAAGTCGTGACTAATCTCCGCGATCGGGTAACCGTGAGACTCACGAAGCCCCTGCGCGCACTCTCGCGGACCCGCTACGCTCGATCCGCGTGATAGAGTTTTTGGCACCGGATGTGGACTGTCGGTCTACACTTTCTCAGGTCCGAGACGGTTCGACTGGTGTCCCAAGTTGGAGTCCGAAATTTTGACTGGGAGGCCTCTTCAAGGCGGATGTAGATATCGATCGCTGTTGAATTATATACATATACGTTTGCGTTAAGCAAAAATGAATCTAGCGTTGAGAGGCACTGCCCTTTCTGTCTGTTAAAGTATCGGACTGGCACCACCAGGTCTGAGGACCCTTGACTGTTTGTCGTCGAAGTCGAGGGCAATAAACAGAGCGCAGGCAGAATTTTCTGTTCTTTAAATGGACGTTAGAATTTCTCTTTCGCGTAGGCCTGAGCATTTAGTTGGTTCTCGTTCGTTCTTTAAACGGTCAACACGTTTTTCCAAGCCGTCGAATAAAGTAGACGTTCAAAATAAAATAAAAGACTGTTATTAATTCTACCCATTTTCAATACTCGCTATATATTCTTAGGTCCTCGAGAACGGTTTGCTTGCAGTTCAAAGTTGAATTCCAACATTTTTACTGGGAAGCTTCTTAGGAAGTGGATGTGGACTAGTGATCGTCATTTTTTTTAGGTTCCTGAGGATGGTTTGCTTGGTATTTACAGTTACTCAAAATTGTTGACTGAGAAATGACAATGAATTGAGTTGGAATTCTATTGACAGAGAATGCAGACTATGGTCTCGATTTTCGCAGGTGCTCGAAACAGTTTGCTTAGAATTCAAAATTAAATTCCCAATTTTTTATTGGAAAGTCCTTAGGAGGCGGATGTGAAATAGTGAGCATGATTTTCTGAAACTCTCATAGACGATTAGCTTGATGTTCAGAGTTCGATTCCAAATTTTTGAGAGGGAAGTCTCTTGAAGACAGGTGTGGACTATTGGTCGCCATGTTCTTAGACCTTGGAAGATAATTTGCTTGATATCCAAAGTAATACTCCAAATTATAGACTTTGAAGTCTCTTGGCTGAGAATGTATCGGTCTCGATTGTTTTAGATGTTCGATGTTTCAAAATTTTGAAAGAGATACCAAAGCTAAAGTCTGTAGTTTTGACTGGAAAATTTCTTAGTAGGAGTCATTATGACTTCTGACTCTTTTTGAGCGATCATAGAAGGCGAGAGGCTCCTAGTATCTCGGACCAGTCTCAATGACGTCATTCCACTACTCTGCTTCTGTTGCCTTTCCCAATCAAACTAAAAAACCTTCAACCTGGAATGATCGCAAACACGTTTCCTCCATCTCGATCCAACAGCTGCTACGATTTCACGTCGAGGGTTTAAGGCGCCTCCAACGGAAACTGGAGCGTAATCCGTGCGATTTCGGAGTAACGACACCGCAGCGTATCGATTAATTGTTCTTCGATTTCTTCCGTCGCGTCGAGGGAATTCAACCGCGGGAGCGAAAAGAAACGAGGTCAAAGTAGCCCAGAAATGGGAGTGAACCGACGCGGTTGACGAGAAAATGAGGCAGAGGCGAGCTAAACGTAAAAGGTAATTAGTCTGACGGTAATGAGGGTCCGGTTTTTTTCCTCGTTCGCTCGAATGGTAGCACTTCTTCTCATTAGCGCGAACATACACCCTGGTTTGGCTTCGTTAGTCGGATTTTTAAACGTTTCCTTTACTTCCTTGGCGTTATATCGCCTCATATCGCTCGGGCTCCGTTCTCGTCGTGGGAATAGCGCCGCCATCGATATTCCAATAGCCCAGGCGGACGATATTCCTCGTTCCATCGACCATCTTCAAACGATTCGATGCTTTGATCGTTTCTACGTTCGCGCGATATTTATTTTGGGTCCGATATATGGATTGTTATCGGGGAATGTTTCGTTGGTTATATTGGAACGAATACGAGATTGATCTTAGAGCCTACTTGTGTTTTTTTTTTTGCGGAGGTCCATCAATGGAACACGAAGAGGACACTTTATGTACTATTGCTGAAGAAACTGGTAAATTTATTTTGATGGTTTAACGAACTTTGATCTTGGTATGGAAGAACGCACGTGAGCTGTGATTAGTCGAAGAAGCATTAATAAATATTTAATTGAAGACTGTTTTCGCGATTGCGAGATATCAGAGAGACCGAATTATGGACGGAAATAGCGCAAGGAGCAAAAGACGGCGGTAATCGCGGCGCGATTCAAATTTAATTCGCGGTCGTTGCGATCCAGGCAACGTGTAATAATCTTCGATTCCGAAGGGGGCAGCGAGCAAGAAATTGGCCCATTGTCTCTGCGAAATTATCATGACACCCTGGGGGCGCACGATCCGCGATAGCTGGACTGCGAAACGAGCACCTTCGTCTCGCGGTACACCTCGATCGATCGATCGTTTCGAGCACCTCGAGAGCTATCGCTTACCAACGGAAATCTTATCGTTTTCAATTTTCAAATCGTGGACGAAACACCGTTTACTGCTTCGCAGAATTCAACGAAATCTGCCACGTTTCTTTTTTTGGGCTATTTGATAATAAATTGCTCGCGTGATACCAATCATTTAGTTATTGTAACTGGATATTTTTGTTAGAGTAGAGTTATTAAAGTTAAATGTACGAAAGAAATGTTTAGTTTGCTCAGGTGCATTGTTAGATCTTGTTCAACCTTCGAGAATAAAGATTTAACCTCTCGAGGACCAATTTTGAATGAATTTTTTTCTGCTTTGGTAGAATACACACAAACCAAAGCAATTTTTATACACAAATCGATTTTGACATACAAATATGCTGTCTCCTTTAATATGATATATTTTTTAATTCTAAAAGGTATTGTGTCCATATCCATCAAGAGGTTAAGGATTTAATCAGATCTTATTCGGACACTCCTCGGGAATAAATTAAATACAGAATTTATACTTAATTCATAGTACCAAAAAACCAAGTAAAAGTCGAATCTAGGGAAGCATAGATTCTGTTCCCTTTCAAGAATACTATACTTAAAATAGTATCGGAGTGAAAGATAACTAACTAAATTTATTTTTCTATCTCTTAAAGAGTTTAAACATCGAGCTGCATTTTCTACCCTACTAAATCCATGATTATGTGCGTATTCAAATACTATTGAAATAGTATTTTCAAATATTTAGTTTCCTTATTATTCTCGCGAAACAAAACGTAACCAGAAGCAAAAGTACCTAGTCGACTCTCGTCAAAAACAATTATACCACAAGTCTACATAAAGCTGTCGACAATTTCTGTTGTATCTTCTCGTGTGAAGATATTTTACAACGATACTTTTCCCCTACAATTTCACTTATTGCGAAAGTTATTCCACGGGTTCAACGTACCCTACAGCAGCTTGCGTACGATGAGCAAATATCGCTACTTCCTATGCCCGTGGGATTTTCGACAATCGAAAATAAGTCGTGACTCATAAAGGAGACCGTTTCCTTTCATTCGGTGGACACTCTCTCTTACTTCCCTTTTTTTGTATATAGTGCCCGTTTGACTCAAAGTATCCGTTCGACTGCACCTGAGAGAGGAGAGTATTGGCCGATCATCCGACAGCTGGTCGAAGAAAATGCGTTCCGTGCGGGCTGGGATTAGCATAACAATGAGAGAGCCGTAAAAAAATCATCCTACGTCCGAATTCTGCATCATTCGGATGGCACAATCGTGGCGGAGATTCATCGTCCCTTCTATTATATTATACCGTGTTGTCAATATGCCCTGATGCGGTTGAATTGCGGCGAATTTAGCGTGATCGGTAGAATAAGCATTATGGATAATTTCGGTGGACGTGCGAGTGAATAATTCTTGATTAAGGGAATTATGGGTTTGGAAAAAATGAAGTTTGGGGAAACTGGTCTATAAGGGCCATATTAGTGGTAAAAA
This sequence comes from Hylaeus volcanicus, assembly GCF_026283585.1. Taxonomy (NCBI): domain Eukaryota; kingdom Metazoa; phylum Arthropoda; class Insecta; order Hymenoptera; family Colletidae; genus Hylaeus; species Hylaeus volcanicus. The sequence continues at coordinate 11,813,055 of NC_071983.1, read as the reverse complement.
AAATGCCGAGAGAACTTGATTTTTTGTAACATGAAAGCTTGTGATCATTTTAATTTTCTGCGCGTAAGTTATAAAAATTAAATCACGAATCAAGTTCAACATAGAATTGTGAATAAAATTTAAAATAATATTTTAATGAAAATACTAAAATAAAATTGTAAATAACGTTTAAAATATTATTCTAATGAAAATTCTAAATAAACCTCTACTTATAATCATAACTAGAATCTTAAATAAAATTTTAAATATTACTCTAATGAAAATCCTAAAAATAAAACTAAATGTACATAAAATCCTAACTAGAATCATAAATAAAGCTGTACATAAAATCTCAACTAGAATCCCAAGTAAAATTCTAAATATAATTCTAATGAAAATCATAAGTGAAGCTATAGATAAAACCCCAACTATAATCCTAAATAAAATTCCAAATAGACCGATAAATTCATTTCTTGATTAAACTTCAAAATGTGCAATCCTTAAAAAAGGATTTACAATCAGGCCGCTACAAATTAACATCAGCGCCCTATAAAACGTCGAACCAAAAGACAAAAAGAACACCCTGACAGTCTCCCGTCCCCATTAAAGCATCGCGTCGGAACAACTTCATTATGGAAAATAAATTTCGATACATACCGGCGCGTCGCTCCCCGTGTTTACTACCTTCCACAAAGTTGCGCTTTAACGCGCCCATAAACCTAATTAACGCGTCATCGGGCCTCCGCGCTTGGTAGCACCGCTAAGATGAATCTTCCCGCGCCTAACGAGCGCTCGATAGCCGTTCCACGTTCAACGCGTAAACGAAGATCATAGTGCGCGCGGAACAATAATTTTTGTCATAAGACGCTTACGGTAAATCCTCTGGAAGGCTTTCGATCTCCCGTGCCTCGTTTCTGCTCGATTCAGCGAGACGCCGTGCCGCGCCGCGCCGCGCCGCGCCGTGTTAAGAGGACTAAAAAGGAGAGGAGTGATCGCGATAGGTCCTCCGGATTCCTCGGCTGGCAAGGAAAAAAGGCCGGAGCCCTTTGCGACCAATGTTCAATAATTTTAACGAGCCACCGCGGCTGCTCTTCCCGGTTGGCCGAGATTCGACTTCATAACTTTAATTGGTACCCGAATATTTGCATGCCGTCCCGTCCATCTTTCCTCTCTTTTTTCACTGTCGATCGCGTCTTTTTCCCTTTCGCAATGGAACGATGGAGCCGATAATGTTACGGTGCCAATGGAAAGTAGTGAAGTGTCCGTTCGCGCGTTCAATCAATCGTTAGAATCTCGCACTGATTAAATCGAAACACTGACGATGGATGATAATAAACTACCCTAAACAAATTCATGACTTTGTTTCTCTTCGACTTATGTAAGGGGAGGAAATAGGTTTAGTTGACTACAAAAAAAAATCATGTTTTTTGATTGCATAAATTGTTAGTAAAACTATTCAAAAATTTGTGCCTAAAGTCTCAAGTAAAAATTTCAGTTCGTTCTGATGTTATGAGCGGTTAAGTGAGCGTCCCTCGTTAAAGATTGTTATGACTTTATGGCTAGCATGATTTTTATACCATGTTTCTTTATCGTACTATATTTTTAATGGATTTTTCAAAACGGTCTTCAATGCTACCTTGTTAAAGTATTTAACCTAGCTTCTACCTCATTGCCATTACAATATGTCTGTACACGAAGTATAGTAATCATTAAATTTTGCCGATTGTCATTCTTCTAACAGATTAGAAGTAACTTGAAAATTATTAGATACAGAAAAATGAATAATTTAAATATTTGCATTAACGTTCAATCATTTATGACTGTGATTTAAATAGAAATATATAGTCATAGTTTTTGTACGCTCCATTCTTTTTAATAACAAATCACACGGATTGCTTCTAAATACGTTTATTTTAGAAAAACACAGAATTAATTTCCGCATCTAATATTTTTCTTTCAACGCAACATATGTTCCATCGTTATAAAACATAAACATGCGTCACTTGAAGCACCGTAAACCTTACTCTAAACCCAGAAAAACATCGCGTCTCTATCCACTATTTGAATTCATTCTGAACATCACGCGAATTCTACAGACGGTAAACAACAATTTCGAAGGAAGAATAATTTGGTACCGAATGGGTCGTGTACCCCGTTCACGGAGTTAGGCCCGGGGCCACAATCCCGAGATACGTTGACGGGATCGCGAGAAATATTGCAGGATCGCGTTCATCACGAAAATCCACGTTTCCCCGCGAGCGGGGTATCAATTTCGAGCATGGTCGATACGTTCGACCGGTTCCTGGGTAACTGGCGGCCCTTCGTAGCTAGTTTTCTCGGGGTCACGAGGGAGTAAATAAATTCAGCGAATAATTCTGTCGGGTAGAGGTTCGTCGGTGACCGGTATGGGCGTGTTTAGCGTCGGGGCTATCCAAGCGAGTCTGCGGTAGCCCCGGGACATCACGAGTTGAAAAGCACGCTCCTTCCTTCGACCATTCTTCTCCCGCCACTCTTTATTCCGCCTGTATCGCCCGAGACGTATTCGTTCTTCACGCGTTTCTCGTTTTGCTCGAATCGTACATCGATAGGTTAAGTTACCGCGATTTACTTCAACGTAGTTAAAAACATGCACTGAATCGAGTAAGATTGCTACAAATGTAAGCCGGTCTGTGAAGCACTCAGAGATGGGAGTTTATTAAAATTACTTAATAATAATCGTTAAAAGTTACAGCAAAAATATTGTTACAACGGAGTAATTTTGTAAACAAATTGGACATACACGGGTAAAATCGACTTGCCTGGTGGCTCTAGCGTTAATTTTCTTACGTTCATTGCTCAGGAAATTCCCATCGCTCCCACGGACTGGATTCCCAGTCCAACAGTGGATAAATCACCATTCGGCACGAGAAACTTTAACCCAGGCACACCGGAATCCGCAGTTTGCGAGATTCTCGAAAGCTCCGCGCGGAGTTTCGGGAAGGCTTAAAGATAAACCGACCAAACCCCGTGATTATTCTCATTACACGTTGTTAAAGATTTTCTCGTCGAACGGTATTCCGGCGTCGTGATGCGTCTTTCAGCGGCCCAAGGAATATCAAATTAGTTCGATTACCGTTTGAAACCGTGCCGGGTTGGCCGAGGTTCTCGTAGACCGCCTAATTTCCGTCAACTTCGACTTTCGAAACTCTCGCGGAACGCCATTACCTTTTTATCGGAGACGGAGAAGCTGGAGAAGAGGCGAGAAGAAGTTGCAACGACGGATCGATTGGAGGAATAAAGAGAACGACTAGCAAGTTCCACTTCACGACGCGAAATTCATAAAAGGACTATTAAGGATTATATGAAGAAGATTATCGTATACAGCGTGAGGATGATTTTAGGAACTGATATCTACATTGTTTTTGGCGACAACGTAATCAAATTAAATGTAATAACGACTGTTCAAGTGTTCAAGTGTTTTTGTATCGAGATCAAATATTCCGATGATTCGTAATAATTAATAAGATTGCGATTCTTGATGTATTCATAGGGAATTTGAATGTGCAAGAAACTACAAAATGCACATATGTAAGAATATATATAAAAAAAATTAAAAAAAAATTGATCATAATATTCATATAATAATTTTAGAGAGTAAAGTAAGAGTAACATAAATTCCTATTTAGGTTCGATTTTAGTAGGTAAGTTTGCAAAGACTTTATTTTATTTTATAAAGATCCGCAGTTTAATTAATAATAAAGGACACGATTGATTCACTTTTTGAATACTTTACTTTATGAATTCACTTCTAGTATCCTGTCTGCTTCGACATACTCGAAGATGTGGTTTATCACCAAAAATCTGAATTTTCACGAATGCGAACCACCAATGAAAGAAATAAAAAGAGAAATAAAAATAGTAAAAGTGGCACAAAAATAAAATACAATATTTTTCGTATGGATCCCCTTGAAATCCGAATGAACTGAACTGTGTCCTATTAATTGCTTGCTGCTCGCTGGACGTAGTCGGTCACTGGGATCGAGTTCGACCAGGAAATGGGTTTCGCCATGAGAAAATTAACTTTTCGAATAAATAAGAGTAACCTAGGCGCGAGGGAGAGAGATGCGAGGGTACGATATCGTGGCGAAGAAAGAGCCAAAGATCTTTATCCTCCTCTGGCAACGCGAAGTCAAGGGAGAAACCGGTATATAATCGAGCAGTCACCTATGCACCGGTTCTAGAGGGGACGCAGGGCGCAGTAATGCAACGTGGTAAGAAAGGTACGTGACCCGCGCGAAAAAAAGGTGGTGCGCCACGACGAGAGGGGGAGGAGAGAGAGAGAGAGAGAGAGAGAGAGAGAGAGAGAGAGAGAGAGAGAGAGAGAGAGAGAGAGA
>NC_071983.1:11691793-11808693 GCF_026283585.1 Hylaeus volcanicus | reverse complement strand
AGAGAGAGAGAGAGAGAGAGAGAGAGAGAGAGAGAGAGAGAGAGAGATCCCGAGGGAGAAAAAGGGGCGCTTTTGTCGGCACGTAGCAGCGTTAAACTTTTATCTCTCGCTTCATCCGACTTCACTTCCGCGCGCTCCCTGTCCTCGCGCTCGCTATTTCGCGACGCGTCGCTGATCGCAATCGTATTAGGCTGTTTGTTTTTGCCCGTCGCTTGGGGCAATTAATTAGAAAACGGCAACCTGAACCAAGTATTCGACCAGCCGATGAATTTTGGCCGACAGACGCGCGCCAGGAGCTTTGCTTAATCGTCTTCGACGCTCTACATCAGCTTCTGGCAATCTGTTTCGAGGTTGTAGATTTATTTCGTTGTTTTTATCAACGTTCATTTTAACTTCTCATACTTCAATTTTGATCTTGGCTAAACGTAAGTTGGTGGCGGTGAATACTTCTAGTGAAAAGGGTTCATTTTGTATGATTTAGGTGCCTGACAGTTGCTCAAAATACCGATTGGAGTAGAGGACTAATTATATCGAGAAATTACTTTGATTTTGTTCCTTCTCTACAATTTTAATTATATTCTAACATTTTAAATAGCTATGCCATGATCGTGAGCAGTTTTAGTGTTAAAAATCAATCCTAACAATAATTGTAATGGAGCAAGATTTCTAAACAAAGATTTTTCTTATATTATATTATCTACCGTAGTCTTATCCGTAATTATTATTTAAGGCACAATTTGAAAGATCACGAGTCCTGGTGAGCGTCAAATAAGAATAACCCTAACATATAGTCCAATAAATATTGTAGTACTTATCTGGAAGAGACATTAAAATTTCTACTTCAATAAAAAAATATAAGGTACACAAATCAATCCTGTGTCTTGACATTTAATATTTGTAACCATAGTTTTAATAAAAATTATTGGCCCATTTTGTAACGTTAAATTACTAATCTTCTAAGTCCTCAACCTGACCTATACATACAAAATTCAGTAGCTAACAATATATACCACTTCCTTTCATTTTGAAATTACTATCAGCTACCAGACTTCACCAGAAGCTCATCAGAGCAACTCTTTCGATTAAAACTAAAGTCGTATCGTTCAAACGATTCCACCGAATTCTCGCGATCCTCGGCGCGCGAGAAGACGATGAACTCGGCACACCGTGGTACGTGTTCTACGGCTATCGATCCTCGAATCGACGATGATCTTCGCCGCGAGCACGGAGATCTCGACACCCGTCAAAACCCCATAAACGATCCGACTCCGTATCGCCGCTAAGCCGGAATCCAAGCAAACGGTAACGATACGATCTTGCGAATCCGTGCGAATGCCGGGATACTTGCAGTCGCCGGTCTGAAAAAGGAGGATATGAACGATGGAAGACACGAAGGAGGAAATACTCGCGGCCAACGAGATCTGGGACCGAAAGAGTTTCGTGCTGTCCGCGTTCGCGCGTGCTCTGATTGTGAGAGCTACGGCCACCGGAAACTCGCCTCGATCCTCTTTATTACGACGATCGAACGACCGTTTTCATCTTTAGGTAGCCAGGATACGGTGTACGAATAAAGGGACACGAGATACAGAAAGCAGGATCGTTTGATATGACAAGACTTTGTCGTTGAATTTGAATACTATAGCTCAGGGTTTGATATACAGACTTCTAAGAAGTCAGATTTCCATGGAACTCGAGAACCATTAAAATCTGTTCGATTCTTCATTCATCACAATTCATTACAAATTTCTTGGTTTGCCTATGGAGCACAATTTGTATAGGAGAGCTGTTAACTCTTACGAGGTGTCGATGCTTTAGACTCGATTACTTATTAGTAGATTCTAAAGTTATTAATACGTAGACTGTTGTTCTTTATGCAAAATAAAATGTTCGCGAACGTCCCAACAAAAATTGAACCTAAATAGGAATTTATTTTATTCTGCAAATATCATAACATGAACTTTACTTTCAATCTTTTTTTATATTCTTGCACATTGTTTGCAATTTGTAGTTTCTTACACATTCAAATTTCCTATAAATGCATAAAGATCCGCAGTCCATTGATATGTATCGAGTCACGACTATTGCAGTGGTGGAAATGAAGTTTTCTTTAACGAACACAAATGACGAACTATCGTAACTTTTTCTACTAAAAATACGCTTCTCTATTTTCGAACAACTAAAAAGCTGCTACAGCTACTTTCTGTGCGGCAAAAAGTTACTGCGTCACGTCCGACATGACAAACGTTTGATACAGTAAAAATGACAATGTCACGTAGGAAATGATATATACGTCCATTAAGGATTAATTAAACAACGACAGCAGGAAGAATTCAGCTCGTCCTATAGTATTTATTTAATTTTATTTGTAATTATTATAGGATGAATATTGACGTAGGAAGTCATTGCGAAGAGGATGCACCATGCGCTACAAGATATAGTTGTCCACTCATCGTTTATTATTCTAAAGTAATAAGAACGACAAGACGAAGACGGAACAAGATATAGCACAATCTATTTCTTGTACACATTGTATTATTTATGCTAAAATTTACGATCTATTTATTTCTTCTACATACTATATTCCTAACACTTAATTATACACTGATAAAATTAATGCCAGAAAAATTCAGGCACTTATTCCTCGATTTGAATATTACTCAAGGAAAACAACGACGAACAAAATTCTTTTCTATTAAAAATCAAGCACTTTCTAAAAAATTATTCATATTAATACCATCACTATGTCACCTAAAACCTAAACTGATCAATCAAAGAAACCTAAATATTCTATTATCAAAAATTTCTATCCCACGATACGAACATTGCTATCTCTACGATAAGCGACGAAATAAAAGACCGACTATATTTAATAATTTTTAAGAGCATGAACCGAGAGGGCAACGAAACTGCAACGCTGAAGGAACGTTCTCTGGAACGTGATATCGCATGTCGTGGAAGCTGTGGTCCGATATCGTGGCGCCTTCCGCGAAAATCGTTTCGAGGGTGTGAAACGCGAGTAAGAGTCGAAACGGGAGAATGCAGCGACGGTGGCCGAGGGAACGCGCAGAGGGAAAGTGGACTTGGATGCCATAATGCGATTACGACGCCGACGTTTACGAATGATTCGGGGACGATACTTTGGTAGGTAGATTAAGGCCACCGGAGTTGAAACGAGATATCGTGGCAGGTCGTTTAGGCGTCGCGGAGTACTCTCCGGTTGAAAAGTCAGATAACGCCGCGGACAATGTTGGGACGAGCCAAAGTGCGCAGCATCGCAATTCGGATCTGTTATTCCTTTCGTTTTTAATGGAGCAAATTTTTTGTTTTTTTTTAATTACTTTGTTTAAAATCACACCAACTACATGGTTACTAGTGACCACGTTAATATCTACAATTCAATTACAATTTATTCGTTATTTCATATTTCGTTAATATATCTACTAGTTTGAGAAATTCGTTTCTATTGTTGAGAATCGTCTGCATATTATTTAAAAGTTTGAATTCTACTCGATCGTGCTGTATTCCTTGACATTCTTCGATTAAATGTTTCAATTAAATTACAACGATCAAACTTTTTTTTATTATTACCCCGTTTTTGTTGTAAAACTGTTACCATCGTATTCCTGACATTTCTCTGATTAAAATGAGACCAAACACGACGCAATTCGCAACATATTTATCCCGGTGTTGGTCGCCATTTTCGCATGTCGCTCCGTCCTCTTCTTCATTCGCTGTCCTTCTTTATACTCGAAGTTTGTTGGCAAAACATTAGAAGATACAGTAACGACTGAATGAGGCATGCAAAATCGGAGACCCAAAATATCGACACTCGAGGTTTTTATGTGTTTTTCACTTGACTCCGAGTCGAGCGTCGAACGTAGAAAAGGACAGATAGTGAAAGAGAAAGAGGTCCGAGAAAAGAAAATACTCGACAGAAGCGTATCAATCGGTGAAAATCATATTACACCGGTGGTCGGGGCTACTCGGCCAAAACTACAGCCAAAAGAAATGTGAATGGGCTGGCAGGAGGGGGGTTGGTAGATATCTGACAGACATACAGGGTATCCCAGCCTAAGTGATTAGCAAACTTTGAAGCGTTATAGCTTGAAAACTAATAAGAATCGGGTAAATACATTAAAGCTTAATGAATTCGTGTTGAAAAGTACTATCGCATGGTATAAAAAAAAAAAATATATAGTTCCATTTGAAAAACGAAACTTGACCATCATATCACGTTAAACAACAAAGTTAACAAAAATTCCTTCGCGCTGAAACATGAGGCCCATTTTACCATGCAATTTCCATATTTGAAATTTTCCATTCGGCCGATAGTTTTGTAGTTAGAGCTCTGTATCACGTAGGCTGGGACACCTTGTACGTGGAAATAGCAATGATTCTTTGTTGAAGAATGTCGAAGATCTTCGTTACCACGACTATCAAATTATATAATTAAATCGCGTGAAATGTAATGGAAAAGGATCTTCAGCATTTTTTCCGATGAAGACAATTATAAAATATATCTTGCAAACAAAATTTCATTTATCACTTTAGCTCAATACTCTAATATCAAATAACGAAAACGTTCAATCGATCAAACAAAAAATGTGCCTCTGCAAATATAGTCTTTGAATAAAGTTTTAGTATACTCTCTAAGCCGTTCATTTCCTTCCATTAACAACTTTCTCCAGCAGATAAAATCATTTCGTGTCAGCTGTAAGACGTTCGTCGAATATCTGCGAGATTCATTGGAGTTGCAATTATAGCTGGTACCATGGAAGGGTTAACCTTGTCAGTATTTCAGTCCATCCCTGCACCATCTGTCACGTCTATTTCCACATTGTCGCGGCTCGAAATGCTACTTGGATCCGTGCAGATCGTTTCAAGTGCAAGCCACGTGGTATCTCGCGACAATGGCCGCGATGCTTTCGGTGCACGAGAGATCCTATCGAGACGGAATAGCGTTTATGCGCGATGTGGCCTGCTGCCGTGGTGGCTCATTAAAAGTCTGCACTCGTGGCACCGTAAAGAGACGTCTGTTCGGCGGTCCGTTCGTTATCTATCGTGTTTTGCTCGTGTCAGAACAAACTTACGGCGTGCCGTGTCGACGTGTGCCTCTTCTTGTACGACGCGCGAGGTTCTCTGCTCGTGACACGATAGCGACGAGAACCCTCCCTAGCTTTCGTTTTCTCTTTCATTGGGGTGTGTGTAATAAGTTCGTTCGCGTCCTTACCTGTTTCGAGAAGTGTTATCCAAAGACTTTGTTTGTGAGTCAAAAGGATTTTATAAGTTTTTAGAAAATGTCCATTATTGATTACAATTTTTGGAGGCAACAGAAGGCAACAGGAAGCGTATCGAATGGAAATTATTTTAGTTTAAGAAAGAACGTGTTTAACCATGGACAATTTTCAAAATTTCGAATAATTCTTTGGCGTGCGTTAAAATATGGCGAAGACTGCGATAGTCGATACCTAAATTTCGAGATACTACTCCAGAAAGTGTCCAGTGCCCAAACATTGGCAGTATCGTTCTTATTATAAGACGTGAACAAGTCCATTCGCATCTTATGAGAATATTAAATACTGCCAAGTATATAAAGAAATTTACTAATGATATACATATACGTCATTTTGTTCTATAACCTTCCACCATTTTTGGGTAATATTATTAACCCTTTGCACTCGAGATGTTTCTTAGCGTTCTATTGCCATGAATTCTAAGCTATCTAGATTTGAGAATAAAGTCACTTTTACCTCGCCGACAATCATTTTATCGACACTTCGAGCTCTAAAGAAACATTATTGCTGATAGATTTGCTGCGTGAAACCTAATGGTGACTCTCGGTCACCTCTCGAGTGCAAAGGGCTAAAAAAATTCAGTTCGCGTACATTTATTCCTTGGATGTTTCTGAACGAGTTCCATTAAAAGAATGAAAATTCAAAGGGCCTTCGATTATTCTTGCGGAAGCACTCTGACGCGAAGCAGTATTTGCGGATATCGCACGCTTGTCCTTGTATTACGCATCGCGTAATATCGATGGAATCAGAGCGAGATCGAGATCGAGATCGTCCGCGTGGTTCGTTATGATTCAGTCGGTAGGAATGGCGGTAACACGCGTCGAGTGGCATCGAGATAAGCTTAAATTCTAACGAGTACACGTACCGATACAGTTAGCGGTCGCATAATCTTCGATCCGGGCGGAGGCAAATTAAGATCGTCCCGAGATCAAGTTCCAACGTTAATGTACGGTAAACAACGTGCCCTCCGCGCCAAACGAACGGAGGATTCTTTGCATTTCGAGCCGAGGCCGAGGCCGGGGCATCGTTAAGGCATCTCTTGTGATCTTTATTGAAATCAAGCTTTTAGAATACTCGTGTGCTCGTCTCGATGAAAATTATCTTTTGTATTAAAAGGGCATTGGTTAGATCTGATATGGAAGGAAACTGGGCTTATTGTACGTATTTTTCTAGGAAAATACGAAATGTTTGCAAAATTGCTCGAAATAGAATAAATTATGAATAAATTATGAATTTGCATTCGAGTTTTTAGTTCGATCTAACATTCCTACCTTTATAGTTATTAAATGTAGAGACCTTTAATAGTTCCCTTTATAGTCTAATAAATATAAGCTCTTTTTATACTTATTTGATGTTAGAACATGATTTCGAATCAAATGCATGTTTTTCTATAACTACAAAAGGAATTGATGTATGGTTCCTGTAAATACTCTTCTAGAAAAATATTAACAGTTTGCGAACTTCCGGAGAGACGAATTCAGAATTCGTTATATTCGAATTTCTAGTTTGATAATATAATCTTGTCTCTATAATTATCAGAAATATGTAGATTATTCGTCAGAATATGATTTCGAATAAAATACACATTTTCCTATAGCTACAAAGGAAATTATTAGAATGTACCTGTTACTTTCGCCGACAAAATGTGATAAAATATCTTCAAAAATGAAAATATTCACCGAATATTTGTCGCAGAAAATCTAGAGTTATATTACAAAAATGAAAATATTAAAAAAGGCATCCTTGATTGACAAGAAATGTGTTTAATCTCGTCGAATGTTAAGACTATTCTACGAAATAATAAAATATTTAATCGAAAGAAATGTATTTTCTTCTTAACCCACGTCTATGAATAAATCCTCAGATTTTAATAGAAGGACGAATTTACCGCGCGAAAGTAAAAGAGAGAAAAAGACGTATAGGTACGTACATGCTATCTTTTTGCCAGGCTAGAGTCGAGGGGCAGAAGCACAGTGTTTGCACGAGTTTCGCGGTGGAGGCGCGTCGAAATCGTAATTGGTAAAAAGTTTGCGCGACGAAACGCGATTTCACGTCTTTAACTCCGGCCATCGATCATGCTCGATCGAGGAAGCGAGTTCCCCTGAGAGATGAATCGACGCCGATTACATTTCTCTAACAATAAGTAACACGAAGGATTTACCGAAGGACATGCAAAAAACAAATTTCCTTAACAATTTTTTTCCAGAAAAGGAACAAATATTTTTTAATAAAAACGTTTCCTTGCAACGTTTTTAATGTTACTTATCGACTTTTCGAATTTAGACTTTTATTTTAGTATTTTATTTTTACTACAAATTGAAAATATCATCGAAATCTAAACGTTGTATTTATGTTTGTATGATTAAAATGATCAAAATGATCTCTGATTATGTCTGTCTATTAAAATACAGTGGATATTTAGTTTCTTTGTGTTTGAGAGTAGTTAAAATGGCTGACAATGATCGGTCGCACGAGACGAATAATTGGCGGACGTCTTGACACCAGTTTCCATGAAGTTCTATCTATATCAGGCTACCGGGAAAAGATAGGACAGGAATGTCTACCTGATCTTCCTCGCGTCCAGTTCTCGGCCTTCGAAAGCTTCCGAGGACCCCTCATTAAGCAACGCTAACTTTCCTAACGATGTTTATCGGTGACAAAATAAATCCGAACAAGCTATCTCTCGCAGATTGCTTAATTTAACGTGAAATATTAATTCTCTGTACATTACAAGGGCGAATGTGCAATGTGTTCAATTTTAAATGCATGCACTTTAACGCTAAACCTACCGGTGTTCATTTGTAACTATTTCTACCGTGACGGAATAAATAACTAGTTTTAAAGACACGTTTTTCAATTAAATGGAAAAATATTTTACGTGAGATTAAGCTGAAGAATCCATGACACGATTGTACATTCAATTCATACATTGCATATATACTGTAAGAACTATAAACTAAAGTTTGAAAACGGTCATTTCACCGATTATGGTAAATTTAAATTTAAATCACATTTTGAAAACGTCCCTTTTTCATTCAAATATCTGCGGTTTTTGTTAAGCAAAGAATTATTGGTCAGATTTTGCAGTGCACAATTAAATTTACAAACTGTGCGTGGATTAATATTTGTTGATTTCTACTTTTACATTTGTGCATCTTTTGAACACATTGATGCCCCATGTACTGTAATTCGTTAAGGTAGACATATTCAGCTTGAACATTTATTGTTAAATTATAGAGTTCTGAAAATGCTAAATTTATTTGGTTAATTTTGATATTATTGAAAATTTGTAAATCTAACGTATATTCTGAAAAGTCACATAATTCTTCCCCATAACAAAATCAACGAATGATACGTAACAAGGCAAAGGACAATCCCTTCCCGAAACTGTATACATCGAGTCCAAGTAAAAACATAATGTTTTTGGTCCTAATCAAATTTAATATAAGCTAAAAATGCCTCGATTCCCGGTTTCTTCATCAGATTCCATTAGCAACAATAACCCGCGAATATTCCTGGTAAAAGATCAACTTATCCGCTCCCCTTCGGAGTCAAGGATCAAGGATAGCGAAACGACAATGGCGATGCCGTAACAATGAAATCGAATCCGCGAAACAGTCGCGCACAAACCACCCCCTCGGAATTGGCCGGTACCTATATTAATTTCATCGTGACGTCGGCGGAGATTCTCGTCGGAGAGGAAGCGGACAGTTCGTGGAAAGGCTGGCGTATCCCCGTGACCGCCTACCAAAAGGATTCTCTCGATCGAGAGGTCGGAGCACCGGGGCAGAGGATTATCGGCCACGAAATCTGCATAGGCAAAAGTCGTGAACCATTAAAGTCGTCGGCTTAAAGGCAATTTTATGGCGTCCATAAACCATCGCGACTACGGGCCAGCGTTCGTATTACGCAAGGATTAGAATCAGGATACAAGCGAGCGGACAGCAGGTGTCCTCCAGGATCGCATAAAACCCCAACACGGTTTTTTTCAGATTCTTTTCCCCACCGTTTTACGTTTTCACGCGGTATCCGCGATTTTATTGGCGCGAATCGCGGACATTTCCAAGCAAAACCGTGCGAGAAGAAGAAACTCGTCCTCGTAATCCCGAATTCGGGAACCGAGACTCGTGTTTGGGGAGGAAATCGTAAAATCGACGAACATCGGGGACTTTCGATGCCGGGGGTGATATGGGTGATAATAAAAGCTTGTAACGTTTTCGATTGGGGTGTTCCTTATCTTCAGTCGAAGTTTATTTTCAGTTCGTCTTTGGAGACGTGGAATAATGTAGAGACAGAAAAGGAAATTCGTTGGTTATAAAGTGCAGTACGGTATTAAAGGTACGCAATTCGTTTGGACACGATTATGCACGTTGGTTCTTTCCTAGGAAGTACGCTCACATCACAGTATAATCAATATGTATTCATTGTACAAATGTATTCTTATAATTTAAAAATTAAAGAATATACATTAAGAAAGAAATCAGTTTTTTGACCTTTAACAACGATTTCGCCATAAGGATAATATTGCAATAATATTATTAGAATAATTTATTATTTCTTATTATTATTATAATATTATCTTTAAGGGGAAGTCAATTTTCCTGGTCAAAAAATCGATTTCTTTTTTAATCCATATTCCTTAATTTAATGTATTCTCAATATATTGATATTATTATTACGATATCACTTACTTTAAAATAAGATTTTCAAGTATACTAGTTTCATTATTTATGTTTAGTATGTCTAGGCGTCAGCTATCTACCAATTATGTACGATTCGTCAGGTGTAGAGAAATAAAGACGTAATTTGTAATAAAGTTAAATATAATAGAAATTAATGATTGTCTATGGTATTTAAGACGTGTTGTATACTTTTTTTTTTACACCAGAAGAAGCACAATTTAAAATATAAATAAAATTTAATTTACACCGGAAATCAGTGTCTTAACACATCACTTATTTGACATTAAGTGGATTGCCAATCGAAAGAAAAACTTTTAATAAAATATTAATGCTAAGCAAAAAGTTGCAGTACTTATCGACCCACCTAACAAATAATTAGCCAAATCCTCGACATACTAAAAATAAATACTTAAGCAACTATGTATTTTGGATCAAATAGAATAAACAAGAAATTTTAAAAAACTCTCAAAACTGCTGATCATTGTGAATTGTCTAAAAGCGATACTCGATAAACGAAAATTTCTCTCCAATCAGCATAATCGCCCAAAGGGAGAGACCGTTCAGAGACAAAAGGAGTAAAGGAGAACTCGCTGTGGAAATAATCGGGTCGCCAAAGTGAATCGTTCGCCACTAAACGCGATAAAACCGGAGTCAGGGAGGGCGTCGATAAAAAATCGCGTCGACCGAATCGCCTGGCCGATGGGGTAGCCATCGAGAAAACTGTTTCGCCGCAGATGAGGTCGTCGCGGCCGGCGAAGGACGAACGAGACCGCAAAAAAAGCGAAGTTGAGGACCGAGGAGACGAAGGCCAGAACGATCTGCAAAGGAAATCGATCGAATATCGTTCGTTCGCGCGATGGGGATCCGATCGAGGCACGATACTCCACCTCGCGCCGTGAATCTTGGCTGATTTATACTTCCAGGAAATAAAGGGGTGATTTAGCGGTGCCAGCCCATTGTGAATCGGTACACGCAGATGCTTCCGCTTTTGGAAAGCGAAATGGCCGCGGAAATCGAATTATCCGTGAAATTCGCCGATACTTTCGACTTCCTTATGATTGGATTTAAAAAAATGAACGATTTCCGCGGTAGAATTTAATATTAATCTTCCTGGCGAATGTGTGTTGAGCTGTATGTGTATTACGCACGGTCGAAGTAATCGATAATTGAAACTGAAAGTAAATACGTGTTCATAATCGTTCTTTATAACCAGTGGAATGAATTTGTATCTTCAATTATTATTGGAATGTACACAGACCAAAACTAAAATTTAGTATGTCTTCTAGTACATGTTTTACCTTCCCACTAGTAAAATATGTTTGTGTATTTATTGCAGTTTCTGCTACCTTTTACCATCTATCTATCGATTACGAGTAGATTGTAGATTTTTACGCGCTTAGTGGAAATTTTAATGTACAAGAAATTACAAAATACACAGAATGCAATAATATAACAAAATGTTGAAAGTAAAGTTCATATTATAGTATTTACAGTGTGAAATAAATTCCTATTCAGGTGGAATTTCTAACGTTTCTAACGCATCTAACGTTTTATAACTCGCTATATCGTCTACTAGTTCGTGCCATTAATTAGTTCCAAAACAATTAAGTTGTGATGAAATTTTGATTTCGAAATTTATTATTTGTTCTAATGAAAACCACGCATAGATCTTTCATTTACGCGAACTCGATAAGATGGCGAAACTAAGGTTGTACATTTCTCAAAGTATTACGTTCACGACCGAAGAATGAACGATTTCGTGAGTAAAGGAAATTTCAAAATATCGTATACTGCTATCTGCACGATAGTACGTTGAAAATGATACCATAAAGTCTTTTTATCTTCAGAACTTTCAATTGCGACAAAACCTCATCTGGGCGAGCAGCTTATACAAGCATCGAAGTCTCCACGAAACGGTGACTTCAACGCTTAGTTGAAGCAAAGTTCTCGCCGACGATAAAAATACTGAAGGTTGACAAACGATAATAATTCAAAAAATTAAATACATTTTCTGAATTCTTCTACTAACAAGGAAAGCTTTTTAGGTGTCAATAATAGATAAATGGTAGGTGAAAATGTAGACAGCAATAGGCTATCTCCGAAACTATCACAGATAGAAGAAAACTTTTTGAAAAAAAGTTTCATGGTTTTCTATCTGCATATAAAATCTGACCCTAAATTTTGTAAAAAATAATTCGTTTATAATAATAGCTTATTGCAATTGAAACTTTAGGTGGTCGTTTCACCTCCTAAATATGAAAACGGACCGATATAAAGAAATACGTATATTTTATTTTTTCGATCCTTTAAAACATATCCAAAAATCAAAACAATCGGAGGCGGACACCTAAAAAGCTTTCCTTGTAAGCTCAACCTTACGATTTCGTAATTAATATAAATAGATTACTGACTTACAGATCTACTTTCTGTGGCAAATGCCACGCTCCGCTGATTCCTATTGACCGAGTATCCGTGCTACGTTAAACGAACACAGAAATTGGACTTACCTGAAACATAAAAAAGTAATAGACCATTAGTAAGAGAAAAGTGGTGAATATTTGTGTAGATAAAGTAATGGTTCGACCCTGTAGAATTGACTTTTCCTTAGATACATGGATATTACGAAAAAACGTAATTATTTTAAACGTTAACGGTAAATACGACTTTGAACAACGCTTTCGTAAGATCGAATACGAGCTAAACATTGGAGTCTTCGAGGAACATGGTAATTTAGATAAATATAAAAAACCTCATATGTTACTCGGAGTATGTTACATCTGTATTTTAATATTTTTTTTTATTCATTTTTATGTCTTCGTATTTAATGTACAACCGCTGAAAAATCATTCAAACAAATTGGTGCTCCAGATAAAAATCTTCTTCGATGTATAATTGCTTCGGCAACTATTCCTTCGAATGTTCGTATTTCTTAAATACTTTTATTCGTCCCGTTTAATTTACCACTGACCTATAAAAAAAAGGTGAAAGCCACTCAAGAAAAGTATTTACAAATTATCGCACGCCCAAACGGAACATACGCACAAATAAATACAAATAGAAAGCGCATTTCCCTCAAAATAAAACCAGCACGAACACGAACGCTCCCGACAATTATAAATAAAGGTACCGTGAAATTGAAGAGCGACTCGTAATGATCGTCCCCGAACTGCGAAACGATTCACGATTTATGCGTGCACTTGTATTGCCATCGTTTCTATTTTTCGCCGAATCGTTCATAAAAATCCTGATATTTCTGCTTCAAACTGCGCGTTTCGGCGATGGTCGTTACCATTACCACCGAAAGTAACTGCTTGTGCAAGAAGCTCGTAAAAACGACCCAATTATCGTTCCCCGACGAATTCGCGGCCAACTAGCCGGGGTCTGTTAATCGACCACGGGAGTAACGTCCTCGGATAACGTCGCGAAAACCACGATTTCTTGCTTTAATTAGGCTGCTTTAAACCTCAAAACTCGTCCACGAACCTGGGGAATTATCATTTGTCTTTGGAAACGTATACGAGAGACGAGTGCGCGTTAAAACGCGCGAAGAGGCGATATACTTTTAAACGACGATCGTTCCTTGGGATTTATTCGCTGGGTGTGCTGTGATTAAACGGTTAGCGTGAATCAGAAGGTGGACTTGCGAAACCAAGGGCCATTTCGAGGGACCCGAGTTCGAGGAATGTTATATAATATTCAAGAGTGTTATCGATTTCAAGAACGGAAATTATCATCGAGGTATTTATACGTGTTAATTATGGTCAATAATATGAACGAGATTTTTACTTCTTGAATAGATAAGTCTTTACTTCGAGACCAGGGATTTTTAAGTAGAATTCATATAAATGAATAGTGTCTTTAAAGATTAGCATAACTGAAAGATAAAAGATGATGGGAGGTATCCGAGTTTGGATACATTTGTATTAAAATTTGAAGGAGTTTTACTTCTCTATATATGTCAAATAAGAGGGTATCTAGATATTTTATAATGTTCTTTGTCTTGTACTTAATTTGTGTTTATTGACATGAATTAAACTTTACGTAAGTTATAAAGATGATTCTAATCGTTAGACTGCAGATTTTATCCATTAAGAATACAAACTAAATACGAATACGTTTAAGAATACAAAACGAAATAATCATATTACTCTATTAATTGTAGAATATATTCCACATGTACGATGAAAATGTTTCGTATGTCTTTCATATTACTATACGTCATAAATGCATAAAATCCGCAGTCTACTAATCATAAGCTAATACAAAATTTCTCCAAATGTTCGTATTATTTAAATTGCTCCGACAATTGGTTCTCTTAGCCGATTTCAAAATGAATATACTTGATATCGCTGCAAATTTTATATTTTATATATTAATTGGTTTATACCCAAAGAGGATTTAGATAGTCGAAACGTGAAACGTAATTTTATTTTACGATCGAATTGTTTCAATTCATCTTTTATTCTAGGTTCGATATTTTTTCTTCGGAAAAGGATCTTACCCCACCTGTGGGTTAAAGGAACTCGGAGGATTCCTTTCAAGCACGAAGATGCTCGGAGCGAGACAAATACTGGGCGGCGCGGCGTTGCATCGAAAGTCGAGTCTTCTTAGCCGGTTGCAATTTTCAACGGTCGAGCTCAATGCCCTTGGTTGATGCTGCGTCGAACTTGACCGGGACAACTATCGCGATTCGATCTACGTAGCGTGCCTAAGGTCCTCCAATTTCTTGCACAGCCGTTCAGTGCGTCCAATCGTTACAAAGTAAGGGGAAAAGGGCAAAAACGAGCGATCACACCGATACGGCGCGGCGATCAAAAAACGTAACTTTACTCAAAGTAAATTATTCATATGCTTCGTCAAGGAATTCCTAGAGTTTTATCGCTCTATCCTTAACTCCTTACTCTGTCTAGGGTTCTGTTTGGGTACTGCTTTAGAATTTACATCTTTAAGTTTTTACTTGGTTCGTAGAAAGTTATTTTCGGAAAGATGATGAAAGGAATCTCTGTTTCCATATGTGTGGGATTCGAGTAATAGATTAATTAATTAACTTTAACACTCTAACTATGTATCAGCATTTTTGGGAGCTCAGAAGATCACAAATTGTTTGCTGATACATTAAGTAAACATAGAATGGCTTGTTTCAACTATGATTAACGTTAGAAATCTTTCTGTCATAATTACTGTCATAATTTTGGTAGTTGGTGCAAGAATTTCACGATTTGGATCCTCTTCTGTTCTGCAGTGAGTGTATATACATACGTGAGCATTTTATAAAAAAAACTTTGTACATTAATTTCGTTAATTTTGAACTTCTATATTTAAATGGATACATCAAAAGCCTTCTCTGTTTTCAAAAAATGAAGCACTGTAAATAGATATCCAACAACACAGTTAACACATTCCAGGAGGTAAACAGTGGAAATAAAATGCCTTTAAATAGACTCCTGGTGGATAAAGTGTCAAGTTTCTACATGCGAAATAGAAAAGTAAGTACATATTTCAAGATGCCATTTTGAAAATTAGATACACGATTCCATTGATCTCTCATTGTCAGATCTCAGCCTTCGTAATGAATATACACCTTCTACAAAGGAACTGAGAATGAACTTAGAAGAATAATTGCTTGCGCCAACTACCAAAAATATACCAATAAAAACGATAGAAAGATCCCCAACATTGGTCACAGTTGGAACAAGCTACTCCATGTTTACAAAATGTATCTTTAAACAATTTGTGATCGTTAAAGCTCCGAAAAAGTCCAATGCAATCATAGATCGTTTCTATCGCAGAGTGGGCGATCGATAGAGTTTCTTTCATTGAATTTTTAGAAAGCTCCGACCCGGAAGTCGTCTTTTCTTCGAACACGAAAGCCAACCCCTTCTTACTCTGGCCAGGGTCTCGTCACGTAGTCCTTTATTCACGGCGATATAACGAACCGACTTTCTTGCGGATGCGTGCCGCAGAATGCATACACAACCTTACCAAATCGAGGGGACTCGGTAATGATTCCGCAGAGAACTCTGCGACGCAAGAAACCCGCGAATTGTCTTAATTCGGATACGTGCACGACTTCCCGTAGAAATTCCTGAGAATCGGGACGATTATTCCTCGGGGAATTTTTACGGACGAATGCCAAAAGGGTTAAGTAGGCGGGTTTGTGAGAAAAGGCTGCTCTGCGAACGAGGAATAAAGAATGTTTTGCGTTGGGTAACTACTGGGAAGTGTGGCTGGATGATCGATGACGAATCACTTGTGAATATTTGTTATGGGGTCGATATCGGTCAGAATTGTAATGTGGTTTATATGAATTATTCATGAATTTTGTTAGGGGAGGGAAGTAGTTTTATTGTCATTCCTTATCGATGAATTGAAGTAATAATAAATTCGTCGATGCAGGCAATATGTACTCTTATAGCTGTGGGACTTTGATGATTGATGCATCGACAAAAAATAGATATAGACGTTCAAGCCTCCCTTTTAAATATCAAGGCACTCCTTTTAAAGTTCAAGCTCTCTATGTTAGAGAACATTGAAGTATATCAAGTTAATGCATTAGTTTATATCATTTGAATTTGAACAGTATTTTTAATATTTACTTAAATACAATCTAGATTTGCATTGGATCATTTTGATAGCTTCGAAAATCACAAGATTAGTTCTCTTCTTTTCTTACAATATTTCTCTTGCTTTTGATAAAGTTGATTAGCGGTAAAAGTTAACATTAAAATTACTAACGATTGATACCTACTTAAAAGACCAAAGGAATTCATCGATATAATTGACTCAGTAATATTAAAAAGAAATTGGAAATACAACGGTCAATATGACAGGTTTTTGGTATTAAACACTTAGCAAAGGCAGAGAAGCAAAATTATAACTCGTACCTAAGATTCAAGTTATTCACAGCATTTTTACAAGTCTTTCCCACCTAAATACGAGGTATTGTAAATAAAAGCGTACCTGTGCGTCGTTTACAATCCTCGCCTACTTTCCGAATAAAATCCTACCAGCCTACGCCACGCGATTTAGAGAATCGAGCAATCGAGGGCCCGGAGAGCCCCCAATTCTATAATTCTTTCGGCTCGAAAAGGGCGGTAGAAGACCAGGGCGGGCCCTCATGCATTATTAACAGTGAACAGAGTATATTAGTAAATGGTGGCCGATTTCGATGCGGTTCCGTCGCGGGCGGCGCCCTTTTTTGGCTTCGAGCAACCTCCTTCGGCCCTTACGAGACCGAGTCGCATTTAAACGACATTCCCGATCGCGCTGGAATCGCTTATGCGCGTTCTCAATAAGATGCCTCGCGACGCGACGAGAAGAACGATTTCGATGCTTGTCTCCGAGGCTTTTAGCGGGGAACCGCACTTACCGCGAATTTCGAGCCGATCCGACGCGACGACTCGCGGTCCCCGAGACCAGCTGGAATGAAGAAGCTGGACATTACGTGGGGCACATCCACGATCGGCTTTTCGAACGAGAAACCGGGAAGAACCCACCGCGTCGCGCTGGCATTTGCATTTTAAATACGCTCGACATCGTCGCGACCGACCAAATTGATCGCTTCCTCCGCCTCCCGGTCCGAATCTTCGTCTTCTTCTTCGGCGTGCTCTTATCTGGGCTCTCGGTCGTTTCTTTCGGGGTGGAGACCGGCTCCGCGACGAAATTTGAATAACGTATATTTTAATATCGCCGTCTGTGCACGTTCCACGTCTTCCGCCAACGTGTGCGTCGACGAAAACGCGATGGAGCGCACCGACTTTGGTAAATTGGACTCGCGGAATGGCTTGTGACAATTGTTCGGAATGTAGTCTGTATATAAATTGATGTCGAGAGTTGAAGCAGGAGTGTTGAAATTATTTGGTTGAAGAGGATGTGATACTAGAATACCTTTTAAAAAGTTGTCTAACGAACATTAGTTTTTGTTTTTTTCAGTGGTGATTTGAGTAATTTGTAAAATTAAACGGCGGTCGTGTTAATGACGTTGTGAGAGCAATTTTGATTTGTTTAGATGTCCAATGAAACGCAACAAAAATTTGAAAATGATTCATCGTGCAATTTCTTTATAAAGAATTCCTGAAAATGCCTCTCTTTTCGGATCGTTATAGTATCGTTTTATTTGTTTCTTTCGAAACGATGAGACGATTGTACAAAGAATTGGGAGAATAAGTTGTAAATTACTACTCCTTTGTCTCGAAATTCTAACACTATATTCGACACTGTAAGCTTGACGCGATTTGAATCATAGAGTTACTTCTTGTGTACTCGTATTTAAAAGATCAGAAAACAATTTTTATCTACGCCAATTTTACAGATTCAGAATTAATAAATTTCATATTCGCAAGGAAATAGATTGTAAATTGTGCAGAAAAAATTGAAATCGATAACCCCGTCTAGTTTTCTCACAATGAAGCCGTCAACTCGATTAATATTATACGATGCAATGTGTGGTTCTCTGGTGATCTCGATGCGTGGTAAAGTGTCAACTGTTAAAATTGTCAAGAATTTCAAAGCAGCCGAATAACGAACCAAACAGACATGTCACGCACATTTTTGCCACGAACCGACATCAGGCAGTTATTTTAGACTTTGTATGGCGAACACAATCTTTGATCGAAGAAAAAACGGATCAAATTCTTTTCAATCCTTGTAATCAATGTCATCTCTTTTCCATTCTCGATCTCGAGAACGTACAACTTTAGTTGACTCTTCTAGTGGTTTTTGGAACTTTTATGGGAGTCCTTGGCTGTTTTATTTAGGAGACCATACCCGAAGGAGAAGGGAAGCAACAATTACCGTCTTCTTTTCCTGACCACGCTCGAGACCAGCTAACGAGTTCAAGTTTTCGACCTGGCGATTTCACGGGTGACGTTCGAGGGACGCATCAAACCGGTGATTACGGTTTTACTCGTCTCCATTGCGAAACAGGCCCTGCCTCAGCATCGAACGATCATCAACGGGAAAATCGTGGCAAACGCGATTTTATTCTCGTTATTAAACGAATTTACAGAAAAAAATTGTTACGAACGGCAATTTTAATGGTAATTATATTTGTTACTCAAATAAAATGAAGTAACATCTTGTTGTGTCAGAGTTCCTAGTCGTCCGTTTAAGCTACGAAAATGTTTGCACAATCAACCCACAGACCGCGCAAACAATTTCGACGTTTAATGGCCCTCGTTATTTTAAGTATTGCGCTACTCTTTTGCGGCGAAAATTCCCTGTAAATGGGACACTGGCAACCATGACCGATCGAAAAGAAACTTCGTTTCGTTGGTCACTCTCATCACTCGCGGGTAACATCTTTTATCTCAATTTCGTAATCTACGTTTGAGATTTTACGAATACAGTCCCGAGTACATACACTGCGTTGTTCAATCTTGTAATCCTGAATGGAATAATCGATACATAATCGCACTATTTTTGTCTTTTAAGCAATGGTGAAATATAAACGATTTTATCAAATTAAATCGTAACTATCGTGAAAATTCAAATCATACTATATTCAAAAATGAAATTCGAAGACGTAAGTGATTCCAAATTAAGTCAGTACAGTTAAGGATAGGTTTTGTTTCTACGCAATTAGATATTATGTAACTGAACGTTGTAGTAGTGCTTATTCTTCCAATTTTCTTCTAACTTACCAATCCTATCCAGATTTATTTTCTTTAATAGGTCACATTCAGAATTAATTTATTTAATTCATTGATGAAAATCCTTGTCGTCCATATGCGGGTGACATATCGATCAACGTATTAAACCTCTATAGGCCTGTGTGTAACTTTCATGTCACATACTAATATGTCGACATTTCAGCAAATTATTTTAGTCTTCTCGCAAGATGACGTATACGTTCTACAATTAATTATATAATGTCTCTGATACCAATATATCTATAGAGAATACCACACAGAAAAGGAAACCTAAGAAACAAGCTTCTCCCATTACGAATTCTAAATGGAATTGCTGTCTCCCAAAAATTTGTACCTTCCAATCAGGGGTGTTTTTATCTCGAATCATGGATGCAGTCGTAATTTTCCAGAGGGACAATGGACAAATTTAGAAGCTTCTCGGAACGTTCGTAAAATTTCGCCATCCCGGTAACCGTCTTTCGCAGACCCTCGTCCCCTTTTCAATTTAAATCCACCGCTCGATCCCTCGATCAAACATATCGAATAAACATATATGCGCGGGTTTCAGCGGGTCCACGAATGAGAGGCTTTCAGAGATTCATGGATTCACCGCGAACGGGGCCCCCCCCGAGCCGACATTATGCGACTCCTAGGCGAGCGAGTGGTGCACGTGCGTGTATACGATCGTGGATCCATCGGGATCTACACGATCGAATCCTGTTGATCGCAATCGACCTCGACAAAGCGACACCGCTCGCGTATACACGCCGTATGCGTTGCATACTGCATGCTGCTGAGGGAAACAGATTGCCAGTGCCCAGGGAATACGGTAAGTAAATCGCGGTGGAAGGAAACGAGGTAACAGAAGAAACGGCCCGAGCATTCTTATTGGATTCCGCCATTTTTCGACAAACTCCAGGAACGGTTGGTTTATTTCTGTCACGATCTTGGGATGAATTTTCTGTCGTTCTTTGGTTAACTTGGCTTTCGATGCGACCATTTATTTAGAAGTTTCAATTTGTGTCGCTCTTCATCTGTGATGTATTTATTTCATTTTTCGTTAATTTTTCGAGGGCAATCGCGACAGTCATCTCGAAACTTGACCTACATCGATATTTGCACGACCGAAAAAGGAGAGAAGAAAAAAAAGATACCATAAATTATGAGAGTGTAATTGCTGCAAGAGAATCTGTGAAAACTATGCTAATGTGGTGAAATAAATTTCGCTATAATTAATACAGATTCGGCTCAGCTTCGAGTAAGTCGAATAATGATAACCTGTCGATTTTTATGGAGGTGCCGGATGAGTTCCAATTCTCTTGTCCACTTCGACAATTAAACGATACATTAATCACTTTAATTGCACGCCGGCCGATCGGTGACTGACTTAACGGTAATGAATAATAAATGCCATGATATCATCGATCAGTCGTGCACGATATGCACCCGAGCCCACGCATAATTTGTTCTTCATTAATGGCGTGCAAATTAACCGAATTCCATCGACACCTTTCGATCGAATATTGACCACCATTCGCTGGGAATGTATCGCAGTTTTCTTTGATTAAATTGGATTTAATATAATTCCTATAATTTTAATATAGTTTACGAAAGCAAATTTGGCAACGTTTGACGGTAATTTCCGAAGTGAGACTAAATTAAGATATTTAGCGTATTTAGTTTCTTATAAATATCTGTAACATTTGAAGACCATATATCACAGTTAGGGAAATTATGTGGTACCTTACTCAAACAAATTGTTCCTTTTAAGATTCATCAATTTTTTAACTTAATTTCATTTCTGAAATTCTATAAATTTAATTTTGTCTACACAAAATATATGAATTTTATGGTTCTCGATTTTTTAAGTTTTCTAGATTCCTAACGAAAAATAGTTTGTCGCTTGAGAAGTCTTGCAAATTACAGACATACAGTTTTGATTGAGACATACAGTCCTTAGAAATAAAATGATACAAACAGGTAGTATACAAAATATAAAATTGTCCTCCCATTATTAATTTCTTTGGATTCAACGTCACGTAAAATGAAATAATAAAATTATATAAATGCTGTACGGCTATCGATATAGCATTAGAAAAAGAATATTAATAAAATTTTTATCTAGAAAATTATAGAAATATTATAGAATTCTCCTAATTAAATTCTATAAGTATACAAAAATTTATTTTCACGTATCTACTCTAGCTGCAAACCCTATTCTGAATATTATTCCAAGTTCTTTACAGCATGTTAGAATAATTCCAACTAACAATTTACTATCCTTTACCGCGAATACGCTATTTCAAGTAATCGAAATTTAGCCACATGCAATCGCAATCGAACCCATTAACCACGATGGTTTCCGATCGATTCTTTTGCCATGCGATTGGAATCATAAGGATGCATGGTCAGCCTCCGACTACCATCTCGGATTTCGACAGCGCCTCCATCCGAACCATAAAGGAACAAGATGGATCGAAGCGTTTCAATCTCCTCTGCCCAAGATTCTATTATTGTTCTACGGGTAACGAGATGAGTAATAAAGCATGTTCCACCATCAAGGTCCTTTCATGCTCGGACCAGAAAGCGAGGGCAAAGAGAGCCGACCAGGGAAGAGGGTTACAGAGAGTTACACGATCCTTACACCTTCCGTTCTCGTCCTACATTTGCTCTCGTTACTGCGGGCTCCGTCATCAATCCAGCTCATGGTTTCTCGAAGGGATTGGACGTTACCAACAGAGAAGAAAAAGAAAAGGGAACGAACGATTCGTCGACAAATCGAATGAAACGAACGGTGAAATTGATCGGCAGTCGAGGAAGAAATAGGTCTGAGATGGTGCGTTTAGGTATCGATCATGACGGATGATCGTTGAAGAAAACGGGAAATTGCGAAAATTGTAGCAGAAACTATTAACGGGGACCAATCTTGACTTCCTTTCCAAAGACTTAACACGTTTACTGCCAGATTAATATCTACGTGAAAATTCCTATGAGGCTACGATTTTGTTTCTACACAATTATTAATTTACCAATCCTATCCAGATTTATTTTCTTTAATAGATCACCTTCAGAATTCATTTATTCAATTCTTTGATGAAAATCCTTGTATCCTGTGTGACGTATCGATCAACGTATTAAACCTCTATAGGCCTGCGTGTAACTTTCATCTCGCGTACTAATTTGTCGACATTTCAGCAAATTATTTTAGTCTTTTCACAAGATGACGTATACATTCTACAATTAATTATATAATCGAAGAAATTTGTGTAAATTAAATAACAGGGTGGATGTTTCCAAATAAATGTTTCGTTATAAATATGTACGTGAATATACTTTACGCATCTATATATTTATAACGACAAATTCATTTTGAAACATCAAACCTATCATTTAAACTAATTCCTTCATTTCCTTCGACAGAGAGTACGAATATTTATGGGACCGACTGTATATTTAATTGTTACGAAGTAAATTATGATTCCCATAAATGTATTTCACAGATAATTGCTTGTTCCAGATAGATCAGTTCCTCATCTCCCAAAAGAATCATAATAAAAGAACTACTGAAACCACCAAGATTCGATCTCCGAACGATCTCTCGAGCCACCGCAACGCAACACAACACAACACAATACTGCAAACACAAAAAAGACCAAGTCCCTATAATGACTCAATCGTTCCCACTGTTCGAGGCAAACTCATATCGTTATCGCGAGAAATCGATCAACCGTTCCCGAAACATCGCCGTTTATAGGCCTCGAGGAACGACCGAGGGTGGAAAAATCATCAAGAAAACTTGCGAACAACGTGCCGTCGGCTATGTTTGCGGGCGCGGGAAGGCTTCCCCCGGGCGTTTACTTTTTAATTAAGCCTACCGGCGAAATACAAACGCTTTTGCACGCGCCTTTAATGGAAAACGATACAGAGAGCGCGGGAAGAGACGCGAGACGCGAGAGGAGAGACCGAGAGGCCTCGAACTTCGCCTCATGGCAATTAACTCCCTGCCAATAAAGCGGCGGCTTGTTTCGGCGCTCAAATTAATTTCCTCGGCGCGATAACGACAGCGCCTCCGCCCGACTGGGCTCTGATCGATCGCAGCAAAGATCCACCGGTGTCTCGGTCGTTTTTTGCGCGGGTCCTTTCGCGTATTTAATGAACGGGTAGGAGAAGAAACGGTGGTTGCGCGAGGCATCCTTCCGCCACAGAAGCTTTCCCTTTAGTTTCAGGACCGAGGCAAGCCTGATTGGTCGTTGCTCTTCGGAGGTGTGCGCGTTCAAGTTTTTTGCGGAATTTATGCACTCGTTACGCGGCAAAAAATGCCAGAGGACTATAAGTTATGGAGCTTCGTGGAGAGTTGCCGGACCGTTCGAGTATTTGTACATTTTTCCACGTCACACTGGCAACGAGACTGGTCTGATTAACGAGGAGCCATTGGAACATGTTACGGGGCGTCAACAAATTGTTTGAAACAATGTACGGTTACGTACCGGTGTACTTCGGTTGTTTATGAATGCTTCGATCAAATAATATTTATGGCAAACAATTTAAATAAGAGTAGTATTCAAGTTGTATCCGAGAATAGTGCACAACTTACAAATGTGTTTTAACTTGTACAAGCAAGTAGTTTTTGTTTTTCTTTACTTCATTATTCATTCTTTTGCTTATTATGGATAAAAAGCCAAGCAAAAGGTGGGATAGTTATTGGTTCACCAAACCCCAAAGAGTTAACTTTACGTGCGATGTACAATGCGTGTATATTAGTAAAATATTGAATAGTATAAAAAAGATAAAGATAGTTACGAAAAAAGAAAAGAATGTGATTAGTTATAGATCAAATTATTTACGAATTCACAATCATGTTCATTGTCGAAAAGGGCTGTAAATACTATTTGATCGAAACGTTCGACAACAATTAAAATGGTTAGTTAAATTGGTTTCACCAAAAGTACAATTGCGAACGGCAACGATTAAGATCTTATCAACTATGAAGCCTATGTTTGCATAAAAAATGTTTAAATTGTAGATATAAACATATCAACTTAATGTTCGATGCAATTGGTCTACGTTTACAATATAATAATCATATATTCGTATACTCTCGATTATTTAAAGGATCGTTCAATTTAAGTCCATCGTCCATTCGACTAAAATCGTTTAAAAGACGCGATGCAACGAAAGCGACCTAACCCGACGTTTAAGGAACAAAAAGTTAAAAAAAGGAAAAAAAGAAAATAATTAATTAAAAAAAATCCCGAAGTACTTTTCTCCTTACGCGGTGTAATTAAAAGACTGATGCGATGGGATACTTCGAATTCTTATTAAGAGGCTAATTTGCAAGATATATGGACCACCCTATATGCATGAAGCAATGAAAATGATGCACGAAAGTCGTCGGCGTTGTTTTATGGACTGAAACGGAAGGAGAAGTTTATAGGTATACTGTTCGAGGCAATTATCATTCCCGGATAATTGAAGAGTCGAACCGAATACTGCAGAAGAAACAAGTCCAGCGCGTTTAATGTAATAATACTTTTACTGTATATTTAATTTACATAACGTATGGGGGTCCGAAAGCGATGGCTAATAAGCCATAAAGTCATTCGAGTGCGTCACCCTTTAATTATCTTCGATAGCTTATAAATATATGTTCGGCGTGTTCGAGCCTCGCAAAAGTTTTCGTAAAACATCCCAAGTGCATGCTATCACTTTCGTTCGAGATCGATCAACATTTTTTCTTCCACTCTGCTGTGTTATGTTCTAGCAAAGAATTTAAATTATATAATTTAAATTGAAGATTTACTTTAAGAATTTCAATATACTTGCGTTCTGCAAAATGTACGTACACGTCACCGTTGAACAGTGCAACCAGAGATATTTCATGAAATAATGACAGTTTCATTTGATACTTTAATTCGCGTTACGCTATAATATATTATGAAACAACGTTGCACGAGTTTCCTATCCGAGATCTTTTGGAAATATTCGACCAATCCCTTTCTCGACGTGAACGACCGACGCGACGGGTCTCGCGCCTTCATTGGCGGCACCGCGCCGTAAATCAAATTGAGATTTCAAACGGGTCCCCGTGGCACCTTGTCGGTGTCATCGAATCACGTCGGATAAGAGGATTGAATTATAAATACGTTACACGCGAAAAAAAAAAAAAAGAAGCGAACAGCATACCAAGTTTGGGACGGAGAGGACCAAGGCGGACGTTTTATCGGTGTCGAGTCTCCGTCGACTTCCGTCGACTTAAATCGAACATCGTGAACATCCTCTCGAGATCGAATTCTTCGGTAAGCCTGCGACAGGGGTTACTAAAAGGCGGAGGATAACCTTCTGGACGGAGGAAAAAAGAAATACGAAAAAGAGCTGGAAAAAGAAAAGGCTGAGAGGGATCGATGCCAACAACCCAGCTTATCTTCCTCTGGTCGGTAGCAAAACGAGCTCTGGTCGACGTACTACGTTCGTGTTTATACCGACTTGTCTATTCGTCAAACGGCCTCTTCTACTGGGCTTCGTTCGTCATCCAGCTATCGTCTCCAAGGATCTGAGATCGTCCCCTCTCGCAGGCTTGCCACACATTCGACCTGGGCTAACGGTACCATTGATGCCGCCAGGCTGGATCCAGAGACGATCTGTCTCTTTGGAGGACTTGAATCGGAGGTAACGAATCTGAGAAGTACTTTTAAGAGTCTTTGTCTTCGAAGGCTGATATTTCGCCTTCGGAAAGTGTAATAGATGCGTTGTTTTATCCGAAGGAAACTTCATAAAGGTGGAGTCAGAGTTCGAATGTCCACAGGATATATTTTCTTATTTTCTTCGGGCAAGTGGTCGCGTAACCAAACAAATATAGACGAATCTGTGAGATATTCGACTTTCTGTCTTTCAGCAAAGATTATTGGGTCTCGGTCAGGGTTTGTGAAGTATATGTATTGTTTGCTTAGAAGGAGACTCCGTAAAGGTGCAGTCAAGCTCAAATCTCGATAATTTTCAAACGACTGCAGGCAGTTCAACGTCACTAAACAAAGGATGAATATCTGGAAGATAGTTGCCTTTCTGTCTTTCAGTGATGATATTTAGGCTTTGGCCAAGCTTTATAAGGTAGATGTATGGTATGAAGTTGTCCCAAAAGCTTTTTTCTTGCAATATTTACATAAATAAACAACCTTATCTTTTAGAAGTTGATGTTATAACAGTAACCAAGCAAAATAGGTTGTACACAAAGTCAGTAAATTACAATAATATGAAAGATAAAATATCGTGTACGTATTACAGTAAAGTCTCCATAAATTCACAAGCTCGGGACTGATATTGTGCGTTTATCGTAGAGTTCGTATATTCCCTGATGCTTGCCGACGAGCTTCGAACGTAGAGAAGGAAAAGTTAATAATAAAAAAGTTTCACCGTTGGATTAAATTGTCTCACTGAGTAGTCCGATCCCAGACCATGTTTACACTACTCGGCGATCGAACCCTGCGACCCCTCGAGGGGTATACCCCCAGAGGAGGGGCTGGTTTCTGTGCATTTATCGTAGAGAAATTTGTGGATTTAAGGAGACCTTACTGTAACTTGCTAATGGAAGGAAAGAAACTTTTGAGACAACCTAATGTATGTTATGTATGTTCTCCAACAATTTGTTCTGCTGACTAGTTAAACGCAATCCAGCGCACTCGAAAATCAGATCACAGCGAGTGGAAAAGTACCGCGGACGTTGATATCCGAGCACGTGGTCCTATATAAACGAGGCTGGTCGCAAGTTCCGTATCGAGAGCAGCGATTTGCTTCACAATAGGAGCCGATAGGCTCGTGTAAACCCGCCTCGATACACGAACCGCGGATCTAAAAGGCGAGCTCTCCCGAGAGTCCTTTCGCTCTTTCCTCGGCTTCATAACTTTTACCTTCTCTTATTCTTTTCGTTCGGTCGTCGAGTCGGCGTATGCTCTCTCGAGTGCAACGATGGGCGTAGAAACCCAGGCGACAGTTCGAGATAAATAACGTCCCACCGACAGGACAATGTGTCCGGCGTCGTTGTACCTTCGCCTTTGCTATCGTGCGAATCCGGCTTAAGGGCGTTTCCTCCTAGTAAATGCGTTAACCTTTTCCGCGACGAGGCGACGGCCGATTCGTTACATAATTCTCAGCTGTTCTCAATCCGATACAGAACGTAGAAATCAGATCGCGACATTTAACCCTTTCAGGATTGGCTGTACGATCTGTCCGTGTACGAGTGCGCTGGATTGCGTTTAACTAGTCAGCAGAACAAATTGTTGGGCTTGCCTACTCATGCATTTTGATTTGGTCTCGTTTGGAAGGTGTGTGTTCGTAATTTTTGGTAATTGCATGGATCGTTGGTGATACAATGGTCAAATCTCTATCTGCGTGTAGAATTGACTGTTTGAAAGTTTGAGCAGAAGACTAGAATTTTTAATTCTTCCATTAGATAGAATCTTATTATGTATATATAATGGCTGGCTGCATGTACACTGCGATGGTATTGGGTCGTCTAGGTTGTTATTGGCTCGTTTAAGTTTGATAATATCCAGTCAATTCTCCGCCTCCACGTTGAAAATGAATACCCTAAAGTCTAAAAACGTGGAGTACGAAGTTCTGTTCTCCAGACTTCGACACTCCGCTTCCTGTTCTAAAGGATTAAGTCGCCGGCGTAAAATATCGCACCAGTTCCACGAAACGCGTTTGAAAGCCTCCTAGTGGCACCTTTGGTGCCCCGCGCCGCTCCAAATGCAAACAGACGAACGAAACCGAAGAAATCCCCGAAAGCACTTTCGATTCGTTCTGGATTCGCCGCGGGCTCTGCTGCTTTAGTGCCGCGACTCTCGTCGAGGTGAGAAGGGGTCACCGATGTGACCCAGGTTGAAAGCGAGCTGAAGGAAACTAACCACCTTCGCGGAGAATGGCACCGGCATAGGACAACGTTCGAGACTACATTTTGCACGGCGACCTCGTGGTTGGCACGCACGCACTCGTTCCTGATCCCGTTGTACCTTTAAATTGGCTATTTCCAATACAACGGAGCGCCAGAGGATGGAGGGAACGCTGATTGTGAGTCGCGGACCCATGGAAATCGGACTGGCTTTCGTCGACTTCGCTGATCATTTTATGGGACAGATTCCTGCGAGGAGGACTCGTTTACGACGCGAACAAGGGAAGGAGGGATGAATCATTCTGATTTTTAGAAGACTGAGCGACCACGAGATAGAAGAGAGACTAGTGAACAGACTTATAAGACAAAGGAGTTGAATAGGAAACCTCTTTTGTGGAATACTAAAAGATTGTAACGAGAATCATGACTGTAATTGGAGGTAGTGTTTTAAGAATATTGTACTATCTCTTAGTTTACTCGGATTTGAACTGTTACATCAGGTGATGAGGAGTCAGGAAATTGGTAATTTTCTGCTGAGAAGAGTAATTATTTCAACACGATATCTGATCGCCGCCTTAAATTTATTACTGAGTACAATTCTTGTCCTGTACAACCTAATTTATGTTTCATGAAATATTTTTACGAGTTAATACTTACTATACACGAATAAGGAAAGATTAAAAAACAGATTAGAGTAGGCTAGAAAAGACTGAAGAATATTTTGTAGGTTCTTGCATATTCAAATTTTCTATAAATGCATAAAGATCCGCAGTCTAATTATAATAGACTTTCTCAAAACTAGTCGCAACATCCTCGAACGTTGTATCTTCCAAAAAGAGCAACAAAGAAAATCCAGCAAAACCATTAAACAGTGTTATGCTCTCTGAATTCCGATTTCTCAACCCAACCTCCAAGCGTCGAATTAGTCTGCGTTGCGACATATCTACGAGCTCCACGAGGCAAAGAACAAAGGAACGAGGCTATACGAACAAGAAGAGGAACATTGGGACAGAGACACGTTGGCCAGAAGGCGTGGTGCGTCCGTTCGTCCCTTGGTGGCCATATATCACGGAGTTGCGCGCGATACGCCGACATGAAAACGCGCTCCTGACCCAGCATAAAAACGGGTCTTGTCCTCTCTATAACGTCGTCGAGGTCCACGAGGTTTTCAGCGTTCGCCGATGCCGCGAAAAAGAAGACGCGTTAGAGGAAGGCGGGCCTCTCGCTGTGCGACAACGCAGCTTGTTAGCGAGCAGCGTTAAAGGTGGTCTTCAACGGGTCTCATTTTTTCCCGCCAATTCTCGGAACTCATTGTTCTGCTTCACGTCGTATTTTCCGACAGACCCTGTTGGAGATCTGTCGCTCGACTACCTAATAGATTCGTTTTCATCGGTGACGGATGAGTCGTCGAGCACGGCTCGTCGAAACTGACCGAACAAAACGTTGGAAATGCAAAGCGGACGCGAATCGCGAAATTAATTAGGGTTTCGAGTGAAGGCGGACTGTTTTTGTGGGTCAAAGATGGATGATTGCACTCTCAGAGACACAGAGATTTTTAGACGAAGGTTATCTTAGTCAAAGCTTGGCTCTAAGAAGACTTTTAGTATTAACCCTTTGCACTCGAAAGGTGACTCTCAGTCACCGCTAGGTTTCCTTTAGGTTTAATTTCTTTGGAATTCAAAGTGTCAATAAAATGATTATTGTTGAGGCAAAGGTGACCAGATTTTCAAATCTCAAATTAGAGATCTCATTTTCGAAGTAAATCTAAGCTTAGCATTCGTGACAAT
This sequence comes from Hylaeus volcanicus, assembly GCF_026283585.1. Classification (NCBI taxonomy): domain Eukaryota; kingdom Metazoa; phylum Arthropoda; class Insecta; order Hymenoptera; family Colletidae; genus Hylaeus; species Hylaeus volcanicus. The sequence goes on along the minus strand of NC_071983.1, from coordinate 11,778,417 downwards.
AGAATGCTAAGAAAGCATCTCGAGTTGCTGATAGATACCAGAAAAAAAGCCTCGAGACAATCCTTCATTTTTTTATTACATAACTCGAACAACTAGTAATTCAATAAAAACAGTCACTACACAAATTTCTGACGAAAATTCTCGAGATCCGAGCGGATCTTTTTCTGGAGACATGAAATAGCCTTGCGGAGTCGCTCATCGTTCGCTTCAATTTAATTAATTCACCGATGTGCAAGTGATCCAGAAATGTCTTTCTTGAAACATAAAATCCACGACTTTGAATATTAATTAATTCACGGTCGTAAAAGTACCCCGGAAATAATAGTGCTTGCAACGAATCCTGAAGAGTCGTGTATCGTAAACGAATATCCTGCCTCCATCACAGACCTGTCGGCGTTGCAGTCTGCCACGTTTTCATCGATTCGAATAAAGATTTCCAATCTGGATTCAATGTTCCATCAAACTGGAACAGGTCTGCTATCGAAGACAGACTCCAGAAACGTAAGGCGCCGAATTCTTTCACGGTCTAGAGAATCTCTGAAGGAGCATTCGTTGCGTGATTCTTTAATGGAAAAACCAGCGACTTTTTCGGGGTTTCTCTTTTTCCCATTGGTCTAGGCGGATGTAATCAGCGGACGGTGATCTGAACCAATTTAGATGCCGCCTTTCTAGAGCTGGTTCGTCCAACGACGAGGAGGCGTGTAACGATAGCCAGAAAGAGAGACTCGCGAGCGCAGATCGACGATGATAAAGTCCGCTAGAAGACTTAGCGGGCGTGTTGGGCAAACGCAGATAGTATCTCGTTGGTCCCGTCGACGTTTTACGTACCGCTTCGTATTTATGTAAGTGTCCCGAGGGAAACAGTTTTCCTCCTAGCCGCGCGATTTTTGTTCATCCTTCGTGGAACTTTTCTGACGGATTAGGTTCCTCGTGATGGCACGTGACGCTTTTTGATCCTGGGATCAGTGGTCCCCAAAGACGTTCGTACGTTCGTTTATTTAAAGTGTGTAACTTATTATACAAAGTTATTACACTACTGCTTACTTATTAGTAGCTTATTTCCGTTCTTCTTATCATCGTCTTACATGACTCCTGCATTATTTTAACACTGTTTACAGTATTTCTTACTTCTCATCTCGCTGGCCCCTCTCTAGCTCGGGTACCTCGGGGTTGCTAAGCTCGTACTGTAGCTACAAACACCGCTACAGCCCCTGAGGGTCCACAAAGGACGGGCGCAATTTTACTTGAATTGTAGGTTACGAATATAAGCAACCTTTAGTAATTTAAAATGTACGTAGATCCACTCGATTGGGAGCTCATGACTTATTAAATATTTCCTTGTCTGAGATCGTTGGTCATGCATTCAGAGTATTTTCTTGGTGACATTTGTTCTTGGTGACATTTGTCGAACAAGTACGATCGTTGGCTTCCATTGTCAGATGTTTCATGGAATAACTCGAGAGTAATTTGAAATTTGTCCATATTTGATGATTCCTATGAAACAATGCTTTGTAGTTCATGCTACTCGTTCTCTAAAATGTACAGGACTCGAAGACAGGAATGCTCAAACAATTATTTAAAGATTTCATTTGTGGCAATACAGTGTTGTCTTCTTCACAGATCGCCATGGACAAAAGAAGGATTTTAATGAAGAGAAACAAAGGATTCGTCGAGAAGGAAATTCATACTGAACGAAAGAGTTTTTCTATTTCGTTGCTCTTGTAATCAAAGAACGTTTTTTCTCTTACTAAGAGAAACTTACATCAGAGGAAGAGGAACAAAATCCCTAATATTTCATTGTAGGCGTACTGTACATCAATTAAGATTTGCATTAACCCCTTGACATACAATGACGAGTTAGGGTCGTCTATTCGTTTCATGTGCCAGTGTATTAACTATTAAATTATTATTTTTTAATATTATTTAGTTGCTCCTCATTAGCATTATGTATCAACCTGATTAAATGATATATAAAAATCCAATTTTCAAAATAAAGTATACTCTTTCTCAGCTTCACTGCTCAGTTAAGCGAAATTAAATAGTATTTTTTGGACGCATCAAGTTCCTTTTTATTTGTATGTTAAGGGGTTAAAGTGAATTGAAATTGTCAAACTAAACTCTAAATCTCGGAAATTGAACGAATACTTAAACTATTATACATTATATGTATAGTGTGTAATCGAATGGTTCTTTAGGAATATTAGCACACATGTACATTTAGTTGTAGACTTTTTTTTAATAGCGCCATACGGAAGCAATCACTAAAATTGTGAAAAAATACGTGCACTTAAAATTTCCAATGATATGTCACGGCAACATACTCAAATAAATTGATACGTTGCACGGATCGATATCAATTTGAATTTGTATTATGTCGTCCCATAAGTTCGTGCCACTTATTCTTCTGCTACTCAAATCAATATATAAACCATGCCCTTAAGTGTGTCATAAAAAGGTAATCTCTCTCGTTTTACAATATTTTCCCATCTTTCTGACATAGTCGTTATACAGTTACTATTAAATGTCCGTAGTTTTTTTTTATTAAATCGCCTCAATTTAATTGCCTCAGTCTGCAGCACGAACTCATGGGACGACCTAATATTTATTCCAAACAAGATAATACACCCCTAAAAAGGTTACTTACTTCTTTTAAATTCCTTCCGACTAATTTAAATGTCACCGTTACTACCCAAATTGTGCAGAGAATTGGGTTTCGACTGGTTAATTACCCGAGTCAACAAGTAAACGAGAAAGTATTATTTCGACCGCGATCGAATAACGGAATGCAGGACGCCGTGGCGTGGAAGGAAGGAGGTCGAACTGAAAAAAGGAAGACGTACACGTAGTGTAGTCGCGAAATCGACGAAGGGCCCCGTTCGAATTGCGAACAATAAATGCGCGCGTCTCCTCTTCTCCGGAGGGTGCCGTCATTCTTGACAGTCGCCTCACCCTCCTCCGCATCGACAGCGCATCGTCTTTGTCCGTGGCGATCGGTTCCACGGCGTTCGATGAAGAAACAAAAGCATAATTTATAAGGGAGAGAAGGGATCGGGTACGGGACACGATCGTGCCAGCGCCACGGGCAGGAAAGGATATGTCAATTGAACCTGGCCATTCTTGACTGATGAGAATAATATCGGTATTGTTCTGATAAATTATTCGCACGATATAAAACTGACGACGATACGCGATTCTTCCGGGCGTGTACGATACATCAGTTTGACAAGGATACCGTGAATCGATGTAGACGAAAATTACGAATCGACTATCACGGTTGGCAGTGTTCATTATTTAGGATAAATAGTCGACGTTGGACACTTATGGGTAGAAGTCTAGGCGACGTGGTCTTTTATCGTGGAATGAAATATGGTTTTAGATGTGGTGGATTTGAAACACGTGGAGCGAAAAGCAGTAGCGGATAAGTTTAAAGATTGTTCTTTAAAGAGACTACGCTTTCTTTGCTACTTGTACGATTATCGCGCCAAATCGGTAGGCTAGGTCACGAATGAAACGAGTAGATTGTTTGTAGAGGAACGAACTCGATTCCCAAAACAGAATTATAAACTATGAGTATCATTAAAGGTCTAAGGAGGTACATGGTATCGCATTTACATTTTGTGGAACGAACGTATTAATTTGAAAAATAAAAGGAAAAATGTATCCAATGAATTTGAATTTCATGAATTCTGCATGCCAAACCTCTTTTCCTCTAACGCCCGAGCCGCAGACTTTACAAAACCTATATTATCGATATATGTATTAGGAAATTTTAATTATATGCCTCTATATTCGACCATTTATGACTGTAGTTTAAATAGAAATATTTATTAATCATTTCGTTACGTTAAAGTATCAACCTCAGTAATAATGAAACATACGTACTACATTAACATTTTGTTTTTACAACTGTATGTATGAACGTATGTGAAGATTTTTTGTTGAACGATCGTTTTTTACATATTGGGTTGTCCGAAAAGTTCATGCCTATTTTTAAGAAAAATTCAAAGACATATTTGAATTTTGATGTATATCTATTGTATTATATATGTATCATTTTGTTCCACAAGCTTTCCACCTGTTAAGGAATGTACACGTGTTATTTCTTTTCAGTCATTCCGATATATTCAGACCTGTACCGCCTACTAAAAATCGGCATGGACTTTCCAGACAGCCCAATATAAATGATGAGTTCACTTAGAAACGACAGAATTCATTCCTACACCTAATAATATCATATAATAATAACTGGCACCAGCAATCCTCAATTTCTCCCGCATGAAACAAGTTTCTACTCAATCCACGCTACTTCCTAATAAAAATATATCCATTCCTATAAAATGGCTACCAAACAAGCCTGTAAACCTCACAGGACAATGCTGCAATCTTCCTAGAAAATCGCAATAAGTCAATGGGGACCAACAACGGAGGTCCAAGCCTTATCGAGAAAGCAAATGCAAAAATTGAATTGAGATAACAAAGGGAGGCGAACGCGAACGGTCCGCAATCGGCGCAATTGTGCCGTAACTACGTTGATTCTTCTACGAAGATTTACTACGCACAATACCTAGCAACGAAGAGAGGCGAGAGGCGACGAGGACGGCGACTGGTTTCGTTCACGGGGCCCAAGGAAAATAAGGGGGACGAGGGAGGTCGAATAAGGGTTGCGAGATAACAGAATACGCCAGCCATTGTCCAGGTATGGACAATGCAAGGCTGTTGGATTATGCTAGGAGCAATCTACATCTTCGGTAATGTATCATACAGCGCGTGTTCCGATGGGCCCCGAAGACACTGGGGCCCGTCTCCCTCCCTGAGGATATCGTGTCGCTCGTGTGAGTCCTGTTTGCGTTTGTATATAGCAAACGTTCCAGCAACGGTACGCGTTGCTGGTCGCGTCCGAGGATATTGAGATATCTTCTCTGCCCCCGACGCCGACGCAACGATTCGGTGCACCGTGAATTTCGTTCGAGAACGAGATGAGGAATTAAAGTTGAGCAACGAAACGAGAAGTGAACTTCGCTGGTAACTCTTGTAATTTTAATATCGATTGCTAATTGCTGTTCCGGCTTCTATAGATTCTTTTCTCTTGCTAAGATATCGAAAGGAGAATGCAGAAATTCCCTAACACTTCCGTGCTGAATGTCGAGCGTACGTCGAGTCGAATCTACACTGAGGCGAATTGGAATTGTTGAATTAAATTTTGAATTTCCTAAATTTATCGAATATTTAAATTATTATACATTACACGTATAATGTATCAAGATTTAGATTCAACGAAGGATTTATCCTGTTTCGTTGCTCTTTTATGGAAAGAATTTTTTTTCTTATTAAGAAATCGAAGGAAGAACAAGAGAAGAATACCTATTGGTGTAAAATGTATCAACTAAGATTTATACTCAAGCGAATTGGAGTTGTTAAATTAAATTTTCGATCTTCAAAATTGATCAAATATTTCAATTACATCACACTATACTTGCGAAAAGAATTATAATGTTGCTGTAGGAAGTGATTATTCAATTGTAGCAAAAACTGTAGCATACGTCAGGTACGAGAACAATGTGGAGTATCGATGAATGAATTTTTGAAAAGTATTACATACGAATCTTTCGCTTGATCCTGGTTTAATCGAGTTTAATACAATAGGATTTTCACTTAGGGACAATATGTTAGGAAAATCATGGAAACGAAGGTGGATATACAATTTTAATTTGAAAATTGGGAAAATCAACTATTATTGGGTGATGAGTTTCGTAACTATATCGAATAAAAGAGAAAACAAATGAGCAGTGTGACTTTTATTTTGTTTTAGAGTAGCAAACAACTTGGTTAGTTGGTTCTCAGACCAGAATATTATATTAGGAGGTCTAATTGACTTCAACTATAATTGAATTGTTTTTATGCACGTTAGAAGGAAAGCTGAACTGTTTCGGATGGTAATTAAATACGCCTAAAATTTGCATATCGCGTACAGTGTATGAAAAAGGTGCAATCGAAGAATTTCCTTAAACTTCAACCAACTCCCAGGTAGTTTGATATATCAGAAATTTTAGCGACAGTTCTGGAAGAGACGATCACTCGTGTGTAAACACCTGGACTCGTACTTGGGAAGATGGCGTCGCAGATAACATTGTTGTGCCTTTTGTTTGGGTGCCCATAGCGACGATCTATGGTACCTATCGCGTGACGCCACCTTTACATCATTCATCATATCATCATCGTGGTCAAGTAGCTACTATATACACTGGCGATGTTATGTACGTACTCTGCACGGGAGACGTCTTCGAGGGTATGAGTATCGTTTTACTCGATACTTTCATGGGAATTATAATAAATTTTATGAATCAAAAATCGTAATCGTCTGGATAGTTCCTCTGTTTGCTTATTCCTTATTGGCGATGCTATTGGGCTCATGCTGCACAAGTATAAACAGAAATGAATACAAGTCAAAATACGGTAGCAAGTTGCTGACATTTTTGTGCAGCTTGAATTATAATTTCATTTGAAAACGTGCTCCTCGAAGAGTTAACGCAATATTTAATTAATATCGAACATACATGTAATCTTGTTTCTGTCAGTGACCAAGAAGAGCATATTTCTGAATATCATTCAGAGAATTTGAAAATCATTTTTCGTTAGAAATTTACTGTTTTATACTATTTTTAAAGCTGCCTATGTAGCTGCCATAACTTTCTACCAATTTTAGGACTGTGTTACCTCTGATAGCATTCATAATTTTTGAATCTTCAACAACACATTTATCAATCACCTTAAACATTTAATTCGATCCACTCCATCCAATTGGACCGAGCAGATCAAATACATGTACGCATTATCTGTTTTCCCACAATCATTAATCAACATCGACCAACAAATTTAAATTACTGCACACCGATCATGTACGCGGACACTCTCCCCACGATCATAAATAAAGCTTCGATCACCCCAAAATATTAATGTCCGGTGTCATCGTGTTCCGATTGCAACGTCTCACCCGCTACCAAGTATTTTTGCAATTAAAGACCGATGCAACTCAATGTTTTAATCGTATATTTCGCGACGCGCGATTAATAAGCAATTCGATGCAATAATCTGCGGCGAGCGGTTGCCGGCGCGTTCCCGATTTATTAATCTTCATTTTTCAACGATGCAACACGTAACAACGTGAGCGCACACAGCAGCATACAAGAGCATACAGAAGGGCAGGAAGAGTTGCGTTATCAGATCGGTCGGTAGAAAACGCAACAGCATTGTAATTGGCATCGTCCGTCAATGACAGGGAACCGCTACCACTCCTATTTTCGTTGCAACCAAACGCAAGCGCTTCGACTTCCGCGATCATACCTCCATAATCCCCTTCCTTATCGTGCTTATCTTTATCTTTTTTATTAGAGTACGAAGTCGTCTTAACATACCATACTTAACTTACCATAACACTAATCCGTACATCATTTTTACGTTACGATTTAAAATGTTGCAAACAAAAAAATATATTCTTTAGATGTGTTCTTTAAAAAATATTAGTATAATAAAGGATGCTTAAATTATCCACATTTTCAGTACTAATAGTAGTTAATTCATAGCGTTAGTATTCTGGGCCCACTTTGCATAACGCGACATTAAACATTGTACTCGAAACAAATTGACCACCACGGTTGTAAATTTAACAGAATCTTATAGACATATGTATAAATAAATATAAAAAATTTGGAATGTTTATGTCAATTGCTTCCCCTGCAAAAAAAAAAAAATAATTAAAGTTTCCTCAAACATTTAACCTCTCGATGGATGAATGTTAAAATGGCATTTTGTTCGTGTTAATCGAATATACACGCACCAAAACAATTTTTATCAGTGAATCGATTTTGACATGTAAATATGCTGTTTCACTTCAACATTGTAAATTTTTTAATTCTAAAAGATACCGCGAGTGCAAATAACGATAATATCGATAGAAAAACAAACGCACACATACAGTTAATCCTATAAGTATACGCATTATCTATATCTATCAAAGAAATTTGTTTAAATTTAATAAACTAGGTTTGATGTTTCCAAATAAATGCTATTCAAGTCTATTCATGAACACATTGATAATTAACTCTTTGCACTCGAAAGATGACTCTCGGTCACCATTAGGTTCGACGCAGTAAATCAACCAGCAATAATATTTGTTTAAGTTTAATTTCATTGAATTGATTTTCAAATCCCAAACTAGAGATCTCATCTTCGAAGTCGATCTAAGCTTAGCGTTCGTGGCAATAGAAAGCTACGAAAGCATCTCGAGTTGCTGGTAGATGCCAGAAAAAAAGGCCTCGAGTGCAAAGGGTTAAACATTAATTTAGATACATAAGATACATTAGAACCTATCATTGAATTTCGACAAATTTCTTCAATGGACAGAGAGGGTACGAATACTTATAGAACTGTCTGTATGTGTCAACATCCCTCGGTAGGTTAAAAAATAAAAGTACACTCCCTTAGGTGCACCCACGGCTATCATCCACGTGGACATATCACCGCAACACTCGGAATCCCTATCACGATCCATTCGACAGGAGTAGTTCGCACTCTTCGCCCATAACAAGCGTGACGTTTTCGTCACGGGTCCTCTTTCGTGGTACCTTCGTGGACCCATTGTACGACCGATGAAAAAAAACAAATCACCCAGCAAACGTCTTTCATCGAACCGTTGGCGATTCGGTGGCGCAAAAAGCTCCGATCTCATTACCCTCCCCCCTCTCCCACCCCCGCCGCCCTAGTACACAAAATTTCGAGCGCGCAAACAGCAATTACAAAGGCCGGCACGAGTAGACGCAGCTCGCTCGCTATAGCGTGCACAGTTGCACACCCACCCCGTCTGCGAAATCCTGAATGCTCGAGTATCCTCTTTCCTCGAACCTCTCTTAGCGCTATTTAGCGGATCCTTTTACGGGACAGCAGGTCCCGACAAGAAAGGAAAGCGCGGCAAACGGGCCGACGAAGCCTCGAAAACAAGGGAACGAAAAACAAACGAGCGTTCGGGGAGCAAGAGCGAGAGAGGTACGTTGGATGAACACTGGAAAGAGAAAGAGAACGAAGAGAATCGACGGAGGTGGAGTACCAAAATGGCGGACTTCTCGGTTGGTCCAGGGACAAGATAAGCCCTTTGTGCCCGTACGGGGGCCCCCGGGCCAACGGATCCCCACGTTTCGGTCTCATATTTCGCGAATCCCGCTATCATATTTTACTCGCTCCCCCCTCGCCACGGTTTGGTCCGTCATCGTACCTCTTTGGTACCCCTTCGAAACGCAGGCCCTTTCGGCCTGTCCCTCATTTTTTGCTCGCTCACTTTCTCGTACCCTTCGTTCCACCTCGATCTCATCCTCCTCCTCCTCCTCCTCCTCCTCCTCCACCCCCCCCCCCCCCCATCCTTCTCCCGCCTACTATCAACGATTGTTCCCTTCTCTAGTCGAAAGGTCCGTTCGATTCCAATACGCGCAGCGAAGCTTCGCGAATACAAATATCAGTTCCACCTCCCGCATTGTGTCCCGGGAATATTTATATTTATACCTCGCTTTATTTTTTGTCTGTCTATATGCGCGCTCCGATAAATAACCGAATTCACGCCGTAAAGAATGAAACAATGGTCGGTGTCGATGTACATATTTTCTTTTTTTGGTTGAAACATGGTTCCTTCTAGAATACGAAGGTTTATATTGGCGATTCTTCGTTCGATAAATTTAAAGCGAGTATGAGAAAAAATGACATTAATTGTATGACAATGTAACGTAAAAGTGGTTAGATTTAATTCGTTGTTCAAAATTTGTTCCGTGTTTGTTTCGAGATATTATGAAATTAATTTTGTAAAATATAAGAATATAATTACTATTCTTCCAATGACATTAGTTGAAATGTAGATAATTTATACATCCTTTGTGTTATTATTATTTTTAAAAAAAATTGAAAGAATATATTTTTCTTGTAACATTTTTAATATTCCACTGTTTAATCTAACTTCATTAATGGCCCATCTCTACATTGTAGAATAAAAAAATTATACAAATATACTCCTTGAGTTTTATTATAAATATCACTACGCGTTTTGTATTTAATTTAAAGAACCTTCAGTCTATATATAATCTTTTATGTTTAATTCTTCTAAACCTATACAAACTGAATTTTGAACGAATTAAAACAAGCACAACAGAAATACTTTATTCGCATAAGGCTGCGCCTTTTAAGGCCTTAGAAATCATTTATACAAATTTCTGTTCAAATATTTGAATAATTTAAAATTACTATTGAAGCAGTATAGAGAATTGAATATACTGGAAATTGTTATGATTGTCGTTCGTAACGTTTTGATGAAATATAATACTGGAATAATGTAAAGAGTGAAGCACCCACGCGAGATCAAATAAACTGAATATCATTTGCAACGTATTGACGTAATAAAATAATAAAACATCACAAAGAATGAAACCTGATACAAAATCGGACGAATGTCCCTTGCAACACATTGGTGTTGTAAAATATTAAAATAACAATAACAAATATTAACAATCTCTCTCGTAATATTTTGACGCGATAAAATATTAATACACCACAAGGAATGAAGCTCTCGCAACGTTTTGATAGCTCCGTGACAAGATTAACGAGGAAACGTGGAGGAGTGGCAAATAAACCAAGACAGAAGTCGTTGACGGTGACAATAATTTAATTCCGTCCATCCCTCTTTACCCGCGTTTCCTCTGAAACCGGTTGGACCTTGTCCGTCATCCTCGAGAAATTCGCCAGGCGGAAATCAACGACGTCGAAGAGTGGGGGAAGTTGGGGTAATACGAGAGAAGATTAAATTCAAGAACTGCTGGACGCGAATTAATCGGCCGCGGTCGGCCAAAGCACCGCCGGTACGCAAATGGAATTTTCGAAAAGTAATTTCTGCTTGGCCGGCCCTGTCCGAACCGTTGATCGATTTACTTTTTTCTGCGCACGCGCGCGCCTGGCACGCGGTCCTTTAAATACCCGCAACATTTGTACACGCGTGGATTTCGCACGCGTCGATTATCTTTCCGCTTCGCGGCATGTCGAGGCGGCATGTGTAACCACGTATCGTTTTCGCGTAATGTATGCCGAATTCTACAGGTTGCATTTCGGATTACTTCATCGAATGGGGAAATATCATTTCGGTGTGAAAGAAATTTTGTTGTTACAGTAATGTTGGAGTAGAAGAGGAAGCAATATCAGTGCACATTCGAATCCGGGAATATTTCAGATCCGAAAAGATTTAAATGAATCGTTGCTGAATGTAATATTCTTGTATCTCGTAACTGAATTATAAAAAAAGTTGGCAAAAAACGACTGCGTTTTTTTATTTTTGTCTCTACTTGTCACTGTCAAAATTGTGCGATGATCGTACAAGTATTAATATCAGTTCTTTCGAGGAACAATCTATAATCAAATCTGTGATTACTCCAGAGACCTAGACAAATTCAAGTTAGTTATTGATGAATATGATATTCTTCTATTCGTAATGTCTTCTAAAAAGTGTTACTAAAATATTGTAATGTTCGTTATTTGAATCGTAACTTGTTACCTTCAACATTCTGCGATGATCAAATGAATATTACATTAAAAAGTGTTTTACTTTAACACTTTCGCTGCGGATGACGCACATGTGCGTCCAACTGAAAATATATGGTTGTTTTTATTATTTTTCAGTTTTTATTTTTTTTTTTTTGTTCGGCAATCATATTATATATAAAATAAGGTACCACAAATATATGTTTTTCAAAATAATCATATTAGAACATTTGTAAGGAATTTTTCATTAAAAAAAATATCATAATTGCAGCTCCTAGCGAACGGTTACTTATTTTCGTCCGCAGCGAAAGTGTTAAATAGAACATTGGCACTAAAGGTCTTCTATGTAGGCCACTAAAAGAAGCGAATTTTCTTGAATGCGATTTTCACTCGAACTCCATCGATAACAGCTTTCCCAGCATACGTATTCCTACCAGTGTTACCGAACTCCAGTAAAAAATATTCGGAAAAATATTAACGAGGTAAGATTTTCGTAAGGATTCAAAGAGTCGCTTCGACGGAATCCCGGCGGATATGAAGCGTGTTTCCCCTAATTGGGCGATATCTTTCGTCGCGAGCCATCCCGATTTATCGTCCCTTTGGGGATTCGTTAAATAGCGCGCACATCGAGGCGTAACAACGACGCCGAAGACCAGGCCGGAGCTGCGCCGCGGCAAAGGTCGCGCGAATTGTAAATCGGCGCCATAAATCGACGAAGCTGGAGAGAAGACGGAGGAACGGGCAGGGAATGGGGAATAAAGAGACGGCAAAATAGCGTTCGAGAGGCCGTAATCGATGGCCGCCGTTTTCGAGCCCTGGCTTTGCGTCCATCTTAACGCTCTATTTGTTGCAAAGGACGCCACGAACCGGCTCTCTATGCCGCGAGCGGAGATGAAATCAATAGAAGCAATTGGTACCGAAAGGATTTGTAAGCGTACACTTTCTTTTGGAGAACGAGATACCGGATAGTAAAATTATAGCAGCGATAAGTAGAAAGGCGCAGGACGAGCTAAGATCGGATAAGGAATGTTGCAAGTTGTAATGGAACCTCTCAGAGTGTGTTGAGTCGAGGAATCTTTGGAAAGTGAAAGCGTTGTTTATAATTTGCAACAAAGCTATGCGTATCAACAAGTAGAATTAAAAGCTAAGAGGACTCGTTCAAGATGAACATAGCTTTTCTTAGAGAGGATTCCAGCTATGTGAATTGTGCCACTGGTGATTAGAAAGTACAGGCTCGGCTAGGATGGGACGCAGAATGTTGCAAGTTTCAATGGAACCTGGTAGAGTGTGTACTTTACTAATAGAGTCTTCGAAAAGCGGAAGCATTGTTTACAATATGCAACAAAATTATACGTATTAATGAACGGAATCAAAACTGAAAGGATTTGTTTGAGGTATTGGAGAATAAGATACCAGCTACTGAAGTTATAGTACTGGCAAGTAGAAAGATGCAAGCTCAGCTAGAATGAGATCGAGAGTGTTGTAAGTTTCAACGAGACCTAGTGAACACACATAGGAATGATAGAATCGTCGAAAAGAACAAGTGTTGTTAGCAATTTGCAACATATGTATTACAAAATAGAATCGAAAAGTAAAAAGAAAGTGAGTAGAAAGGAACAAGTTGAATGACAATAGAATTAAGAGTGTCGTAAGTTTCTTAAAAGAAATTGCTAACAATTGACAAGTCATTGTATTGTCGAATAGAATCTGGAAGATTGGAAGTCACGTTGGAGATTGAGAGTCGTACATATGAAACCTGTGTTCGAAAGCTAATGGTCTATAACAATTTATGACTATTTAAAAACTTGCTACCTTTACTAAAACTAAAGAAATCATTAATTTTAGATAAAATCCATATTTAGCCTGAATCACCCAGACTACAGTCACGTAGTCATCGTTAACTATAATGAATTATTAAATGTATGCTAAGTTTTATAGGTTCTCGTGCTGAATTGCTTTATTAACCAAATGGAATCTACACTTTTCAAACGAACTAACAACGAGGTTACGCCAACAACTACGATCTGTTATTCATTTGTTTGGATTCAAGTTGATCAGTTACATCAATATCAAAAACATTTACATATAAATGCTGATATATCTTTCCCTAGCACCATCTAAACGCAATCTAATAAACTTATGTGTACCCCTAATATAAAACTAACATATTAACAGAAATAGCACGTCAACGATACCTTTCTTCTTCGTAAACGTTGCTTCTTCCACAAAATTAACCTCGTACACGTAACACTACAACTCCCTTACGCAATCAACCTGATAAACAAACAAATAAATAAACAGCACTATTCCGTCTACCATCGTCCACCAGCGAATGCCAACTCATGCCAACTCTCCTCGAGAATCTCTCCTCGCACTCCGAAGGCGTTTACGCGATTCCCAGCGATATCGAACGGTACAGGTCACTCTCCGTCGATTATATCGATTATCGATCGGCAGGATCTCGACGGGACGCTCTATGCCCAGGCCCTTAAATGGCTCGCTAGGCAAGAAGACCTAAGACGGGTCTTACGTGGCTTCAAACAATTAAGGTTGACTTACGCGTGGCCGAGGCGCGTACCAACCAGCGTTAAAAGAGTAAACGAGTTACCGACCGGCATCCTTCCGCGACTCCAACATCAGATAATGCAAACCAAGGCCCTGTCATCTCGGAAGAATTTACAGACGACACCGCAGGACCAACCAGGAGTTACCGTAGCCCGTTATCGCGCACGCTGAATCTTGATTTCTGACGCTGGCGAAGCGTGCCTTGTTCGCGCGAATAGCTTTTCCACGAAAATGCCCCGCCACAGGACTCGCCGAAGCTTTGATGGCGCGAGATGCTTCCTCGAGACCCGACGCCGACGTCCACGTCAAGATGAAGATGGGAAACTCCTGATCTCTAGCTAATTGCTGTTCGCGAGCACGCAGAGCAAATATCTGATTTTATGAACTCTAGAGCCGTGCGAGTTTCGTCATTCCTGCGGATTGTGGAATAGAAAAAGATACACGAGCCCGATTAATCGCGAGTAATGAAGCAAACGTAAGGGAGTATCGTGCTGTATAGTATTTATAACGGTACCGTGCTCTCTTCAATTCTATTCGATTATCGAGATGCTTCTCTATACCGTTCATTTTCCCATAGTAAAAATGTGAATAGCTTATGTATTCGAATATAAACTGATAATGAGATGCAGGCAGGTGCAACCTTGTAGAAACATTAATCTGGACTCTGATTCAGGGCCACTGAAGAGGATTCTGACGATGACTGTTCTTCTACTGTTAAGGATAAAACTAACGAGGGCAATGCATACCATTTAAACGTATATTACTGTATCTGTGAATTTCAATTCATTCGTTTCAACTATATCTTTGACATTTAAGGAGCAAGGAGCAAATAAATTGAACACTTCAAAAAATAGTATGCATCACCTCTCTAAGGCCGATCGGACACGGGCGCAACCGATTTGTAATTAGTGTTGCAAACCGTATGCGCTCGTTGTTTTACCTACTCCACTATCTTTGTTTTACCTAGATCCACGGTCGCATGGAACTAGTTTCAGACTGGTTTAAAACTGATCAGTCGCGCCCGTGTACGATCGGCCTAAATATCCCGTCTCCCTTGGAACAAATACGGAAGTCCCTGTTTCATTTCTATGCGGGTCAAATTGTTGGCAACTCCAGGGTTAATAAACATCGATATCACTGCGATCTACTTCTGTTTCTGTCCCTTCTGTTTCTCTTGAGAAACCCTGTCCTATCTCTACTTTCCTTCCCCGCGAAACTGTGAAAATCACTCCTAAGAGCACAAACAAAATTGCAAGGAACACCGCTTCGAAACCAATTTCCATTTCGACTCCGAATTTTCCAGCGGAGCCATATGCTGGAGTCGTTGAATAGGCACGCGAAAACGCACGATAAAGGTGCTCTGTATCTCGCGTAAATGGAGCAGTTTGGCCAATTGCCATTGCGAAAGCGATCAACGCGCATTCAGGTGTGGTTCATTCAGGTATGGTCACGCGAACCATCGCGAATTACCCGTTCCCTCGCGGTACTTGCGGTGAGCAATATTTTTCGTGAATGCGATGTCTCACCTTAACGTTTTTCTCAATGGGAAAAAGGTGCGAGCAAACGAGTCCCCGCGCGTTTTCGAAGAAGAAACGAAAACTTCACTTACCAGGCATACAGACGCATCGAAACGTTCCAGGGTCGTCCAGGCAGGAGCCGTCGTTCTGGCAGGGATGGGATTCGCATTCGTTCACGTTCGTCTCGCATCTTGGTCCTGTGAATCCTTGCGTGCAGTTGCAGGCGAACGAACCGGGCGTGTTCACGCAGATGCCGTCGTGTTCGCAAGGAGATCCTAGATGGGTTCGAAATTACGTTAACGTGAATTTAGGTACACAGATTTATGGGGAAATTAATTTATAAGATGTATATATCGATGAAGTAAAATGAGCTTATTCGACAAGTATTCTACCATACATTTTTATTTTGAGAGGATACATGCAGTTGTAGATAAATTTCAAGGATTTTTGTTCGAGATTTAAATACTACACAGATGTCAACATAAATACAGAACACATATGTTTAAATGGACGAAGAATTTTTCGAAATTTTCATTTTTAATCAAATTACAGTGGTTTTATTGGAAAATCTCGTATGTTGCTTTGGAAAATTAACGGTTTTCCTTAATAAGAAAGAAAGTTTTCGTTGAAAAGAAAATTTCTTTGCCCGTTTAAAAGATACTGATGTATTCTATACTACTAACAGAGTATATAATTTAATTGGTTAAATGGATTGGTTAGTGGAGTATATAATATAATAATTTGATTGGTATGTTCAAATGAGCTCAGTCAAATTTATCGTGTACACCCTAAAAGAAAAACATTCATGAAGATTTGCTGTGTTCTGGCCATCTTAAATTTATCTTAACAAAAGAATTTATATAATAAGTTAGATTAAAGTATGTGCTTAAATCCTGAAAACAAATTCTTGAATCCTTGAATTTAAATAACAACTGCATACCCTCTTAAATCTAATATCATTTCTTATTATTAAAATAATAACTTGGATTATAGATAGACATATGTATCTAGCCGTTCAGAGTAAAAAGCTCTGAATTTGCAATGCAGTAAATGGATTGAGAGTAACGACTGTCAAGAAATACTTGTGCAATTGGCACAATGATTGAAGCATCCTCTTCGATACACCCCGGATTCATCGTCTGTCCTCAGGCAAAATTCTTTCAACGCGTTCAACGACTCGATAATCTCTGGTTTTTAAGTGAAAGTCGACCCATCGAGCCGCCTTTTCCTGTGGAAAGTTGCTTCCGCGAGACTGCTGGCCAATAAGGAAACAAAGGGACGTTTACGAAGCCCTCGAGATACCGGATTGTCCAGGCGAGCGAATCTTGGCCGCGAAAGGGCCGATAATTAAAACTACCGCGAACGCGTGGCGCATAATAATTAATAGCCGTGCAAGAATCAAAGTCCGGCACGCAGGTGCATTCCCCGTGGGACACACGACAAATACAACACGGTAGTGCCGCCTTAATTGGCCAACTCGCTGTAGTTTTTTCGATGTGCTACCATTAGGGAAAGAGGGAGAAGAAGCACGTCGAGAGGCACGGCCGACGACCATAAGAAGGAAGCTGCCAGGTACGGATTCCAGGGGTACCATTCTCCGTGGCTGCCTCCACTTTTGGCCAAGAATCCATTTCGACGAGGAACTAGACTCTTTCCTTGGAGTTATGCGATTCGCGTTAATTGCAATAAGATAATTACGGCTGTCATGTGCCCGCGGTTCGCGAAATGAGCGTTTCATCAGGACCCGAGGCTTCCGTGATACGTTGGATTTAATTTCGATCCCACGCCACGCTTCCTACAGGTTCGATTCGATCGCGTGCTCGGATCCTGAGCCCTGAGCCTCTCAAAAGAAGAAATCGTGACTCGTAAGAAACTCTAAATTTTCTTAAACCAATTCCGTCCTTACATAGAACAATGTCTTATTACTAGGTTGCGGATCTTTATGCATTTATAGGAAATTTGAATGTGCAAGAAACTACAAAATGCAAACAATATGCAAGAATGTAAAAAAGATTGAAAGTAAAGTTCATGTTATAATATTTGCAGAATAAAATAAATTCCTATTTAGGTTCAATTTTTGTAGGCATGTTCGCGAAGATTTTATTTTGCATAAAGATCCGCAGTCTACTTATTATATTAACGAAAGATGGTACATGTAACGTGTAATGAGAGAGAGAGTCGTATGCTCAATCGTTCCTCGAAAGAACGTTAACTTCTCGAGGAATATTTACACATATCTGTACGTTAAAATTGATTTACAGGTAAAAATTGTCTCTGTTCGTGTATATTCAATTACAGTAAACAAAGATCAATTTAAAATTGGTCCCTCAAGAGGTTAAAATCGAATAGAAACATATCAAGACCTCCTCATCTAACTCTTTTAAAAGGACAAATGTGATATAACAACCGCACAAATTAGCATCTACATCGAATATCCTACACGATTCAAGAGTGCAATATAATCTATCACCTCCAAAAGAACGTTAAAATGAAAGAGGAACGCGTCAAGTCCTCCTCATCTAACTCTTTTACAAGGACAAGTATGTTGCAACAGAACCTCTCGCTCGATAGCAGAGATGGGCAAACCCCTAGGCTTCGAATAAATTTGAAGTTTGCGGATGTGTTTGTCTCGTTTCCTTCTTTGGAAAATGTTCAAAAGAGGAAACGAGACAAACATATCGGCAAGCTTCAGATTTATTCGAAGTCTAGGGGTTTGCCTATCTCTGCTCGATAGCCCCAAAACTCGGTCCAATCCATGTGTAAAATGAAATTCTGCTACAGCCGTCAAAAGATATCGTCGCTTAACATACAATGTGACCAGGAACAAGCAAACCAGAGGCCCTTAGGAAGAACAGACGCGAAAGTGGCAAGGGCACACGCGGGCTCGTTACGTCGGCGTCGGCGTCGTTCCCAGGACACCGCGTACAATTACCCGCGATATTTATGAACTTTCCTAAGGGCAACGACAGCGGCCGTTTATAAAGTGGCGTCGACTTCTGCCCGTGGCACGCTCGCATACCGACCTCGTGTAATTCGCCGACGGTTTTTCCGACCCCTGGGTAATTGCTGTCGCCGCGCGCGACGTTTGACCGCTGCGGAAGGAGGCGCAGAAAGAACCTAGAGAGAAAAGGCTCGCGGGCAGAGGGCTGAGGGCTGAGGGAGGGATTTGTACGTGTTACGGAGCAGCCAAGGGGCGAGCAAGAAACGCATTGCTCGGTCGTGTTCGCAATCGAGCGCCGAGGACGAACAGATGACGAATCGGTCGGTCAAACCGTGTCGCCGACGATGCCCTTCAAGGACGAGGTCCTTGCGACGCGCCAGACCGACCGAGAGAACCAATCCTACCTCTGCGACTGGACTACATGATAAAATGTCGGATGTTTTTAGATGCTGGACTTTGAATTTTTAAAGTCCTTCGATTGTTCTTATTCTTCTTTTCTTATCGAGATAGAGGATCACCAACTGAATTAGTAATTCGTTGAATTAATTATTCACGTGTACTTACTGCTGTACTGTACACTTTCTGTTTTAGCGTTCCTTATAACAAGAAGTCACATTTAATGTTTGCTTATAGTTCTTGTTTTTACTTGTAGATCATGCTTCTACAATCCTGTCAGAACAGTAAGGAACGCCCTGTATATATAATATATACTATATATTTCTCCATATACTACTATATTTAAAATATTAGAATATAAAGATATACATATATGAAGTAAATAAAGATCTGACTCTTTGATTATATAAATCTCCGAGATAAATCTCTATATTTTTTATTTAATTCTGTCCCTCTATGACAGTCTATCGAGAAGTAGAAAAGAAATTCTGTCCAAGCCACTCTGCTATTACAATCGCGTCTATTTTCGGAAGAGCCTGCGACCACCAACGCATTTTAATACAGAAAATTTCTGTACGGCATTATCCCCAGCGGGCATTCCTGGTTCCGTAATATCGAAAGGTGTAGTCCGCCGCGTATATAATATCGCGGATAATCGATCAATCGTACTCCCTCGAGGGCGCAGTTTGCGAGTTTCGTTCGGTTGGTAGCACGCTCGCTCGCTTCGCGCTTCTTGCGGGCCGGCCGAGCTCTTACGGAACTTAATTTACCGGAAAATATGCAATCTAGATAATAACAGAGCACAGGCCCGAGCTTGAGGTCATTACGGTCGTTATTAAACTTAAAATAACAATTTAGCGTTTAATTAGATTCGTTTGTGCGCCGCTGGCGCTGGCACAGGAGCTCGCCCAAGAGGAGGCATGGGCCGAGCGCTTCCTAAGACTCCACTTCCGGCAAAATCTTATTACGAGCAACGTCCTGTTCTGCATCATCGGCGTCATGGAAACCTCGCTCTCTCTTTTCTACCTTACCTCCCAATTTAGGAATCTTGGAACAGTCTTGAGCGGCAGTGGCAAACTTATGGTACACGAACCAAAGTATAGCGATGATTAGACTGCGGATCTTTATACAAAATAAAATCTTCGCGAACGTGCGTACAAAAATTGAACCTAAATAAGAATATATTTTATTCTGCAAATATTATAACATTAACTTTACTTTCGATCTTTGTTGTATTTTTGCATATTGTGTACATTTTGTAGGTTCTTGCATATTCAAAATTTCTATAAATGCATAAAGATCCGTAATCTAGCGATGATACACGATACGATTTTATCGGTAAAAATCAATATAACACAAGCTGCGCAGGAGCACAGTGTCAAAAAGTTACCAATTCATTTTTACATATATTAATTAGCGTTTCCGCTTGTTTAGCGTTAGTTAATAGCGTTTCCAAACGAACGAAAAACCTTCGATATGAAAACTAAGCAAAAGGTGGGTCGTTGTGCAACCCCGCTAACCCCAAAGAGTTATCCATCCATCAAAAATGAAAAAAACCTCCGACAACAGACCTGACCCAAATGTTGCACGCTTCCAGGACAGAACGACAGACGTAAGAGTCCACGAATCGAGAAGTAATAAGATACTCGTTCGCGATGACACCCGAGTGATCGATAGGGATCGAAGGTATTAGGAACAGACTCGAAGAACGATTTCCAAAAAGGTGAGAGACAGTTACGTCTCCGCGGATAGTATCCAGCCGTAGCCTGGATTTCCAAGGTGCTGCAGGTATGCCGACGTCCAGGCCAGGTATACGAACTGCCTCTGCTCGTATCGGTTTACCATTGTCAGGGCAACGTTGCCAAATTTCGGTGCAACAATGGGTCTTTGTTTAGCGGGCAGGTAGCGAACGGAGCTCGACGAGATCCGGCCGAGTCAACTTCGGCAACGAAAACGAAGAAGGAGGCGAGGAAGCCGAGGTTCAGCCAACGAAGAGATTCGACCACGAAGGAAGAGGGATTTCGTTACGTGTTACCGCGTTGTTTGCACTGGGGCATGCAATGAGCGGGCTTGCGGAACTCACACGAAGCCCGTTACGATCCACGGAAGAAACAAAAAACGAGCGATTCAATCCGCTGGGCAATCTTTTCGACAGACGAAATCGGTAGGTGTCTGAGTTGGTATACGATCTCTAAACAATTATCGAAATTGTTCAAAATATATGAGCAATTTTGGTAAGCGATACTGGAGTCATAGGACACTATGTTCCTAATTTGTTTCCGAAAGCTAATATGTATTTGGAACTTTTATCAAATTGTTCCTGACGAGGACCAGAGTAATTTATTTACGTCAATATGTGTATATATAAAATATTATCATAATATACAATATATTTTATTTGTATATTATACACATTTATATGTTTATATATATATATTATTTAATATATTATTTAACATAAATGTGATGTTGCATATAATATTTTGTATGTGTATACATACTGATGTAAATAAATTATGCTGGTCTTCGTCAAACGTGATAATATAATATACACTGTCGTTCAAAGATGCGGAGGATCCTCTAACATTTAAAATAAATTCAATATTTTTCACGAATGCCTAACTATTCCACTAAAAATATCAATTGATAATTACTCAAGTACAATCTAAGAAGAAATTCATACTTCCTACACATTCCAAATTTCGCTGCAATATATTCCAATTAAAAATCTGACCACTGTTGCAATCGGAGCGGTTGGTTGAAAAAATACTAAATAAATAATAATAATAAAAGGACCGCTTTTAGGACGCGCGACGGTGCTCTCTCGCCCCACACGCCACGAATTATGACGTCTCGACGGTGTCACCTTCGCGCGTCTCGGGGAATTTCAGGACCCACAAAGACGGCCGAGACGGAACGACGATGTAATCCAACACCGGACGAAGGGGGTCGGAGAACGACCCGGTTTGCGGTGGTCCTTCGCTGCAAATGGACCGACGTTTTCAGGAATCCAGCGTAAATATTTATAAGCCCTGCCGGAGAGCCGCGAGCGAAGGAAAGCCAGAGGTGGACGAGGAGACTTCTTTTTCGCGACTCCGTCGGCCTCCTCCGGACGGATTGCAAGAAAGACTCGCGGCGTCGGCGTCGCACGAAATACATACACACACACGCGACGACCTTACGTCGAGGGACAGGCGTCCCTCACGGGAGGAGAGCTCGACGAATAAATTACCGGTCCTTCCCTGAAATTAACCGCTCCCGTTCCCCCGGTGGTTTTCCTTTGTGGGAATCGCGCTCGAAAAAACCAGCAACTGTCCACGCTCGACGGGCGCAAAAGAACGAAAATTTTCATCGAGCGGAATTAAATTGCAATTAACGTCATTGAGGACCGGGCCGCGGGGAGGCTTAAGTAAACAGGTGTTTTGTCTCGCCCTCGCCCCGGTGTTCTGCTTGAGACATCGATCGGAATAACGACTTTGACCCAGCTTTTTCGACGCGAGTTTGGCGCAGTCATAAATCAGGGTAATGGAGATTTTGTAACGGGGTGACGCGAGCGACATCGAAGGCTTTCGATTGAAATATTTTCGGGTGTGTAGATCTGAATTGAACTTTGCTAGGGTGTTCATTAGAGATGCAACGATGAAAATAGAAAGTTTCCGATAACTTGAAATAATTTATTATGAGGTGTAGTCGTTTCGAGCATTCTTAGTATATCAGGTGTTCTATTCGTTGTTTGGGAATAATGCGATGAAGAATTAATCCAAGGGATCAATGTGATATATCGCAGAGAGGAATACATAATACTTGTTTATAATTTGTTGACGTATTATCATTTTTGACTGATAATTAGCATACTTTGCAACTATCGTTATTTTTATCGTTTACCTGATACATATTTGTACAAACATACCTATTAACTTTTTCATATATTCCTCTTTATACTATACCACAATGATATAGATTAATTAATAATTCCTATCATTAGACTGTGAATTTTATGCACCGATAATATAAACTAATATAACAAACACATGCTAAATATAACCAAAAGGTATATGCACCTGTGCAAAACGAAATCAAATTATAATATTGATAGCAGAATATATTCAATTATGTATATTTCATGTATGTCTTCTATATCATTGTATGCCATAAAATGTGTCATTCTCACCAAGAAGAACCAGAGTAATTTACCTACTCTAAGCAAACACTTTTCAAAACGTTTCCTTCAAGATTACGTCCAAACTAAAATGGCCAAAGTTTCACCAAAAATGTTTCCGTCAGCGTTTCTTGAAGTAAATCTCATCAAGAGCCTCGTCTAAACGAGGAAACGGAGAGAAAGTAATCGCGAAGGAAGCCTACCTAAGGCATCAAACTTCAATTAATTAAACCGGTTGGCATTGCTCGCCAAAGAGATTCCAATAATTTACGACCTTCGATAACGCAAATTGGATCCAGACGAGCGTTGCAGGAGACCACGATTACGGAATTATCGAATTAACTGGCATTCCCGAGCGAAACCTGACCAGATCATCTCGAATATACGCAAATAGAATGCGTAGTTCAATTTTCCACGGACTCGCCATCATCCATAAACCGCATCAATTACGATACTATTCCAAGAGCAGAAAAGGATGTAAACATTGATGCACGGGGACAGGGTGATGAACGCACGCGCTTCAACTAGAAGGGAAGACTGAAAGTAGCTTAGAATTACTATCTAGGATTGTACGATCCCTTGGAAGCCTAATGGATCATCGATACCGCGATAATTATGACCGTCGAACATCGGCGGAGCTAATGTTTGGAGACTTCGATGCTGGACGAATGGAAGCAAGAACAGTTCGGAGTTCATCCCTTGGTTAACTATACATTCTTACATATTTGTTTGTAGACTACGTATATAATTTTTTATTTCGAAGAAGATTTGAAAATTGAGCCTGATGCGTTTATATTATTTGGTTGATTCATAAGTGACTTATGTTTATTGTTTTACAATCGATTTGCAAATATATTATTACGTAAATTATAATTAATTATGTAATCGACATCGTTAATTATCACTTGTTTCCATTTAGAAAATACTCGTGAATCAACTCAATAAATATAATACATACAGGAAACAAATACGGGTAATATACTCAAACTGGATTTGTGTAATAATTCGATCCATAAATGCATATTTAGAAGGAAAACAAACCGAGCGAGGATGGCGAAGGATAATAGCAATTCCTGTTTAAAAAATGTCTACCTCTGATAAATGCTTGCTATTTCAAATAACTCTCGATATGCATAGCTACCACTTGTTGCATACAAAATACATTTCAATACGACACAGTAAAAGTTTGATTATTACTTTGAACAAGTTCAGAAAGAATTAATATACACAAGTCTACTATTTTAATGAGATCAAATATTTGCAACAAGAAACTACGTAAAAGTTCAAAACCTTGACACCAGTCTTTTCATTAACTAAAAGGTTTCACTATGCAAAGCATATAATTAAATACTTCAAACTCCAAATGGTAATATAATTACTAAATATATAAAGAAAATGGACATTCCTAATCAGTATCGATTCCTACTATTCGTATCGAAAGAAAGGGTGTAAACCCTTGATTGATAAATATCCCGGGAGGGGAAGAGTAATAAACACGTGCTGGAGGTAGGAGAGGAGGTTGAAAACACGCATTGAATCGACCGTCTAGGGTTGAACGATCCCTCGGAAGCGTCTCTAACGCGTCATCGATCCCCTAATAATTATGACTGTTGGCCATCGGCGGAGTTAATCTCCGGGAGATTTCAATGCTGGCCGAGGCGGGAGCAAGGAGAGCTGTCGCGTTTATCGAGACCTGGGGATCTGACGGCCTCGGGCAATTCTCCGAGGGAAGATGAGCAGGAAGAAAGTGGTCGTTCCTCCGGATTTAATGACTTGTACCACCGAAAGGCCGCAAAGAGAAACAAAGGAGAGGGATAAATGAGATGAGAAGGGCGTGAGCTTCGACTAATCACCGACGGTATTAAAACTTTAAACGAAAAAGGGGATCGGGGTAAGGGCCCTCGCTGGAAAATCGGCTCGTTGATGGATTGTGATCGTGCAAAAATCGCTGCTTGGATTCGTCGCGCCTTAGACCTCGCGAACAAATTTCTGGCTTCTGTGCTACGAGTATTATTTGTGACAATTCATAACCGAACATCGTTACTGTAATAGTTGCAAAAATTACTTGTCATTGCGACGAATGGGGGACAACTGTTTCTCGAGCTACGGATTTATATGTCAAGTTTTTAATTTACTATGTAGGACTGAAATGCATAGAGTTGTGATTTGGGGTACTTTGGCTTGAAATTGAAACAACTTGAATAATTACAAGGAATATTGCACCGATCATTGAAAAAATATTGACACTTTAACCACTGGCCTAGTTAGAAAGATTACGCTTTAGAAGAGCTCTTTCTACGTTACCATATATTAATCTAGGCTGACAATAAGCCTTGTTTGTTTCCAAACATTCAGCATAGTAAAAGATACAACCAACAGCACGGTTAATAGATTCCAAAAAGTAAACGTTAGGCTTAAGAATCTTATAAATAGGCTCCCAGTAGATAAAGTGTCGATTGAAGAAACAATAATCGAAAGCTATACAACGTGATTTGTTAATGTGTTTAATTCGTAACAATACAAATTCTCCTACACTATCGAAATTGATACGATGAGAGATGGGAGATGGGGATGAAAAAATACCAAAATAGATTCGAAAGCAAACCATAAATCAAAGACGATTCCTACCTTCGAATCAAACCTAAACTCTCAGCTGGGGGATTCGGACAGTTTCGCCCACCCCCTTGGGTCTAGTTCGCTCTTTATCGCTTTCAACGGAATAGTCGCAACTCTGGGATCCTAGATGTGGCAATTTACTGATAATTTACTCGCTGGTGTTCGGGAACGAAGAGCACCGCCCCCGAACGAGCTCTAGGGCTGACGAGACACGAGACAGAAGACGAAGAGGAAGACGAAGGAGGCGCACGAAGAATCCTTCTGGCCCGTCTTTGAGTAATGTCTTCCTAATTACAAACCTCGCGTTCGAAGCATGACACACGGTACTGTCTACCAGCGAAAGGAACGGGTTCCCGAATGGGGGCCCGCACGCTCAGAAAAACTGGGATCCTTAATCCATTATGCGGCTATAAAAAACTTTAACGGCCGAAATCTGGTGCAGGCCGGTCGGCTCGTAGCCTCTATAGTACTTTTTCCCGACGAACTATCGCGGGGATCGGTCAGGGTAGTTGATTGATCTTCTCGAGAAAGTACAGTTCTACGAGTTGTCACGAATTTCGTCCTTTAAATTGCTACAAATTTTCTCTCACTGTTGACGAGGGTTATCGATAATTCACCAAAGTGAAATAGTGATGTTATATTTTTTACTTATATTTATAAAACCATTTTAATGGAATCGACAAGTTTCCAGCAATGCGAATTTTAGAGTAATTTTTTTAAATATCAGGTGTAGAAATTAATTCTGGGCCTTTCCAAGGTAAATTACCATTTATTTGTAAAGAAAAATCATGCAACTTTTAATCTTTCCTCAGTCACACATTCCAAGAGAATGTGCACGCATTTGTGATATATGTATTTGTAAAACGTTGAAACAATTTGTGCGTGTTTCATTACTATGGAGATTGGTACTCTAACGTAACAAAATGGCTGGTTACAAATAATTAAATGTAAAGACTCAGAGTTAATTTCTCCACCTAGTAATTCACACGATTTAGGACGAAATTGCTTTGGTTGACAATGATGAACGGATCCATATAACAGTAACCATCTTTTTCCAAAATCCTTGTCACTCTTCTTCGTAGATTACTGTCTTGAAGATGATATCAATCGAAACGAGCCATCGAGACTGCGTAACTCTATTTCTAATTACTAGACTGCGGATTTCATTCATTTACGACATACAGTAATACGAAAAACATACAGAAAATATACACAATGTGTGTAAAATATATTCTATTAATATTTCGTTTTGCATAAGCGCATACATCTTTTCGTCATGTTCAGCATACATGTCTGTATATTTGTATATGTATATTTGTCGCATTCGCTTGCATCATAAGTCCATCGAATTCACAGTTTACTAATTACTTACACGTACCTATGAATGTTACCAGCGTGAAAATGAAAACGTCAGAATCTAAGTATCCGTCGGATTAATCATCACACTGAACGTGACGGCGCTGAATGTTTGCTAAATTACTAATGAAACAGAGAAAATGAATCGCGAAAGTTACGCGGCACTAATGACGCCCCCGAGGCAAGAGAGGGATCTTTCCGCGCATAAACGAGCGCGATTGTTAACATTCACCCCCGAAATCCAATTAATTCCCTTGGCTCGGCTTGATTAACGCGGTGGGGAAACACGACCACAGGTTACTAATGCGAGAGAAGTATTCGAATGCCTGCGTGGGGACGGCCATCTTTGCGTCAGGAATGAAACAGAGGAAGAGAGAAACGAAACCACGCGCGGAGGATACAAAAGAAGTGTTTCCGATTATTAATGAAGTGTCTTTGTCTGAAACGAAATGTATTAACCGGCGTCTAAGACCGGCGCGGCGTGCCGAGTATTTATTATCGAGCATAGCGCATGAAAGGGATTTACTTGAATGCGTTTTCAGGTGCTTCTACGCCTTCGTGGCTTTGGTTTCTAAAATGAGTGCGCGCAGCAACGGATGATACTGGACACTCGAGGAACTCTTGTTCGGCTGATGGAGTGCGCGTCCTATTGTGTAATCTTCGTGTATTTGTTTTATTCCGGAGTTTCACGCGCGGTAGATGCACTACGGCGATGCATTGCGGTTCTAGGTGGTATGGCGTCTCCGAGAAATGAACTATCGCGCCTAGGGTTTGATTTGAATCGAAGAACGTCGATTATACTTATCAGTGGTTAGCATCGCGATGGATTTGGATGAAATATTGTCTTTATAAAAAGAAATATTATCGCGAAATCGACTCTCCGATTTATCTTGGCGCTATTGTGACGAATCTATAGGATTACTTAAATATAAAAATTGATTCGTATGTAATTATTAGATCGCGGATCTTTATGCAAAATAAGATCTTCGCGAACGTGCCTGCAAACATTGAACCTAAATAGAAATTTATTTTACTCTGCAAATATTATAATATGAACTTTACTCTCAATCTTTTTTATATTCTTGCATATTGCTTGCAAATTTGTAGGTTCTTCCACATACAAATTTTCTATAAATGCATCAAGATCCGCAGTCTAGTAATTATACATCTTGCATACTATACTAAAATTGACGACAGCTGTAGCTATACTATCCAACAGAGAAAAATTGTATTCAAGTATAACGGTATTCAAGATAATTCCAGATACCTAATCAAGAAATTAAAATCTACTCGATTCGATACACCGGTATTTTCTCTCACGCAGGAGATCTCATACGAGATTCTTAAAAACGAAAATCTATACCCACAACACCACAAAAACAAACCCGATTCCTGTCAAGCAGACATTAATGCCATGGATTAACTATCGAACAAGTTCCTCATCGCGATTTTCCCATTTCTCCGCGTCCCTATCGATTTTCTTTTGCGTTAACGGTGAACAGTCCACTCGTTACCATGACCATTGCAATTTCACCTGGTTCACGGGTGATCGAGCACGGCCTCAACGTTCTGTACTTATTTTCATGTCAACGACGCCACCGCGGATTGACGTGCCCGTTCCGTACCGCAATATCATAAATCGAATTCCGACTGATAATGCGTCGAGATAAACCGCGACGAGGAAGCCACGTACGAAGAAAATCGTCGAGGTGTGCGGGCCCCATGCTGAGCTCGATTCTCTACCGGACTATTAATTAAACCAGCGACTACTGGCCTGTCCACCGGTTAATTGCAAACCCATTACCCGCGCATCGCGTACGTACGCGGAACAAACGCTGAATTTCTACCGTTTCGCGACGGAGTGCATCGATTCCCGCCATCTCGGCTCGAAAAAGCATCTGCGGAGATTTTTACTAGGGAATACCGTCGTGAGAATAACGCTGGCTCGATTGTTTCAGCAAAGGTCACCTCGATGTTTAGTGTTTAGGAGGTACTGTACAAATAGGGGTGGAGGAAACAACAAGTAATTACGTATATAATTTCAGTTAAGTTTAAATCATACAATGAATTACAATGCTTGTAAAGTAGGGTAATTATCATAAATGCGGAAGACATTGACAGTGCGAGTAAACGTGTTCAATGTACAGTCAGAGTAATGAGTAAACTGCGGATTTTTATGCATTTATAGGAACTTTGAATGTGCAAGAAACTACAAAATGCGCATAGTATGCAAGAATATAAAGAATATTGAGAGTGAAGTTCATATTATAATATTTTCAGGGTAAAATGAATTCCTATTTCGGATCAATTTTTATAGGTTCGTTTGCCAAGATTTTATTTTGCATAAAATTCCGCAGTCTAGTAATAAGGATTCGTATAGGAACCATTTATTTTAAATGGTTGCTGTACGAACACTTCTTACACTGACTGTATACTTTTCTATTTTTGATTTTGTTCTTAGGTTTCTTAAGTGAAATTTGATTTATAAATAACAAGATGCTGCAAGTTACGAAATAATATTTGTTTAAATGTTGGTTTATTATAGAATGGTTACCTATTCATTATTTCAAGCTTCTTTGATGGGCAGAAAGTTGAAAATTATTAACTCGTGTAACATCGTCTGTGAAATCTCAATTTTATATTTTAATTTGATTCCTCGCTTTCTAGTAGAAGATACCTAAACCTACAATCTTTTCATATTTCGTACATACTGTTACTCTTAGGATTTCTTATAATTCGAGTTCTAGCATGTTCTTGCACGCCATCGGATAACGATATCATTTTTAGATGAAATTTCACCAAAGAAACAAAGTCCAATCGTTCGAAACCGTATAAAATTGTCCTTCCTATATCAAGTTACTAGATATTCGTAATTTAAAATGTACATTGAAACTGTCGATACACGTCGATTTCACGGATGAAGAAAACTATTTACCCACCACTCCCTTCGAGCGAATTTGATCCCAGATCCGATAAGATGGAATACCGTGGCTTTAAACATCGATAAAAGGCAACATCACCTTCGGCAAACGAGACAACGGATGAAAATGAAGTCCAGAGAAATGCTCTGGCTACCTTGAGTCATCGATCAAAGCCTCCAATTGAAAACAAATTACTCCTACATAGAATCATTTTACAACCGGTCTGGACCAATGGGGAGGCAACTCTGCCGCGTAAAGTCAACCAACACAAGCTTAACGCGAAGATTTCGATCGAGAACATCCGAGTATCATGCATATTGGACGCACCGTATTATAGCAACTGCATAATCCACAAGGATCACGATATGAGATAAGAAGATTGAAGAGGCAATATACTCGAGGAACATTAAATCGCATAGCTACGAGTGACATCGATGGATGACTCCTTACTCCACAGTCGCGACCTATCGTTCAATTTACTAATTGTGACTACGTTTTACAAATTGAAAAGATCAAGTGCACTGGTGACTGTAAGTATCGGGACAATTACTACGTTTGTATAAAATGAGATATTTATCGATATCGTTCTTCATTGCCTTTATTTTCTGAATTTTCATGCAAATGTTCATGCGGATGTCCATGCAAACTCTATATATATATATGTTTTATATTATTATGAATATTATTATATATACTTCATATATATACTTTATAAAGAAATGAAATTTAAATAAAAATTCTTGATATTTTATATATTCTTGAATTCGAGAATATCCTCATGAAATTTGACATATTTCCAATGGCTATGAATGCATAAACTTTTGAATTCTACTTATGATACACATTATTAAATAAAGTAAATACAGTTATGGTTTCTCAATAAAAAGACTTTTTCGCGATCAATCCTAAGCGTCCTAATTATTACAACTGGCAGTGTACGTCGACAAAAGAAAAGAGACCTCTATTATTTGCGCCCTCTTCGGAAATACGATTTCGGCCAGAAAAATGGAACGATTTCGTCGAACGAATTCAAAGACGCCCGACGAGATACTTTTCGAGACAACCGTCGATCGATCGATAGTATCGTGTAACGCACAGCTCGAAATATAAATTCCCGTCGAACCATCAATTACCTTCGTGGAATTATTAATAATCGTCGGTGTTCTGGCGGTAGGACTCGCTCCAATCGCGAGCTGCCCATCGGGGTAGCCCATTCTCAAAGAAGGAGAAGGGAGAAAGGAGAAGGGGCTACGAATGACAAGTTCCCCTGGAGATCCGAAACGGAAATAAGAAAAAGGCGAAAGGATACTTATTAAAGTGCACTGCACCCTACAGGTGTTCGCGCGGAATGCTCCGTGAACGAGATCGCGAACGGGCGATGTGAAATGTTTCAAAAGAACTGCTCCCCCTACCCCCCCACTTCCTGTCCCATTATTGAAAATCCTACACGAGGCTGCATCTTACATATTCAATGGAAAAGTATTCGTTTTGGTCTGAAGCAACCTTCGAACGTCCTTTTCCTAATATTAGCAAATATGAATTTGCATGTATATAAATATCAATAGTAATAATAATAATAATAATAATAATAATAATAATAATAATATGTCTTGAATTTATTAATTCTTACGAATCTGGTTGTATGATGTACATACTGTGTCCATCATATGTTTTGAAGCAGATAATTTTGTTATACTGTATATGATATGTAATATGTTTTAGGAAATGTGTGATGTATATACATGCATATTTATTAAAATATACAACGATCTTTTGAAATGATTTTTCGCAGTGCAGTAGTATATGTAATTTTAATATTTTAATGTGATACTTGTAACTTGGTCATTAACTCTTTAATTATCAAGTTATTTTTCTTAAAAATTAATTTACCAGTCGGCGACCGAAAAAAAAAAATAAAAAATACGAACAAATTGTAAATAACAGCCAAGACATGTATTAATTATCATATATTACTACAGATTATTTATATACTACTAAACACTATAACTTTGTATTAAGATACAATAAGAAAGCAGTAAATACTGGCATGTATATAATACACCTAATACACCTGAAACGTATCAATTCGTTTCCTATGAGAACAACCGAACGTAGCGCAATTGATATTCTATAGCCAAATGTATTCAGAGAAAATTGCCGCAACGATCAAGAATTTCCCGCGCATGATAGATCAATCGCCATCAGCGACGACCGTGATGAGAACAGGACAACAACGTCGACAAGTCCGCAGAATGAATGAAGCGCATTCAAGACCGAATTAATCGATCGTAATCGATCGATTCTCGGTCGGCAGGCTACCACGTGTGGGATTTCAATTTGTTCGAACGGTGGGGGCTTTCTCGCACGATCGTGGACATTAATCCGATAATTATCGACCGATCTCGATCTCCGGCATCGATAATATATCCCTGGCCCCGTAATTAGGTTTAGAAAATCTAAAAATTTCGTTCGAATACGTCAGAACTCTACAACATTAATCATTTTCTGCAGGCCAAAGTTCCCGTTTCTTTTATTACTAAAAAACTATTCAATGCCACTAGGTAAATTATTTCAGAAAGACGATCGAGACTAAAGGATAAAAATATGTGAAATAGAATTTGATCTAGCTATTTTTATTTTTTAAAAACCTCTTTTGTAAAAAAAAAAATCGATAATTATCGATAACTATCGATGGTTCGGATTACTAATAGTTCTCCACCGCTACTGGTCGTTAAAATTAAGTACATAAAATCGTGCACGACTAGATAAAAATCATTGACTGACGCATTGACCCTACGCGACTGACGAGGCCATCGTTTGATCTCATCGGTGTCTAATTTAGAATCCCCCGATCTCGATGACGAAACATCACCGACAAAGGAGGTAAAATAATGCGGACCAAAGATGGCCTCATAAAGGTTACTCAACCTTCATTGGTAGAAAGCAATTCATGAAATCTCGACGAACTTCTGAATAGAAAACCGTTATGCAATTTTACTTGCAAATCGATAATTTAAGGTTCTAACAATTTTGGGAAGCCGTGCTCCGATTTGTTTTCGTACTCTGTGACTCACGAAATTGAGCGCATGACAACACGGATTAGAGATTTCTTGGAACAGGCCACGCTCGACCGAAGTCGCTTCAATACTATGTTTACATTTTTTTTTTTTTGTACTGGCGTACGGAGTAAAGGTAGCACACGTAGTAAGCAATTAAATCCTCCGATGACGCATTAATTTCGAACGCGATTTCAATATTACGCGGAGCAAAAATAACGACAGGCTTCCTATAATACAGCTTTCGTACAATACTGAACGAATTATTCTAGCTTGTACTAATTCTGAGTTTCTTGTAACAATGAACAATTTATTCTATTCTTTACTAACTCTGAGATTCTTATAACGCGAAGCAAAAATTACGACGGCCTCCCTCAACGCGATACCTTTACAACGCGGCTTTCGCATAATACTGGACGAATGTACCGTGTTATAAGAGAGTTGACTTTAATATTGACTGAACTATTGTATCGAACATTTGATCAATTTTGTGAGTTCAAAGCTTTATATTATTACGATTATTGGTTACTTATTTCTCCATTTAGTGTTCATGAATATATGCAACCATCGTTAGTGAAAAATATATAAGCACGAGCATTGTTATTTCTTACTGTATCTTTCTTTTATGAATAAGAGTATACAAATAAAGTAATAAATACCTTTCGAATACGGCAATGATCTCCTCCCAGTAGTATTCATCGATGACAATACCAGCCACAGAAACAGAGTTCAGTGTCCAATGGTCAATAGTGGTCAGTAATGGTCAATAATGGTCAATAATGGTCAGTATTTATCGTCCGTCAGTAATAATCGGTTGAGGTTGGTTGTGGTCAGCAGTAGTGGGCAGAGGTAGGTTGTGGTCAGCAGTAGTAAGCAGTGGTCAGCAGTAGTAAGCAGTGGTCAGCGGAAAATCAGAAGTAGCACAATGTCCAATGATAGGACACACGCGACATCGCGAGATCCGTGTCGCCCGATGGATTCGCGAGTACTGATCAGCTACGACACGCCCTACTCGAGCCAAGGTGGCAATCGAGCTAAGGCAACAACAAAAAGGACCCAGCGTCTGGTAACACGTGTAGTTTTCGTATTTACCACGAAATAAATTTCCAAGAAATTTTACAACGGCCAAATTATGTAACCAATTGATATTTAAACGATGGATATTGTTAATAAATTACGTAGCCGTTGTTTTATGTATATTGTTAACATTCAGAATTAACACGTTTCATAACCAGGGTTGTGAGTAATTAATTACTTTTTAAATTAATTTCCGTCTTTAATTGACAATTAATTACAAACAATGTAATTAAAAATTATTTAATTAAAATTTAATTAAGCAGAGTTAATCGAAAGCCATTTAATTGACGATTACTTTAAGCAGAATTAATTCAAAGCCATGCGTCAATTAAACCACTTTCCGACTAACTCTGCTTAATTCAATTTTAATTAAATAATTTTTAATTATATTTATTCAAAATATTTATTAATTAAGTTGATTGAATTAAATTTGTTTAAATTAATTATTTAATTAAAAACTTGTAATTGATTATTATTCAAACCCTGTTTTTAACTAACGCCTCTTTACGAATCTTTTTTCGAGGTAAATAGGAAAGATAGTCGAATTATAACTGGCCATTTGATACTTTCTGGAGTTCCTGATGATCCACTAACCAGAGCCAACCTCATTCAACTATTGCTGATCACTACTGACCACTGATCGTTGTTCATTACTGATATTTATTACATAGCCACTGATTATTGCTCCTTTGACTGGCACTGCCAGAAATGAATACTTTTATGCAGAGACCGAATTGTGACGTACCGGTATTTGGTAAAACTTTTTTTATACTGGTATTAAACAATGCAATACCACTATTGCACTGATTCAAAAACCATTACGACTATTACTGAAATACATTTCTAAATTTGTTTCGTGCTTACCTTTTACAATATATGCACAACTCTTGATAATACAATACATCTGTATGTATGCAGATGATTGCTGTTTTTGAAAAGTAATTATAATTATCTTTTCCATCTTTCTATTCACAAAACAAACGTCCAACAACCTGCAACCGAGTATCGTTGCGATGCGCCACACAACTTGTCCTTAAAAGTAATCCTTTCAGCGATCGATTTTAAATTATATCAAAATGCTTGTTTAGCTGAAAGACTTATTGGGAGTGGCGAGCAAAAGATTCGACGGTTACAAAAAGATAACCCTAATGCACATGCTGCATATGTGTGGCTCGAATTACTCAAATTCCCTATCGAGCATGAAACACTGTAAGACGATCATTTATTATAGCACTCAAGTATTTTCACGTAGAAACCCGCGCTGCGATAAAATCTATGAGATACGTTCACCGAGATACACTTCTGGGCTCGCTCATGCGCGAAATCATCATCCAGCGTTTTTCTTAGATCCGGGGAATCATTAATAACTATGCTCGATGAAGCTTCGGGAGGTGGTGGCGCGCATTGCATTCGTTTGAGAGCGAGATTACTTTCGAAACGGTTTGAGATTACGCATTCGTAAGGCTTGACGTAAACGATTCTTCTTGTGTCGTTTATGCTGATCTGAATATATGTATATATAATGATGACTATAATAATGAATATATAATGATCTGAATAATATCTGAATAATAATACCGAATTAATGGTCGTTAAGAATAAGCTAGAAAGTCGATGGATCGGTTATTTCAATTTAAGAGAAATTTTTGCAAAATATATCCCAAACGTGATATTTTTTCATACAAACTCAGACTGAAATTGAATTTTTATGAAGCTAGGTAATGGAATTATTAATCCTGAAAGCATACCACTGTTATATTTCGCAATTAATATGAGATTTTTTCAAGCTACAAGCATGCAATTTCTCCATTTAAAATCAGAGTGAAATTGTATTGTGAAGTTAAATTTTGATAATGTAATTGTTGAGCCTGCAAGCAGCACCACTAATATATTTCTAGTTTAAAACGAATATTTTAAGAGCACAATTTCCTGTTTGAATAAACTTTGATTAATGCTAATAATTTTGTATTGATATTATTTAATGGAAAATAAACATAAATAACTCAAGTAACAAAACATGCTTATATGGCAACGATGTCTCCCAAATTTATAAGAAATTTGAATGTGCAAGAAACTATAAAATGCAAACAATATGCAAGAATATAAAAAAGATCGAAAGTAAAGTTGATGTTGTAATATTTGCAGAATAAAATAAATTTTACA
Organism: Hylaeus volcanicus; assembly: GCF_026283585.1. Taxonomy (NCBI): domain Eukaryota; kingdom Metazoa; phylum Arthropoda; class Insecta; order Hymenoptera; family Colletidae; genus Hylaeus; species Hylaeus volcanicus. Next base: position 11,742,088 of record NC_071983.1, on the reverse strand, counting down.
TAAAAATCCGCAGTCTAAACATTAGGTATTGTAGATTTGATGCGCGAAACCTAATTGTGACTGAGAGTCACCTCTTGAGTGTAAAGAGTTAACTACTGCAAAGAATTCCTGTCGATAAGCTCATTTTTCAACTTAAATTTCAGTCAATCTATAGATATCAAGAAAGGAGTAGACAAGATTCAAAGATTCTTTAGTACTCACCCTGCTCGCACTCGTCAATGTCCTCCGAGCAGTCCACCCCCTTGTAACCAGTCGCGCAGGAGCAAGTGAAGGATCCATTGATGGGGCTAGTGTCGCAGATCGCGCCCTCGTGACAGGGGTTCGAAGTGCAAGCGTCATCGAGATGGCACAGCAATCCTGGAAAACGAACAAACGAACGATTTATCCTCCACGTGCGTAACGAAAAATCCACGCAACCGCTTGCGACGCCATTTTGAAGGGGGCCTCCGTTCGTGGCGCGGATTGCGTGCATTTCTAGGACAAAAGTGTCGATCGTCGAACACCAAACACGGCGGCTACCGCCAAAGATGGACATCATTAAGGCCTGTATCCGCTCGGTGCGCGTAACCTAGCCAGAAATGTTGCGCTCGAGGATCGCAGAAGAGTCGAGATACACGCGGAGGAGAACGGTGACAAATCCCAGCGTTTCGCGTTCGTCGATCCGCGGAATCATGGCGCGTTCGCATTCAGTAAATTGCTGGAACCGCTGGCGTATACGATAAGTCGGTCTAATTGCTCCTTACAGCGAAATACACGAGGAAATTCGAGGAATTCCGATTGGAATTGCACGGATGATGCGCGCTCGAGCTCGTCCCTCTATCGCAACCATTTTATTTCATCGTTCGAATCGTACGCTGCGCTTGTGTTTGGAATTCGATACGACGTTATACAGCACGAAATATCTGTATCGGACATGTTTAGTTCGGACTGCTGTATGAAATGATTCATACAGAATTTTCACGTGAGAAAATTCGAGGAATTCGGATTGGAATTGCACGGATGATGCGCGTTCGAGCTCGTCCCTCTATCGTAACCATTTTATTTCATCGTTCGAATCGTGCACTGTGTGTTTGGAATTAATTACAGCATCTGTATCGAACGCTTTCAGTACAGACTTTTGTATGAAACAATTAGATGGAACGTATGTAGGTACTGATAGAGCTACGTATCACATAAGTATGTAAGGAATTTTCGTTAAGTTCAGGTGTATTCATTCGGGTTACTTTCTATTCGTTAATTCTGTGAGTTGTAAGTCACTTTTTGCCAGCTTTAGTACATTAACTCCGCGATTCTACTTATGTGTTAATGTCTTACTTTATTATTTTTACAATTGCACACATTCACATTATAATGGAATTTCTGAATACCGATAGATTTTTAGCCTACAAATTTCTTGGAATCTTTCCATAAAAAAACTCAAATTAAAGAACTTGTCTTTAATTTCTTACAATGTTAATTTCTAATATTTACCATTGTCTATATTTTTCCATTTATATATTAACCCTTAAAAGGTGGAAAGGTCGTGGAACAAAATGGTATTTATACAATTCAATAAATATTGTATATCAAAATTCGAATGTGCCTTGGAATTTTTCTTAAAAATTGCCACGAACTTTCTGGACACCACAATATATATAATATATCTTTAACCTCCATTTTAGTTACTATTAATTTATGAATACCTGAAACAAGATTAAACTACAGAAAACTTTCATCGATATACCCCAAAAAATTGGATACCATTTTTATTTATCTTTTATTGGAATCACCTACCCATTTAAAAATACGAAATCGCATTTGAAATTTAAATTGACCGTTTACGATTGATATGAGCCTGAAGCTGCAACCTCGATATTTCTCATGCATGATTCCAAGGTAGAAAAAGTGTATCCTCGGTCGGTTAATGACACTGGTAGGTTCGCGTACGTATCTCGATAACGGGACACGTGTGTCTGGAGGATGATCCTATATAAACCAGAGTAAATCGCCACGTAGATACACGATTACACCCGCGGCTAACTGTAAGTGCGTCCACACGCGCAAGAAAACGAGCCTCCGGGCTTTAACGCAGACCACGAGTCGCCATTATGCGTACATACATATTGTAAATCCGTTAACCTCTTGAGCGTCGTTAAAACTGTTCCGAAACAACGATATCGTAAATTGACCTAACGCCAAGCCACGTCGACGTCCCACGGGAACATTCCAATAAATTCGTGGGCTTAGAATTTTCACCGTGAAAGGTAAATAGTATTCTAAATCTATGATATTCGGAAAATGAATTAATCTTCAGTAAGTGCGCGCAATTGAATCATTCGAATCGAAGACTGAAAGTCGTGGGCATCAGGAACGACTGTGTTCTATCCATTTAAAAATATAATCTCTTAATTGTACGTTATTTGTATCAACACTGTATTGTCAATATCGTAAAGCGAAATGGATCCTATAGAGTCTTAAGAGCTTTAAATAAAAAAAATAAAAAATACCTTTTTAATTAAAGCCGAACATCAAAACTTGTCTGCGAATCTTTTCCTTTCCAACCAACTGTGTTCTATCCATTTAAAAGTATAATCTCTTAATTGTACGTTATTTGTATCAACACTGTATTGTCAATATTGTAAAGCGAAATGGATCCTATAGGGTCTTAAGAGCTTTAAATAAAAAATAAAAAATACCTTTACGTGCATAAACACATCTTTTCTCCTTCCCCTGTCTTCGACTTTCAAACTCCATCCTACTCATTTCTCGCGATCCAGGGATGGCGATCCATGGCCATGACCCACGATTGGGAACCCCTGATTTAACATTTCCCCGAGTGTTTTACGTCCCCAGAAAAAGTCATCCCCCAGCGAGCAATTGCAGGAATCGCAATAATATCGAGACAGAAGAAGGATGCCTGTATTTGGCGATCGCTGTCGGAACGATCGATCTGAAAACCGTCTTCCTCGGTCTCGTGTAGGAAAGCGTGGACAGAAACTCGTTTTCAGTCCTCAAGGTCGTCTCTCGGTAAGGCTAGGCCTCCGGAATCCCGGGATTCCGAGGGACCCTTCTGCGTTCGCGCGGAGGCTGCATCATATTGTTGCACGTGCAGATGCCCTGCCTGCCGATGCAGTCGAGGTGCATAAATGCCGACGCGATTCGAGTCACGGCCTCGTTATCGGCCATAGGCGACTGGCGAGCTAATCGCCGCGATTCGCAGAAACGCGTTCACCTCGTCGTTCGAAGCTTATTCGAGCTTATTCAACGAAGCTCGTTCATAATGGCGCGAATGGATATAATTATTTAGCTTACGGCGACGTATCTGTATTTATATCAGGGGATCGTTTTTATTGTATATAGAGTAATATATTAGAAATGTGCAGTAGGGAAGATTGGAGCGAATTTAGAATGCACTTTATTTGGGTCTGTCAACTTTGTGACTTGAAATTATCCATAGCTCGTTGTTCAAATCATTTTAACCCTTTGCACTCGAGGCCCTTTTTTTTTATCTACCAGCAACTCGAGATGCTTTCTTAGCATTCCCTAATTTGAGATTTGAAAATCAGGTCACCTTTGCCTCGACGACAATCGTTTTATTGGCATTTCGAGTTCCAAAGAAATTAAACTTGAAGAAAACCTAGCGGTGACTGAGAGTCACCTCTCGAATGCAAAGGGTTAACACTGGAACTACCGAGGTCGACGTTTACCTATTATAAATACAACTATGTCTTTGTAATCAAAGGGAGAAAGAGCAAACAAATTTGTCGATCAAGTTAATTCTTTGTTACGATAATTGTACCAAAAATTGCAGTACTACATACAGTAAATTTGCAATTTTAATAACCGAGCGATTTTAGAAAGTCATTAGTAGTACACGCGTGAAGTTGGTGAACCCCTTAAGTCGAACAGTTAATTTCGATGGGCTTACCGGTCTTTCCGTAGGTGCACTGACAATAGAAGCTGCCAACACGGTCGATGCAGGTCGCACCATTGAAGCAAGCGGCACCTGCGCAATCGTCGATGTTGACGCTGCAGTCCGGCCCGGTCCAGCCGTTCACGCATATGCAGGAGTAGCTGCCTGGGGAATTTGTGCATGTGGCACCGTTGTGGCACAACGACGGTCTCACCGAGCACTCGTCCACGTCCAGCTCGCATTGCGTGCCCGTGTACGACGGTGGACACAGGCAGGAGTATTCGTTCACTCTGTCCATGCAGGTCGCGCCATTCTGGCAGAGATTTCCTGGACAGTCGTCGATGTTCTCCTCGCACTGCTCGCCTCGGAATCCTGAAACAGACGAAACCCATCGCTTAGATTAGAAAGTTCATGCTGGTAGGTTTAAATCGCGCAAAGTTAAAAAAATATAAGCGGATAGCGGTAAGCAAAAGCTGTAATGCCATTAGGGGTACATATAAGAAGTGTTGTTCTTTTATTTCATATTTTGAGAACAATGACATCCACTGATAATAATTTTACGTATTATAATTCTAGTCTACGATAGTACCTCTACGATAGTACTGTGTATACACTAGTTAGACATATTGATATTTAATGTGTTTATTATTCAATTTTGAAAAAAACTAGGCTAGTCTATGATAGCACCTCGTATGTATACATTAGTTAGGTATATTGATATTTAATGTGCTTATTGTAAAAATTTTGAAAAAAAAAACTAGGTGAACCTTATAGGATGGAATAATAAAGTATGGATAAGATCCATATTAAACATTTAATGCTATAGAAATTTTGGAAGCGTAACGAAAGAAGAACAGTGAGGATAAGGACAGATTAAATTCATCGATTTAATTAATTCAAAATGATGGAGAAAGAATCGCTAATAATCGAGTAATCTTAAAAAGACATACTTAATTAATTTATATGAAAAAGACAACACACCCCGGTGCCGATGGCTTGAACGATGGTCAATTGAAACTGAATTCTAGGTGATGATTAAATTTTAAACTGTAATTACATTAAGTTAGAATTACAATAATTAAACGATACACCATTTCTGCTCGTGATTCTTAAAAAGAACATTCATTTCCGAACATTAAATTAAATACCCAATCATCGTACTTATTACGGCCACATTTTTTGCTCTCCTATCATCGGTCGGAAATTCAGCGAAATACAGGGCGAACAGCTCGTCGAGAGTATTTTACGACGTCAGTATGTATCGTTTTACGATTCGATTGCATAACATTGTTTAGTCGCAAGCCTTTTATCAGGCTGGAAACATCGAAAGACAAACAGAAAATCGCGGTGGTAAAACCACACAGAGCGTACAATACGTCTTACTACCCTGATTACATCGAGAATCGTTACGGTTATAAAGAGAAGCCATTACTCCGCTACATTGCCGTGTAAGTCTTGTACGTTCCTCGGGAAGGAAAAAAAGAGAAATTGTTATATTAAAGCGAAACTACAGATACACGAGCGGTTTTATTGTTCGGCGAGTTTATGGCTGGATAGGAGGAGGGAGCAACAAGAGGAGCATCGAGATGAAGAGATGGACCTCGATAACCGTGAAAACGATAGCTCAATGTAACCGACAATTTATGCAAAATAAAAGTTGATTCCCACTATCAATGCACTGTTCCGATGTTTAAATATTGCTCGACGATTTAGTAGTCGTTGTAAGAGAGCAGCAGTCGCCACTTTAACGGGGGATTCATACACGTTAGATGCACGTCAAGCAAATTTAGTACGCTATAATAACGCAGTTGGGTATAATTGCGAAAGTATATTACATAACAATTTTTTATATTAAAAAGATGACGGTCTTTAAAATTATTAGCATCGATGTCTGATCAAGAATTGAATTATAGCTGGACTCTGATAATTTTATGAAGTAATAATTAAGAATGTACGAAAACCGTCATACTAGCAATATTAATAATAAAATGATAATATCGATTCATAATTCAATTTTGACTCTTAATTAAACCAGTCCCAAAGAGAAAGTAGTTTTATTCGTATAATTTTATATAATCAATTTTATTCTACTTAATTCTCTTCAAAATTCTGTTAAAAAACGAACAAAGTGAGCCACTGAAAGACGTTTTCAGATCGTTTACTCGTGACTTTTGCCTAGACAAGAATTTGCCCGTCCCTGGTGGGAACCAGGATGGAGTCACTCGAGAGAAACAGTAAGCAAATGGATCGGTAAAAGTTCGATGATCGACTTGAACACCGTGCACCGCGGAACAAAATCGTGACCGTTAAACGGAAGAAATATTCAAGAAAAATTCGTGACGAAGGTGCAAGAACGCGATACCCTTTAATTAAAACGAAAATCACCGTGATACATTGAAGCGTCGGAAAAACAGCTTCATAGGAAAGAAGCGAGCGACTAGAAGATCGGGAAGATCGACGTAGCATGACGTTGGGGATTATTTGCAAGCCGACTGGAAACCTCCTGCTTTCGACCGCTCGGCTTTTTATGGGCCTTTTTCGGCCAGATAAAAAAGTAAATATTTAAAATCTACGTCTAACGGATCCTGATAACCATAGCGCTTTTCGTGACTTCTCGGTAGATTGGAGATTTTATGCAAGTTATAAGAAAACTATATGCAAAATGTGCGCAGAATATATTTTATGAAACAGTGTACAACAATATTACTAGTTGGTAATAATTGCCCTTAGTATCAAATACTCTTATCGTTCACTACACCTACCATTTCATAAGTGCTTTTTATCGCTTTATATTGGGACAGACATTATATTTTAATTTTTGAAACATTTTATCAAATAATAATATTAAAAATGTTCAGATTCTGCTGTCACCGTAAAATGAAAGAATATTACAAGATAGATACAGTATAACAATTGAATACATGAAATAACTAGAATTTCATATTAGTATATACACATACTAAAGTATATAAAATACCTCTATAAAATGCCTGATTAAATAAATTCAACTACTACAACAAGTACTGCGAATCAAATTTAAATTTCCTAATTGCTATGATCTGTCTGCTACGCCATATATTTTTTCTGTATCGAGATATTCGAAGACCGTTGATGTTAATAATAATAATTGAAACGCAGGCAGAAAAAATGGAGGAGGGCGAGACGTTTCAGGGACGCGTGCACGTAAACGCATAGGGCCCGACGTGACTGTGCAAATTCGCGGCCAGGAAAGTATTATAATTTGGATTTTACGATGTAAAAGTCTCACGGTAGCGTGTAAACTGGTGAGCAGGGTCCCCTGTAATCCGGTAACTCAAGAAGGGAAACCTCCTTGAAATTCCAGTTTCGAATCTGTGCTGAAATTCGGACGCGAAGCCCCGACGAGCGTAACCATCTGTTGCGCGTCGTGAAATCGCTTTTCGGTGGCAATTTCACTCGAAGCGAAGAAAAGAAAAAAAACGACGGAAAGAAGTCCTTAAACGACTTGTACACAGGTGATACGAACGGTTTACTCGTTTTTCTCGATGTTCTTCGTATACTACTTTAGAATATTTCAATTACTTTTAATTGCTTTAGAATATCAGGTACTAGATGTTACTTTAGAATTTTAACCTTTTTGAGAGAGATGAACACACGAGGGTATGGTTGCTTTCATAAAAAAATTACCGTTATTTGCGATTCCAATATATTTTAGTATTAAAGCGACACAATATATACTCTATATTGCTGATATAATTTAAATAAAATGAACTACAAATCGTTTAAAATTTGTCCCTCAACTAAATCTGGTAATTTTTAAATCCATTCAAACAGAACTGAATCCCACTTTCACAACATACGAATACGTTTTAATTGTACGATCTCTTCTCGTAAAACTACTTTGGCATTAAATTTCTGCTAAAAAAAATAAATATACATTAATAACAAAAATAATCTATAATAAAAATAACTCATTTGTTTCTACGTACCTAGCACCCCATCTACGCATTATAAAATACGACCTACGTCATTGAATAAATCGAATCGCTACTCGAAGACCCTCCCAGTATCGAGACACGATCCCATCGGATTTACGATTCGCCTATGGTGAATCGACGATCGTGATCCCCTCTGTCGTATATTTATATTAAATCGTCGAACACGCTAGTTAAGATTCGACTGTAAAATTATTTCTCCGAACCTGTGCGGAATCACGGCGTTCTATGTTCCCCAGCTGGATAATGGCGCACGCGAAACGGCCGATTTACTTTTGCATCGCTTTAATATTAATGTTGCCGCCCCTCCCACCCCCACTCGCCCCTTTGTTGGGTCCCGGTATAATAACGTCGTGGCCGTGGGTTATACATACGTATAGGCTCTCTCCAGCCATTTTTTTTTCCAGCCAGGAACGAAACTCTAGCTCACGTCAGTGACGTGTGTACGCCTCGTGAACGAGTGCAGATGCATACGAAGTTTAGTTAACCGCTCTATCGAGCATAAATTATGCGCACCATTAGAGTTGGTAACTATGATTCGCGAGCAGGTATTCATCGTTGGCCAGCAACTGACACCGATAGATAAAGACGGGAGAAAAGGCACGTGTGTGCGAGCGTTGCGTGTAAGTCTGCGGGCATCGGGAGAGAGAGACGTCTTCTTCCATCGATCGCGAAACATTTACCCGGATTTCCTCGTTTAGTTTTGTTCGAGGCGCAATCATGTTGCGAAGGTTAAGCGGAGAGACCAATAGGCTGATGATTTTTAGTTGCTATGCTGGCTGGATCTTTGCTTTCAAATATAGAGGGGAGTATTTTACGACAGTATGGGAGCGTCAGTTTTCAGATATTCTTTTGGATTTGTTTTTCCTTGGATCCATAAGGAATCCCTGAAGGCCACTGCAGATGGATTTGTTCATATTTTAAGAACATATTTTAAGACATAAATAATTAGGTAAGTCTCTAGTTCAATCTACAAAGGGTACCAATAGTACCAGACAAAAGACTAATTGCTTTGCTTGGAACATTGTACGTTTTCAATTTATAATCTCCTCCCCGTGCGATCTTTAAACAAAAATTACTCGTAGTCATAACGACCAATTAATTTTAAAGGTTTATTCTAAATTTGAATCATCAATCACCAGTGTCCATCATGGGGCATATCTTGTATCACTGGGAGTACCAAAAGTAACGAATACCTCTTTAACAAACTGCTATATTTTGGATTTAGAGAGGGAAGGAGCAAATCAATTTATGATCTGTTTTATTAATTGCCATCAAACTTGTCAAAAAAGTTGTACCAAAATTTGTATTCTTAATCATCGAGTAATTTGAAAAAGCAGTCCGACATATGTACTTGTATCAAATTGACTCGATGGTGATTCTTGTGTTAAAATCGACGCGTGACCATTCATGTGACTTCCTTATTAGTTATACGACCATAGTATTTCATGAAAACAGGGATGACGGTTTTTTGGACGCGTTCCCCTTTCCTGTTAAGAGCATGACGCAAAAAGGGAGAAACCGGCCGATGAAAGGACGCGGATACGAACGCGGAACGGATCGCCCTGCAAATACGTGTATTTTTCAGGGTGACTCCGAGGGTCCCCCTTTTGTCCTGACCGGTATCGATATTAATGGCAATCGATTCGGCCCGGATGCATAGCGGCGTTCGTAGGTTGCTCGCCTTCGAGTTTCTTGTTCCTCGTTCCTGCCGTTGAACACGAATAGCCGGGGTTTTTCGTTTAACTTCTAGAATTTTCTTTCTTGCGGGACAATTGGAGAGCAAATTAAACGTCAGGGGGACGTTACGTCGATTACGCTTATGTTCTATTTTGGAGCATTCCTTTAAGTTTGATTTGGTTTGTTAAGGCGTCGAGGATAGGTTATAGTTAAGCTGTTGTTCGTGTAAAACGATGGTGAATTTTGATTATTTCATACTTTTCAGTTGTATTTCGGAGATTAAATGTTTCTAAGGAATATTTATATTTTTGGCAAGTTTGATAGCAATTAATAAAATAGATCATAAAGTGATTTGCTCCTTTCCTCTCTAATTACAAAAATATAGTAGTTTGTTAGAGAGGTATTCGTTACTTTTGGTACTCGTAGTGATAACAAGATATGTCCCATAATGGACACTGGTGATTGATGATTCATATTTAGAATAATCCTTTAAAATATTTATATTATACAGTAGTAAGCACATCGTTGAATTATCGAATATTTGTATGTCATATACAGCTTAAAACAAATACTAATGACATTTATAGACATGTGAAAAACTGGTGCAAAAACACATCAGCAAAACATGATCCAGCATAGAGGTTAAATATAATACATAATGTATTTCAACTCTCCATTCAAATTCCAATTATCACTAAGCGGCATAAAAGTTTATTTATCTTTCGTTAATTATACAAAATTCGTGTCTGAACGAGTGCATAGTTCATACCAGACGGTTAGAGAGAAAATCCTAAGGGCGATTATGCATATAAATACAGATCGCACTCTTCGTGAGGCTGCGAGTGTTTAAGAAGGATCCCGAGTCTCCCCCACTAATGACGAGGGCTTATTTCCATAAGGGACGACCCTCTTGTTCCCGGAATTCTGCCAAACCCTCGAGGCAGGTTCTATCGTGTTCCAACGTCGAGCAGGGCACGATGGGCCTTGGTGATCGCGCGCGCGCGCGTTGCCCGCTAGTAGAAAAGTAGCAGATCGACCGCGATGATTCGCGAGTATGAATAAAAAGCAAAAAGAGAGGAAAAAGGGGGGCAGAACTCGAAGGGAGATTACGCGAGGTGGAAGCTGGCCGTGTGGGTGCGATGGACAAGTAGGGAATGGCTCCACCACTTATAAATCAACTTGGACGAAGGCCCATAATTGCAATTGTTCATGAGCCTCACCCCAGATCCGAGCAATCCGAGCGAATGGGACGCGTGCGTGTGAATCTGTGCGAGTTTTCAGCGAGTGTCTGGGTGCGTGCGCGGGCCCTATTCGACGAATGATACGTATCCGTTACTTCGTTACAGATGCAGGGCCGTAACGAGCGGAACACCGGTATAAATTCCGCGCGCCCTGTTCCTTTTCGCTCTCTTTGCTCCTTTTTCGACGATTCGGACAACGCTTCGAATATTACCTGGTCCCAACTTCGATTTTTGTTTAATACGCTAGGGATAGGCTAGGCCAATTATACACGAGGGAGTACGATTAAGATTAGTTTTCGAGCTTGCTGTACGGATGCTGGACTGGATTAGTCGTTGTTATTCAAGAGAAATTAATTTGATTGAATTTCAATTTGTGGAATCATATGTATTCCATTTGTTTGTAATTGAGATGTTGTTATTTATTTAATTCAACTGAATTTATTTGGTCTTCGTTATCTTTCTATTGTGATCATTTCTATATCGCTTCATTAACCCGTAGTTACTTTTGTATCTTAACGTAGACTTTTAGTGAGTACCAAAAATCCATTCAATTGGATTTATTAAAAAAATCTAATTCGTCTAAAGTGAGATACCTGACAATATACCTATCTAAAATGATGAAATATTGATACTAAAATAGTATCTATGGTTTTTTTCTATTGTTTATCTATTGTTCGAGATTTGTATCTAGATGGTACTTTTATCTACGTTCGCCCGTGCCTGGTCTAGCCTCATGGTTCAAAGACCGGGCGCGCGGCTAGATGCCGGTCAATTATGTTCACGGTTCCGTAATTTCTGCCTAATGGACGTACCAGCCGACAAAAACTATAGTATATTTATCGTTATTTCGAGTCTGGCCGTGTAATGATGGGAAACGACCACTCGAGGGTATCCTTTTCGTAGTTGAAGAGGATACCGCGAGCCCGCGCAGTCAGCAAGGTCGAACACTCGAACTGGAATTTCGAGAATCCTGTAAAGCGCTGGCAATTAGTCGGCGGTTCAGGGTACTTGGAATGATTTCATTCACCTTCGGAAGGAACCGAGTTTCGACCATGGGAGGAAAAAAAAAACGAAGATCGAGCAACGGAGTGTTTGTCCGTGGACCGACCGATCGATGCAGACCTGTCTGAACGTTTCAACGGAATTCACGGATTTCGACCTGGCTTCTCAGAGACTTTCGACCGAAATCGATCTTTTCAGCGTGATTGTGGATGCTTTTTCGATCGATTTTCGTACAGGATGGTCGGCAACTGACGTTAACTTTTTGAAGTGCACGGATTAGAGGAAAGATAAAACTCAAGCTGCGCAGGAGAATATTGATAACAACTTACTGATAAGTTTTGATTTCCATGAACTTGTCTTATCACTTATTTAGCGTTAGTTAATTGCATTGCCAATCGAATTAGTAACTTGCAACGAAGTATCAAAGCTGAGCAAAAGAAGAGGCAATTTCTAATTCACCTAATCTTGAACAGATAAGAGGTAATTCTATGTGTCAGAATAAGAATGATGGGAATGATGAAATTGAGTTCGGGTCTTTTACAATCCTTCTTTCAGAAAATCTTTAAGCAATTTTTGTGTTTTTAATAACAAACTAAGTCTTCCTATATGGAGCACTTTTTATTTCTAACGAATGTAGATTAGTGTAATCGGAAAACTACATGGGATATTTAAAACCAACTTTTATACAGTCATCGAAAATTCCTAAAATACGCATTCTTGTCCAAGTTCTCACGCCGAAAAAAAAGTTAGAAACCCTTTGACCTCACTGCACCATCGTGGCTTCTTTACCACGAGGATATCGTTCTGTTTCCTCAGCGTCGAACTAGTAAGCGTTCTTCCGATCTGTAACGCGACGCCATTGTTTCCTAGGGAAATGATGAAATTTCAAAAACTCGGATAGGAAGGACCACGAAGGACTCTCATATTTCATTCAAATACGATTCCTCTTTTCACTTTTATAATCCTTTTCTGTGCTTCTATCTTTTTCCTAATCATTTTCTTTGTGTATTTATTTCTGGAGCAACATTTTCTAAACCATGTTTCTTGAATATATTTTAAGACTAAAATTCTGAACATGTCTTATCTTGCATATCAAATTAAACCATCGAATTATGATAGTATTTGATGGATTACTAGCGATAGATGGCTCTTACGTTGTCTTTTCGTTTCGTATCCTCGGCTCTAGTGAACGGCCACGGCGACCAAACTTTAAAGCGGTGAAGTAGCGGTCCACTACTGGTACCGATTAAAAACTTTCATATGTTTCATTGCAACACCAACATATTCGAACTGTTTTTAATTACACCTAGTTGACAATGTTTCAGAAATGTTTCGAGTGAAGTAGAACTTAAATATTTCTTCGTGATCAAAATTTGATCTACATCAAGGATGAAGAAGTATGAAACATCTACTACAACTAATCTGAAATTGTATTCGAGGGACGACCAATCACGTTCATACACTCTATACACCCACGATAACCCGTACAAAAATTCATCAAAATTGATCTTTTTTAATTTCGAGCACGAATAAAAGTGCAAAAATCCAAGAAATACTATTTCATTTCCTTCTTTCTCTATCAACAGCTCCCAACCGATACGATTATGCGCAGCTAGGAAACGAAAATTCTCCAGTCATCTTGGTTCGCGTTCTCCGTACAGCCTTTTCCTAATTGCGCAAAGGAGTTTTATCCCTCTCGTTCTCGTTAATACGTCTGTCCTCTTTCACCTTTCTCCAGGCATCTTATTCTTTCGCGGCTCGATTCCCCGTCTCAGTCTCTCCCTTCGCGGTGCACGCTCACCCAATCATACGCTCTCCTCTCTCTCTCTCTCAGCCTCACCTTTTCTCTTTTCCTCTGTCACTGATCCACCCCCACCCCCACTCCCTCTGCTTCTCATTCACTCCTTCCTTTCTCAGATCTATCTCCCAGCTTCGCCCTTCTCCGCCGACCCTGCTCTCTCTCGCTCTCCCCCTCCCTCCCTCGCCCCTCTCTCTCTCGCCCCTCTCTCTCTCTCTCCTCTCGTTCTATCTCTCTCTTGCTTTATCAACAGGGCAACACAGTGCCTCTCAGCCGAGCAGAGGTGTGGCAACGTCGCGAGAGCGGGTGTGCGTCGGCCGCAGGCCATGTGGCGGGGACTGTGGGAAAATTCTCATGCCGCCGACTGTGTCGAAGCCAGTGGCGCTCAATTTCTGGCACCGTGAACCCAGGGAACCTGACTTCCTGCTTTCACGCTCCAACAGCGTTTCACCGTGCACGCAAAAAGGCCATCGTTAGAGGCGTCGGTCGCGAGAAAATACCTCAAAACGAGCGAAATTATTATCGGTCAATTTTATTACGGTCTAATTGCACGTTTTGAAATGGAAATAATGGAAATTGAAAGGTGTTACGTGGTCGGGAACGAGAGTACGATCTTATTCGAGTAAGGATGACGATAATGTAATTACATAAGCGTAATTATTGAATAATTTCGCCGAAACGTATAGCCAATAGAAAGAACGTATTGCTATTTCTTCATGATGTTTATTTCACCCATGATCGAATCTTTACTTGTTCATAATATTTCATGGTGAAATTCAAATTTTACTCGAATTATCGGTCCAACTGTTGTTTATCTTTGATTGATTATAACAAAAGTATCAAGATAAAAGTTGTGCTCGTTTTTATATATGTACATTGAATTGTTAGTCCCACGATTAGTGATTGTGCTCGAAGATTGTATCTCTATTCTTTAAGTAAACACTTTTGGTAATGTTTTTCTAAATCGTGATTTCTGAAAAGAATCGGTTGCTAAATTATGCGGTAAAGAAATAAATACTTATGAGGGAACGGGGAAAGTAGCTAAAATTTAAAATATTGTAGGTATAAATATGAAACATTCATTTGTGATTCTTGAAAGGATATCCTAAGAAAACACAGCGATTCCTAAACCAATGTATTTAATTGGAGAAGTTAAAAATGAATTTAATTTTATCGAATTTTAATTTGCTTTTCTCGTGTGTTATTTAAATATGTTTTACTCGTAGGTATTTTTCATCTAAATAAAGCAGAGAACACAAAGTGACAGAAGCATTGTCCTCGTAAGTACAGAAAAGAAAGAATAGAATATTCTTAATTCATACGAGACAGAAATTTAACAAAACTGTTGATCGATACCTCCTAAACAAAGTATAAAACTTACAAAAGTGCTCGAATAACATCAAGAAGTATATAATATAAGTCAGAGTGATTTCATATATTTTCTTGAAGCAAGCCTATACCAAGTCCAAAATACCGAGGAATCTAATCGTTAAACCATCTGTAGACGACGATTTATACAACAGAAACGGGGCTACGAAATGGAGCAATCTCTCCTCGGGAGAGATCTTTCCTTGAGTCCTTTCACGAAGAAAAGAAAACGTAAGACGCGGAAGTGACGCGTTTCGTTTCACCATATGGTGTGTCCTTGTCCCGGAATTTCGGAAACGTGATGGATGAAGGCGGGATGAGAGCCACTGGGGCCCATTGGGACTTACGAAGCGTGGAGGAAGGTTAGCGGCGGCCCGTGCCTCCCCACCAAAAACCATGGCAGGCACCGGGTGGCCACGAGCACGTCACGGGGGTGCCCATGGAAAAATTATTTGTCCGTCGCCATAAGTGCGCTGTGTTGGCGGAACGTTATAATTATTTGAGCCACGTGGGTCTTGCACCGCGGCGAAACGCGTATAAGCACCTGTCGTCCATCAAACAGAGAGAATGATTGACGTATCCTCAAATTCGCCAAATAACGTGATACTCGAATGCTCTGGGCGTCGTGTATGCCTATGATGCTCCAAACAAGTATTTTTCTAAAAATATCTGTAACATATTTTAGATATGGGCAAAAGTTCATTCCAATAGGAGATAACGAACAAAAGTCACTTCTTGGTGACGTTGATTATAATTGTCTCCCAAAAATTGCTGTGAAAACGTTGTCAATAATTGAGTGACTTTGGAAAAAATTTTGGAGTATATAGGTCTAATTTTTTAAATTTGGTATTTCACAGTTTTAATTATTCGCAAAATATCTGGTAATAGGTATTAAGCTTCGATATTAAGTATACTAGATTGACATCCTTCCAGGAGGAAGGAGCGTTCCAGAAATCCTGCCGATCTTACACGTGTCCGAAGCTTCTTCTTCCACATAAATGTGTTATATTCGAACTAGCCCTTCTGAATCATTTTTTAAAAAATAACTCGACCTCTTCAGTCGCTGATTTAGTAAACATTCAAAGACAGATGTTGTTCATGCAAAAGTGCACAGAAAATTCGTTAATTAAGAAGAGCGCTAGAGTTGCAAGCGTGATCAAGGTAAGGAATGAAGTCAACAAAACGTGGAAAACACAATCGCGATACAGAGTGGAGCTTATTAGCGGATTAGCGCTACTTTACAAATGGCCAACGATCGCCATCCATCTCGAGCAGTGGACAAGCGGTGCGCATTCATGCCCATGTAAGGAGTAATTATTGCAATGCGATTCGCCCCTCGTTAGACCTCTAACGAACCGATGCGAGGCCTTAAAATGCTTTGCACGCTTGTTAGAATTCCCAAACAGCCGCTAAGAGGGTAATGATTAGAGAGCCCTTAGAGACCCGTATGCCATAACAATTCCCAACCCAACGAGTGCATCGCTCCGATAAAACGGTAGCGCTAGTTTCCTCGAGACCTGGATTTCATCGACTGCCATAAAAACGCATTAGTATACCAGTGAACGCTTCTACTACCGCTGTAACTGCTACCTGTTAGGTCGTAAACGAGTCAGTGCTTTGGTTGGCAGTTACAGAACAGTGGTCTAGAACTGATCGTTTCAGTGTTTCCATCCAATCGTATGATTCTTGAAATTTTAATCGAGCGTACTTGATGTTCCATTTTGTACATTTGAGCTACTCGTTGTAGCTAAACGGTTCTAAAATTGTTTCTAAAATGTTATCAAGAAGCTACGAGTTTGCAACTTCCAGTTGAACTTGGATTTTGATCATCTGAGCATTGAATCTAAAATTTCTCGGGTCTCATTTTGAACCATTTAATTCTGTCGTAACACCTGGATGATCCTCGCACTCGCAGGTACTCTATAAGGATTTTACAGTTTAAATTTTAAACTCAATCATCCAATCTATAAACTAAAATTTCATGTATTTCATATCGTACCATTTAATCCTGTCATTAAACTTAGATACCTGGCCAAATTTCATCATGATCAAGGGATGTTCAACTTTCGTAGCTTCTAAATAAACTCCAAATATAATCATCGATCTATAAATTAAAATTTCACGTACACTGTACTTTAAATCGTTTTCTCTGATCACAACATCTGGACCATACAGCTGCCAATTAAACTCTAAACCCAATCAACAAACTAAAACTAACTAACACGTAAATCCCATTACAAATCACATGTTCCAATCATGACAGATGAATAATCCTGAAATTCCATCGCTACCAATCATAGATTCTAATCTAATTACAACCCCCATCTGTAAAATGTATACATGTCGAATTGAGTGACTTCCTCCTTTTCGAAGTCGGTTAAAAATTCCAAATACACTTCGTTTTGTATCACCTGAAGTACGAGTTAACCCGTCTACATACTCTTCGCACTTGCCTAACCCAAAAATTCCGTCGTTGACAGATCAATCTGAAATGTCTGAAACCACCAGTTGCACTCGAGACCCTATCATCCGATCCACAAGCCAAACATCCACCTATCTCGATGTTCACAGGGTACAGGGACCGCCTCGATTCGCTTCGACAGCCTCTTCCCGTCGATGGTATCTCGAGGACACACGTGTACGCGTCGAAAGGAGGACCGGACGTTTTGGGAGCGGTGGAGAGCACTTTGCTCGAAAGTGAACGGAGATAGAGCTGACGTGAGAGGCGAAATAATTCATAAGAGACAGAATCGGGATAGAGGGTGAGACGAGCAGGACACGAGGGGCCCAAGGCGAGAGAAAAAACGGGACGTTATCTGCAGGTAGTCCTGTTGTCCACGAGCAACAAGCTGGACCAGCAATAATGCACAACGATGCACACCAGGCGTGATTTGTACACCGGGTGAGTCTTAATACCTCTTCGTTTCTCCTCTTTAGACCTTTTTACTCTTTTTCATCTCCCGTTCGGACCCCATCGGCTCTTCGTCCATTTTCTGGGACCTTAAAAGGTACACGTACTCGAGAAAGGACCCACCGATAAGCGTAATTTGAATGGGTAATGGCTTCACCAAGAGGAGGGTCCCCGGTTAATGACGGGTCCAAACGAAGGCGGAGGATGAGGAGGGACGAGAAACGAAACGAAGGAGGATGGAAAGAGATCCGGGCGTCGGGACTGCGCGCCCCCAGGGCCTTAATGCACTCACTCGGGGCCTGATCGCGATTGGGGGACGTTTTCGGGTACGGGGGCACGAAACCGCGAACCGAGCAACCCTATCGTTACCAAACCGGATCCACTTTTCCAACCATGAGTCCCCCGCGAAATCTTCGGGCCAAGCGAGCGCGGAATGCAAATCGGCAATTTTCTTTGTAGAGATTGCAGCGCTGTCCTCGCTCTATTTTAATATATTGGGACGTCGATCGAGGACACGATTTCAAGATTAAAGTGACAATCTGATATACTTGCAATTCTCTTTTCTGAAAATAGATTGCAGTTGGTTATAAGCTGCGTTTAATTCTCTTTGTTGTATGTTTTGATCTTAAGTTTTAGGGCCTCTTCGGTATAAACACATATAGTGGTGGTATAGTGATGGTAATATTGAAGTAAGACAATTAATTTGATAGTAATCACTAGACTGCGGATCTTTATCCATTTACAGGAAATTTGAATTTACAAGAATCTACAAAATGCAAACAATATGCAAGAATATAAAAAAGATTGAAAGTAAAGTTCATGTTGCAATATTTGCAGAATAAAATAAATTCTTATTTAAGTTCAATTTTTGTAGGCACGTTCGCGAAGATTTTATTTTGCATAAAGATCCGCAATCTAGTAATCACGTACTGTTTTCGATATAAATTAGTTTCCTTTTGAACATCGTTCTCGAAGGTTGGTACACTAATTGATTAAATTGATTCTCAACGGCAACGATGTCACTAAAATGAAAAAAGATGAGCTACAATATTTTTCTCTTTATATCTTTGGAGTGGTTCACTACAAAGACATAGAATGTACTATGGTGTCTCCTATCCATCCAGTACTCAACTTTTATCCAAAAAATAAAATTAAGTCTCAACATTTCCTAGCTATTAACACTAAAACTACCGACCATTGAATTTCTAATTTATTTTATTCTTTTTAATTTTTGT
Source organism: Hylaeus volcanicus (assembly GCF_026283585.1). Taxonomy (NCBI): domain Eukaryota; kingdom Metazoa; phylum Arthropoda; class Insecta; order Hymenoptera; family Colletidae; genus Hylaeus; species Hylaeus volcanicus. The sequence continues at coordinate 11,722,987 of NC_071983.1, read as the reverse complement.
CGACAATAATCGAAATAGAGAACTATTTATATTAATAAATTCCTTAGGCCCTCACCCTTTTTAATTTCAACCCTGATACACCCTGACTTAACATCAAGAAAGTTCTGAATCTGATCGCAACCCTTTTGAGTATCGTTCCCTAAAACCTCGAATCGTCTAGGAAAAGCAAGGAAAAGCGATTTTTCGCTGCGAAATCGCCCTGTCTACTGTCCCCTCGAGAAGACACGAGGTGGCTGAAGGTCTCACGGGAGGGTCTCAAACTCCGAGCAGAAAATTTATGCGATGCCGGCTGAAGAGTCATGAATAATGCAGAGACGGAACGCTCCCGAAGTGTCTAATTTGAGGATATCCTTGGGAATGGAACGACGCTACGGCACGGGATCACCACCGGGGATGTCTTTTCGGGGTTTCGAGTGCGTCGGAGAGGATGGGGACGCGAAAAACGCGCCACACGCAGCTGGGTATATCATAACAGCTCGAGAACGCATCACGGACGACGAGAGATTCTCCAGACTGGCTCCTTCGACGGGTCCAAAGTGAGTCTTCTATAAATAAACTCCATGGCGACTGTGGACGATGGTACCGGGGTCCTCGATGGTCTCGTTAACGTCTCTTAGTCCTATTATGAATTCAAGTGCAAACGGAACGGTTTGTTTGGAAAATGCAGGATCGGTTGGAGAGACGCGTCCTGAAATGCTATTCCACTTGGCCGCAAGCAAGGATCTTCAGGGATGTACGAAATTATTTGTAGATACCACCGACGAACATGGATCTTAACATAAGCGATGTATGATAGCTTGGGTTTCAGGGTAGTTTTTTTGTTCCATTTTAATTTGGCAGGATTGAATAGTCTTTGTAATCCTCTTTGGATAAGGTAGCAATTCTCTAAGTAGAATTCTATCTTTATTTTTATTTTTTTTGGGAAATTAGAAGAATTCAGTTTCTTTCGGTCGACTTTGTAATCAAAGACATTTTCTGCTATCTTTTAAATTATTTTTCTGTTGTATTGCGAGATGAGGAAGGTGAAGTCCGATTGTAAATTGGTATTACGATATATTTCGGAACGTTCTCAATTGGAACTACCGGTTGTGAAATGACAACTCGAGAAGACGTTTACATCCAGCAAGAGCGGCTACGAATGAATTTCTAAGGTTTATTATATCTTACATATTTACTAACCGAATTGGTGGTTTCTAGATGCTTGGACTTGAACCTTGAATTCGAAAGCGCGCTAAGCCGAGTAAGTTGTTTTAGTGGAGTATCTAGAATGACTCTGAATATTTACATTAAGAAAAGTCTGGCTATCGGCGATAGAGTCTTTAGCGAGTCAGGACAAGGAAGGCTGGACTGACTTCCAATATTTCAAACATAAAAGGTGCTATATTTGTAATCAACTGTGGTTCTGTTGTGTAGCTTAGTTTTGCCGATAGACCGTTCAGTGGCAACTACACCAGCTCAAGAGAGGTCTGGGTTAACCTGATATTATTAGCATGGGAACTTTCACTTCTATTATCGCTAAAGGACCAAGCCATCGGTGGGGTCATGCAGGATCTTCGAGTGCATGCTTAAAGGCTAGTTAACTGTTCTGCACGCTTGTGCACTATTCGAATTGTGAGTATGAAAATGGAAGTTTTTAGGGAAAACAATACAGCTGATTACCAAAGCGAGTATCATGATGAAGCTTTAACAATCTCTTCGTAAAGTGATCGTCAACGTTAAAGGACAGTGTTTTTGTTGTGTTCAGTGTATTTTAATAGTTAACCTTAGGATATAAATTACACGTTAGTATTTAGTGGAAGAAAGATGACCTTAGTAACCAGATGAATAGGACTTTATGCAAATGTAAATTTTGGAGTAACAGATACAGAACTTCTGGAAAATAACATCTTAAACGACTTCATCGTTTAGAAAGAAATCTACCGAAGTCAACACATATCTATTATTCATATAACTATATCTTTGTAATTAAAGAAAGGAAGAACAAATTAATATATCGATAAAATTAATTCTCCATTCCGATAAATGTCCTCAAAATCTGCAATGAAAGCATCGTTAATAATTGAATGATTTAGAAAGACATCAAGCGACTGGTTCGATATTTGTGTTAATTACGACGGAAGTAAAGTTGCTCATCCGCTAAAATATTCCGTCGAGTTTTATTCGCTCGCAATCTTGTTGCTTCCCTTAAAAAAGATCCAAGTCCCGTGGGAAGGGTGCGTGTGCGAGTAACGAAAGAAGCGCGGATCTTTGTGCAACAGGTATCTACAAAACAATCAACAAGTAGCCCGCTCCACGAGCCGGGTGACTTTGTAGCACGCCATCTTCAGAAACCGGTGGCGGCGGCGTTGTTCCGAGATAAAATGCACAAAGGGGCTAAATTATACGTCAAATCCGCAGGGTTGTAATTAGATCGAAGAGAACGAAGCCAAGGAAAACGTCGGGGACGAGAAGGTAACGCGAAACCTCCGGCAACAGGTGTGCGAGCATTCAACAGGTGGTTTTAACGCGTCAAATCAAGTTCGTCGACAGAAATCTGAAATACGAATCGGTGGTTTGGGAGTGAGATTACGGTGACTTTTTGATAAGAGTCGGGAATCAAGGTCACATCTTGGCAGATACGCAGGTTGCGCTAAAATTGGCGAAGTTTGGATTTATATATTAGGTGTATGCTTAAGTTTCGTAGGTTTTTGTGCTGAATTGTTTTATTAACCAGATGTACACTTTGACAACACGCTAAGTGTGTTGACTATGTCAACAAAACTACGGTCCGTTATTTATTTATTTATAGGCAGGTTGACCAGTCATATCAAAAGTGATAGTTATCTGAACGTAACCTATGGGACTTATACATACGCCTAATACAATAATACTCGACAAAAATGATCAAGATAGTGTTTTCATGGGTCTAGAAATTGATAGTCTCTGGGTTGTACAGAAAAAATCATTGCGTCTTTATAATTTTGTTAATTTTGATTCGGTTGATTCAATCGTAATGTTTGTAAACTCCGAATCATATATTGTATCCATAAAATCCATAAAAAAAAACTTGGTTTTCATGGCTTTAAACAAGCTAGTTTCTCCGAAAATGAGCCAAAACGCTACACCATGCCAAATACAGCTTATTCACTTACAGATTATTCAAAATATTAACGCAAAACCTTTTATAATGTACACTCAAAAATAGCTCGAGTAAAGTTGTGTGTTGGGTTCATTCTCACAAGAAAAGCCTCGCCAATCCGTTGGCGACACTCTTGCGAAAATGTGACAAAAATCTAAAAATTGTATCAACGATTCCGAAAAAATTCGTAACAAAGTACCAAACCGAACTTTTAACGACTGGTAACAGTGAACACTATAAATTTCTCGTACGAGGACCGGTATTGCCCTAAACGTGTAAGATATCCGTCCCGGGAAGGTAAAAACCATCCGAACTATTCCTCGGGGGGAAAGTTTCGCGATAGTATGCGAGGATCGCGAGTAAAACGAGCGACCTCCGAGCGCAACAGGTATAAGACAATCAACAGGTTGTTTCGCGTGCCAATCGTCTGGTCCTACCTAGGCCCTCGCCTCGGCGCGGCGTCGAGGAGATCGCGAGAAAAAGCGGGAGAGCCCACGAGGAGAAAGAGAGCAAAACCGAGAGAGCAGACGATAGAGGGAAACGGACTCGAAACATACACAGATACATCTACAGTCCTCGATAAAAACACGCCATATTTCATAATTTCAATTTATCTTTCTTCGTTCTAAATAGTGACGAGAGCCATTTGCTATTATCTTTAACGATCAACGACGTTGCAGCCACTATTTTATGGCACTCTTCGGGGTGTACAGAAATAAGGACGCAGGACGAAAAATAAATGGCACTTTCAATTTTCACACGAGGGGAAAGATGATTGGTGGATAGATTGTGTACTTATAGTTCAGGTGCATCTTTATGAGCAAATGTTGATGGACTATCTCGCGATTCTTTTTCGAGTTGTGAACATATGCGATGAGAACATAGAGCAAGAGATAAACTTTTTTTTTTTTATTTTCATATGAGGGTTAGAAAATGGGTCGAATGAAAAAGATTGACGTGACAGAAAATATGATGAATACATTTTGACGAAAGTACTGTGTATCTTCTTCGAGATGTAAAACCATTGAAAGAAAATTATAGGGTACAAGATAAATAGGGTACGAGATACTTAGATTACGTACTAGTCGAATCAATTTTGTAGAAAAATGCGTAACGAATACGAGAAACTAGATATATTAGGTGAACCGGAAAATAATGTGGTTTTTGCAATTTTAAATACTTGTTTATCATTCATCAGCTCATTGATTTCTATTGATCTGACATTGATAATTTGCACATTAGATGGCAAAAGGCTATCGATAACGGGAACGATCATATAATTAATAACTAAAAATAGAAATTTATAAAAAATTTGTTTGAATTTAATGTAAAAGAAACGACATTACTCTCCAGTCTACCTAATATTATATCTACAGAAGAATTTTCATAAACGAATATAGAATGCACGTTGAAGAAGATCGTCCAAGGTTGAGATCCTGCTGCTACGACTATTACTTAGCCACTAGACAAATAAACCCGAGAAAAACACGGGAACAAATTCTTCTGCGCGAAATAATTAGGTTAAAGCTAGAGTTAATTTGAAAATATGGTACGTCGTATCTTTTTGTCGTGGACTGTAAATCCTCCTCGTTTCTCGTCGCAAAGGAAAGAGTAGGCTCGTGCATGTAGTTGCGCGCGCGCGATCGACTGATGCACACAGGCGCACGTGTTACGAGTATACAGGTACCCGGCGCTTGAACAATGGGGCCGTCATACGGCTACCATTCTTTAGGGACAATCAGTGGGGGCCCATTTCTCGAAGGGCTGCCCCCACCCGTGTTCAGCGCGGGGCCCCATGCCGCTTAAAAGGACAATCGCCTTTTTATTTACGATTTGGGCAGCTCTCCCTTTCTCGTTCTTCTTCCGTGGTCCTCCTTTCGTTCGCTTTTTCTCTCCCTTCGCCCGCGTAGGCCGCAGACGGCGGTCGTCCAAAATTCGAAGGAAAGAGAGCTTGATATAGAGAGCATTCGATTATACGGAGTATGGTCGCTCAGCACGCCCACCGTCGAATTTTTCATGGGATTTCCCCGGGGGAGGGCATAAATTTCCTTGCCCCCCCCCTCCTCCCCCCGCCTCACCGTGATACGCTGCGCCCGTTTTATATACGATAGTCGCGGGAGCACCGCGTTAAATTAATTACAAGGTGGGGATACTGAGTAGCTCGAAGGGGTGATTTTATTTTAACGTTTTAGACCACTTCTGGGTCGTCAAACATGTAGGAATATAACGATTAAATTTATTTAATTAAGTTACGTAAATGAAATTAGTAATTTTATTTGTATTTTTAGTGATTGTGAATATTGATGACGGTAGATATTTCTATCCTTGGTACGTTTCTCTTTCTTTATAAAGAAAGTGGCTTAAGAACGAGTATAGATCTTTTGTTCAAACTGTAATGTAAATTGTATAAGTTACAGGTATATTATAAAGTAGAACATATAGTATTATTTTTCCTTTTGTCTTTAATCAGTTATCAATCAGGAAATGGAACAAAACGTTAATAGTATGTATAGGAAATCTACATGTGCGATTAACGAATATTTGCATTACTTGTAACAATTAATATCGATATTCATTAACTTATATAAAGATACGTACAAGTGTACAATGATTCTCAAACATAAACTAAAATGAACAGTAATTTGAGAAGAAACATTAATTCATACACAGAATGAACCAATGTACCCCCAATAGGTATAATTCTTAATCTTTACGTAATTTAATTTTCTCAATTTAATATATCATATATCCAGGTTGTACGAAGATAACAAGGCTGAGGATTCAAAATGTTAAAATAAATGCGAGACTGCCTCGAGACTGACTAATATTCTTCCTCTATACATGCTACTCTCTCCATTAATAATTGCTACAAAGAGGGATTCTTTATGGGATCGTAGGGATTACGCTAACCGATGCGCTCTAGGAGATTAAGCCCCACGATTAAGCGGACTTGACTTGTGTTTTGACTTCTGTCGGACCGTCGTACATTCTTACTACAAGTAGGATAGTCCACGTAGGAATTTCCTACGACGACGTAAATTTCCTCTGGTCGTACCACGTTATTGGGACCTGTTGCTTTTAGGGCGCGTTATTACCTCGTTAATGTTCTATTATGCAATGCTTCTCTCTTTGTGAGAATCACTGTAATGATAAACAATGTTAGCCTATATGTTGGACATTTTAATGCCTTAATTAATAATATATTTTTCAGTGCTATTTAAAATATTCAATTTCAAACATTTTCACGTTCTGTGGCGTGCGCACAAATCAACACGAAGTATCGATATAATAAATACTCAGACGACATTGAAACTAACGATTCTCTTTTAGAAAAGAATTCACCCATTTTGTATATTTTGTGAAAAATTTAAATTTAGATTCACCTTCTTTAGTGCACCATGCAGTTCAAGGAGAACTATTAACTTTCCCTAATGTAGACATAACTTAACAAATATCAGTAGAAATACAATGACATCTAAAAACCAAATTGACTGCAGTGAACAATTTGTAAGTTTACTATAAAGTAACCAAAATACTTACTAAATTAACAATTTAACTACGAGTCTATTTAGAAGCAGCCTATAACTTGGAAGATAATTTCCCACATTAATGTAATCAGATGATATTAATTTAAACTGACTTCTGAATTACTTCCGAACCGAATTAATTTAAACTTCTGCATACCGTTACTAGGTAGATCGAGGGTTTTGTCTATTTCACGAGCATTGTAAATAGATGACCAAAAGATTAATAGATTTTGTAGGTAAATAGTGGAACTATAAAATGATAAAAGTGAGTACGAATACTACTTCTGAATTAGATATTCCTTAAATATTCTATAATTGGTTAGGTGCATCGACAAAGTGACATCCACATTGTTAACATTTTCCATTTGTTTCTCCTTGTTCAAACGAACTCTCCAAATTCCATCTTCTTGTGCCCTCTAAAGCCACGCGCCATCGAATCTCGCCCTTGTCGACGTCCACATACAACTATTCGCCTCCCCTTATCGATCATTCCTTATCGAAACCCCTGGCAAGGACAACACCGAGGCATGTGTCCGTAATTAAACGAATTATTCAGGAGAAAATCGGGTATCGATATCACCTCGGTGGCTCGACGGATACCTAACGATGGCAATTAACATTCCCGTGAAATTCTTCCGTGGCTTAGTCTCTGGCGACCGTAGACAAGGAGGTAAGAAAAAAAAAGGAGGATAAAGATGGTGTACGTAAGGTTGAAGTGACGAGGGCGTAGTGTGGGTGAACGAGCGGGCGAAAGAGGAGTGCACGGTATCACGGTTGCTTTATCTCGGCGTTGAGGAGCCTGCAAAGAAGTTGAAGTGCACTCGGCGCACACGAACGCTGAAGCGAAGGCATTGTGTGCCGGGGCCCGAGCCACCTTCGTGCACGCACCTTCCTCTTCTTCTTACAGCCGCCCTTTTTTCTTCCTCCTGGTTCGACTCTCTTCCTCGAGAGGTTTATGGAGAACGATCCAGGCGAGAGGGAAGAGGACGAAACCAGACACGGAACACGGGGTGGCAAGGGAAAAACAGAAACGAAGAGAAAGGGAGAGAGAAGCGAGACGGGATATGCTCGTCGAGTAAGGGGGCGTGGGTGCGCCCTTCGTGATTTACATATGCGTATTCTATACCTTATTTACTGCGTCGATCATCCTCCACTTTATCTCTTCGCGTGTGGGTCGTACCGAAGGAAGAGACCGAGGAGACGAGAAAAACAAAGGACGCCAGAAAGCGAGAGGAAACGTTTCCTCGTCTATTAGCCCCGGAGCTGACATCGCCGCGGTACCGTAAATATTGCACGTAGGTAGATAACCTTAACCTCTTAATTGCATCAGCTCGGTCGTCTCTTGTCCGTCCAGGGACCATTGCCGTGGTCTCATTAAGCAATTTTCTCGATTCGAAACGTTCAGAAAATCGAATTATTTCTCGATTCGATTCGAAAGCATGGGCTGTATAGAACGTGGATGTGAAATTGTATCGAAACGTTCGGAAAATTGATAAGACATGATATTTTGATTGTAAAATATTATCGATAATAGGTAAGAATGTGTACCAAAGAAGATGTATTGGTTTACAGTTCTTAAAGGCAAAGTCTCAAGGAAATTAACGGCGAAAATAATATTCTGGTCCGACTGTCCAGTTTTTAAGGCACTATTCATCGATAAGCTAAGGAGAATCGTTGCACGAGCGAGGAGGAAACAATGTTACCTGACGAAGCGAGAGGAACTCTGAGACGGGCAGGTAAAAAACGATGGCGAGATAATTGACGACTGTCAGCTTTTTTCAAGTTCTACTCCGGGGTTCCCAAGGTACGTCTACGCCACCGACACACGATGATCTCTCGCTCGGTTAATTGTCGTAAGTGGTTGCCTTGCGAGGCTATCGAGAGAGATAAAGAACGTCGAAAGTTACGATCGTCGGTCTTTTTTTCGTGTTCAGGATACTCATTCGCGCGTCGACGGTACGACAAATTGCTCCCGTGTCGGTGTGATCGGTTCCTAAGATGAGTGGTTAATTGAAACGATGAATGACGCGTGCGATAATTGATAAATCAGGAATAGCGTTCTTCTAACCGATCATTGTTTCTCACATATGTAGCTCGAATGGAAAGAAATCGGACTTGGTTTTGTCATAAACGAAAATCAATTAACTTATAATTCCACGGATAATTAAATTAATCCTCTATTGCGTGATGTGTCCATTGGAAAAGCGACAAAAATAATCCATGTTTGCTGCGGATATTTTATAGAATTTACATATATTTTCTCTTAAGGACTCATTAGTTCCAAAGATTCAGTTGCTCGTTATTTAGATCGAGTATCCATTAATTTATTCACTCTGTAAATAACAAAAAATCAATTTGTCTTTAGAAAAATGAAATAAAATACACTATTACACAGTGCTATCAATGGCGATGCTAAGCGTATGACTTGTAAAATATTAGGTGCAGAAATTATTTCTGTAGCTTTGCATTCAGTTATTTATAACTCAAGATTAAACAAAAATATTTACTCGTCATTTTGTTACGTTAAAGTTACTATGAAGCTTTCTACTTTAACGTAAAGAAATGATAAGTAATGACGCAGAATTAATTTCAAGTATCTATAACAAATCCGTACCGCTGAAAAGATGAAATGAAATTCGCGCGATAGAGGAACAACGATAAGGTGAAGTTTTCCACGCTTCGAGATTCTTATTCTAGTTCGCGTTTCATTTACAATGGAACCTCCATACTTGCAACTAGCATGATTGCGTGAGAGCCTCGTTCGGTGCAATGCGTTGACAAGTGGAAGGGATTGTCACTTAGCAATGAGTGAAGTTATAGACGGAAGTAACTGATAGGAGATATACTGTGTAAGTGGGACTCGTTGGATCGCTTACCTTGATTATTGCATGAATTATAGACTGAAAGATAATTTTCAATATATTTGCCCTTACAAACCTTCAAGGTTTTCGCATGTGAGTGCCTCATTGGCAAATAAATTAAAAGTTTTCCTTTAATTTATAATTTGAGAATCGAGTATCTCTATATTGAGTTTCCTGTACTGATCATTAATTAACCTGGACGCTTCTTCTTTAAGCAAACTGGCAGTTGCTGTTATAGGGGTCACAGATGGAACGATTCATCATCGTACGATAAGTTGCAGAACTTTTATCGATACGACTGTTTAAACGATAATTGTACAGAGTGGAGGTCGTTGTATAATAGAACTTGGCATATGTCTATAATTGCAGTTCGACGTTCTACTCATCGTATGATAAACTGTTGCATCTACGGCCCCTCGTAAGACAATACTTCCTTGACGACGATGAATAATCACGATAAATACCTGTGATGAGAAATTTCGTTGTACTCGCTTATGCAAAGTTTTCACGACTTACCTGAAACGAAAAGAAAAAATCGAATTAGCAATAGAGGACAAATGCGTGACTTAAATTAGATTAGTAAGATCTTTGTTAGGTCGTACATACTAATTATTTGATAATCAATTATTAGTTTGTCTAGAAAGTCCGTGTCGATTTTTGGTAGGTGGTACACGTCTGTTTATATTGGAACGGTTGAAGACAATTAACATGGGTGCACCCCTTAAAAGGTGGAAAGGTCGTGGAACAAAATGGTATTTATACAATTCAATAAATATATATCAAAATTCAAATGTGCCTTCGAATTTTTTTTAAAAATTGCCACGAACTTTCTGAACAACCCAATATCAAATAATTGAAGACTGTACAAATATAGGACAAAATACAATGGTTTATTAATTGTAATTATTAATTGTTCTTTTTCTCATAGTTTCTAATTTTAACAAACACAAGAATATTCTGTATTAAATATTGATCAAGCCCTGGGCCTGAAAGTCTAATACCTTCAAAAATTCTCTAAGCTTACACCGGAATAACATGTAAAATTAAATACCACACTCTTCCTATAGCGACCTTCCTATCAGTTTAATCTATTAGGCCTAAACTAACGATACGAGTCTGCCTTGTGTTCTCAATCTCACACGGAACAACGACGCAGTTCGTCCACGCGAAGCGCAAAATGAACGCACAGTGAATGGAGTTATTCCAGGTTCCCCTAAAGTAACTGCAAGTAACTCCGATATTCAGCCACATGTCAGGCCCGATCGCTACGTACAGTCGCTAGAAAGAAAATTGGGCAAAAATAAAAGGATCGAAGCAATGGAAAGGAGCGTGTCAGATCCGCAAAAGCAGCTGTTCCCAGCGGACAAGCCGAGCAATTATTCAATTGATATCACCGAAAAACATCGGGTCGGCTTCCTCTAGGTGGACTAGGCCCCGTCTCCTATTCGAAACCGCGAAGATTCCGCCAACGAGATAGAGAGGAAAGAGCGAGCACGGCAAAAAGGTGGTTCTCTCTTTCGTAGCGCGCGAGTAAATCATGGGAAGAGTATTCGTGAGAGCCACACAGGACGGCGAGTCCGCGCGAGTCGGAGGAGGAAGGAGCACGAGGGGACCGACGGTTCCCGTGGATGATCGGTGGGTGGAGCGAGAAAGAGAGAGAACGGGCCCCGAGAGATTGGAAGAAGAGGGCCTAAGCGAGAGGGATGTGAGCCGAGAAGAAACGAAGGGTTTCGGTTCGACATATCAGCCCGAGGTGGTCACGAGTCCTGAACTCCAAGCGGAGGGCCACTAGTGGGTGGGACCCTCCGCTTCGTGCATCTACCTTCTTCGCCTCTCGCCTCCTTTCCATCCACCTTCTCTTTGGATTCGTTTCGTGCGCCGAACGACAGCGTCCGAAGCAAATTCGATCGTCATGATTGGATTTTGTTTGCGCCGCGAAAACTGACAACTCGACGGACTCGACAAATAGAGTTAGTAACCTGGTTACCTCGTTAACCTGCTTTACGACACGTTTGTTAAAAGATGCAAATATTTTATTCGTTCTTAATGAATTCATATCGTTACTTTATATTGAAAATGTATTTTAAAATTTACAGCGAACGAAATATAAGAACTTCAAGACTTAAGAAATTTTAAGTAAAAATCGAGGACTTGTTCAGACTGAAAACTGGTACGGCAATTAACGTGTAAACTTACTGACCACTATAGAAAGGACTAGACGTAGTTGTCAAGTAAAGCAAGATTGGTTATCGTAGATCGACCAGATATAAAACCTCGAGTCGATTCGAAAATAAAATGTTCGATACAAAAGTTGGAGTCAATCAGGGACATAAAAATCTATTCCTCTGACAGCACATTGAGACTTTATCAATCGATGTACCTGCTTTTTTTAACAGCTAGGGATCGAAATCTTCGTATAAATTTTGGTCTTGCCCGACAAGTTTGATGTCGAGGCGGTGATTAAGACTGCCCTGTCAGGCTACTATCACGCGATGCCTAATTAAATCCTCGTACAAGGCTGGGTTCGTCCCCGAGGCTGACTCCTCCCGTTTTCAACGCTTTCGCTCAAGTCTCTACCCGGATAAGCATCTTTAAAAACTCGCACAGCCTGTACAAGTAGCGAGATATCGAGATTTCGAAGATTCGAGGGAAACAAGACCGTTCTATCTATAATCCCGTTCTCAGAACGGAGCTTATAGACGACTACCGATCTCGGTCCGTTTCTTACCGATTTGCATGTTCCTTGGACTCTTCGGGAAAGAGCAAAAAGCGGGGCCTCCGCGGAGACGTACACGAAGGAGCAATTACACGGGAGGATGTCGATTGCGGATAAGAAATCCGATGCTCTGATAACCGTCCGCAGAACAAGTTCAGGAACTCGAGCGAAGTAAGGAAAAATCCTGGCCAGTTTCGAAGTACTAGCGATAAGCGAACGCGAAAACACGCAATGAAGCGACAATATTGTATACTAACGTGTTCATTGTGGGGGACATTTAGTATTTAGTGTACGGAGTGATTACAGTCATATTTTCTATTTTTAAACTACGGTTGTTTCGTCTGATTTCGTGGGCTTTGGCATTGGGAGTTGATCATTCATGATTAGACTGCGGATCTTTATGCAAAATGAAATCTTCGCGAGCGTGCCTACAAAAATTTAACCTAAATAGGAATTTATTTTATTCTGTAAATATTATAACGTGAACTTTACTTTCAATCTTTTTTATATTTTTGCGTATTGTTCGCATTTTGTAGTTTCTTGGATATTCAAATTTCCTATGAATGCATAAAGATCCGCAATGTATTCATGATGTGACTATATATCGAAATATATTTGGCTTATATACATTTATAGTGAATGCATTACATTTGACTTCTTAATAAATTATTGATATGTATGTTGCTGCTCTCACGTGTGGATCCAGCAACAACACCTTTCAATGTAAAGTCATTTTATCAATGATCAATCCTCGAACGTTTTACTAATTAAATTAAGGGAAATAGGAGCAGATATATTTGAAAAAAATAAAACAAATCATATTAAAGTTATTGAAGGTATGCATATGAATCGTCTACTTCTTTCATTCATTTTGACAAACATGAACTAAATAAGATAATCTACGATCAATTATTATTATTTCACAAGCTCCAATAACACTTAAGTTTCATAAATGATAATAATTCACATAGCAACCATGTATGCGCAACAGATGGCTAAACTACCATGACTTTTATATCAATATATCGAATACAAATAATTCTAACAATAATTGGATGCCCATCATTGAGCTAACAGTAAACATACAAACACATCACGAGTCCAAACACGATTCCCAGGCGTCTAATCGACGCAAACGGGTAAAACCACCTGACAATTCCGAAACACCCGATCGAAACGTAGAAAATGGCTCGTGGAGCCCCGCGAATAGGCCTCGAAGCTCGGCGGTCCGTATCAACAGCTCATCTAAATTTCTGATCGGTAACAACGCGTTAGAATACGAAATCGTGTCCTTTCTTCGGCTCGGATCATGCGTGCACACGCGAAGGTCACGCAGGACGCGTAGAAGGAAGGCTGAGAAAGCCGACGGAGGTGGAAAGGCGGAGAACGAACGAAAAGGACGGTTCTCCTCCAACGCGTGGCGCCTCTTTGCTCTTGTTGCCGTGTTTGTCTCTTTCTCCATCTCGTGAACGCCAACAAAACCCCCGTGACTTGCACAAGTTGCTCGGGGACCGAACAAAAACCACTTTGTTCTAAGGTAAACCAACCTTAGGCCGTGTGTGCGCGTTCCATCGAGGCTGCGAGTCTTCGTCGAAGAAAGAACGAGGGAGGGGACCACCACCCCTCGAACGATACAGGAGGGAAAAGGTGTGTCGAATCGACCGGAAATTGTCTACGTCGATTTTTCTTCTCCTCCGTCCCTCGGCGAGCTCTTCCTACCGCCAGCTCGCTCTCCCTGTTCGATATGCACCGTCAAACCGTGCAACGTATTTGCGCTAGGCGATTCGTTCGGAGTGAATCGTACGAAGGAGCCGACAAAGGGGAAAAAAGCAGAATTGTTGGCCACGGTGGCCGCTGTTACCGGATTTATTGAAATTATGATGACGGGAGCATTACCGTTTCGCGTAATGGCCTTTCTTACGCGCGAACCGTAATGATCGTCTACTCGCGCCGCGCCGCGCCGAGGGAACACCCAATACGCGAATAGGTTATCGAGTGATGCGAGGAATAATAAATGGAACCTCGGGATTTATGCTGCAGGATAGAACACGCTCCAAATGAACATTCGCGTCGATGCTTCGTGCATTAGCGAGGAGATCTCTTTAACTATGGGCCTGGGTCTTAACTCGTATTATTTTACGTCAAAATTGAAATAATTGTAGACTTAGGAAGGTTTTTTTACGTGCTTCGTATTTCTTATTAGTAGACTGCGGATCTTTATGGATTTATAGGAAATTGTAATGTAAAAAAAAAAACAAAAAAAAAAAACACTGGATGTAATGTTTGTATTATAATATTTGTAGAGTAAAATAAATTTCTATATAGATTTAACCTCGGTAGGTACGTTTGTAAAGACTTTATTTTGCATAAAGATCCCCAATCTATTTATAAGCAATCAGAAACTATTGGACGACAATCCCATGTTGTATTATGAATTTTCTAAGCTTGTGTGTTTTTTTTTAATTAGATTATTTGTTCTATTACTAGTACCACTTTTTGTATCAAATGAGCCTCCCCGTGAGACTAAAATCATCCAGACTCCTTTCCCAAGTAGATTTCAAAAAATAGTAACTTTGTAATCCAACAGTTTCTCACAGATGTAATAAAATACATTCAGATGTAATTCAGATGTAATAAAATACATTTGATATAGAAATTCAACACAACACTTGGAAAATTTAAATTATCGCCACCATAATACTAAACAATATAATTAAAACAATTCTTATTGCATCTTCCTGTAAACGAAAATTGTAATATACTTTTTCATGAGCACCGATGAAAGAATTTCAGCATGGGTCGCAAGTATCAACTATCGTAAAGTTTGAACAGTGACTTCGAGTACGAGTACGTAAGGAATGGTACGAGTACGTAGGTAAATCATGGTCACATCGGGCCGAGTGGCGACCTCAGTCGAGCGATCGGTCTATTTTCCCCTCGATTTGAATTTCAACAATGTCTGTTGCACGCGGATCGCGCGTACCGAGTTCCACTTTCAGACGGAGAGCACGCTTGCACGGAGGATTTACTGTAGGGAACCGGCCGAGGACACTCGTGTATCCGATAACCCAATATCCAAGTGGGTTGTCGTCGTCTGCGCCTTCTCCTGGAGAGATGCTGAGACTTCGACCCGCATAAATTTGCATAGAACCGCCGCGCCCCTTCGTACGCTCGCGCTCAGGTTCGAACACATGCACGCGTATCCCTGCAGCCAGGTCCGACCTAAAACCATGGGATTCAATACCTACAGCTGGTGCTGCCAACTGTATCGAACGTGACACCAAAGAGAAGGACAAGTTATCCTATGACACATTATGTTTCCAATTGATTTCCACTAATTTGGTTGAACAAGTTGATTTATTGATATAAAGCCTGAAAATTACAACTGTTTTCAGCCACTTCGATGATCGTCAAGCCTGGTCAGGTTCGATACGTTTACAATTTGAGAAAAAATGTTGATTTATTTCGGAATTCGTTCGAAAACTTCGATTCTGTTACAATACGAGTTTGGTGTTTGGTAACGATTTTAAAGTGTATAAAAATTGCTATTCATTTTGATAGTAGTACGGATTCTTTCAAAATTTCAAACGAAATCAAAGAGAATCCATCGAACACAGATTAGATAAAAATAAAAAGAAGATCAGCTTGTAGAAGAAATATAAAGTAATTAAAAGAGGCAACAGTAAAACAAATTTAGAAGTAGACCTGATGAAAAACGTAGAATGAGACTGCACAAGAACGACTAACTCGTTCCCTGCAGCAATCGAAAACAATATTCTCGACAACTCGTGATTCGTCGACTCATAAAGAAATCGATTTTCAAGGAACAACATCAAACAAATGTTTCACTTCTAACTGGAGCCAGTGCCATAAAATCGAGATTAATTTTTCCTGAGATTCCCTGTTTGCTTTCGAAAGTACTGTTGGGGGTCTGGACAACGTATGCAGTCGAAGGGGGCTACGAAATCTTGATCTGGAGCTGGGTGCAGCCTGCAGCTACGGCAGCACACATAGAAACAGATGGAGCAACCTGAACCCTCCTATTCCTCGTTTTTCGCTGCGGCGCGCCGTTTCGAGGCACGTGGTCGGGGACCAGAATTCGCCCTTAATAAGGAGCTCGAAGGTCTCGAGGTAGGCGTGGATTTGTCTCGTTCGAATATCGAGACTCCGAGGGCCTCGCACCAGTGCTTTTTACCGATCCACGGTACCTTTGATGCAGCGATCATTTGACGCGCCAAAGTGCACCTGATTCTTGAAAGGTTAACAGGCGCTGGCTTGTTCTGATTGGTGTTACGCTTCATGAACAACATGAACCCATATCGAAGACATACAATATCGTTCAATATCATTTTTATGTGTAGAAAATAGGTTACCTCGGAGCGAAGATTAGAAGATTGCTTTTTTTTTTATGATTAGTTTGTACATAAGAGAAGAATTTTAGCATGGGTCACTTTCGACCAACCTGACCAGCCACTTTGCACACTTAAGTATCGGATTCCAATAATAGCATTTGTCTTCGACAAAAGGAAAAAATATAGACATACCAAAAGAAATTTAACTATTTCTACCACTTGGTTTTGCATCTTTAAGAGCCATTCCCTTGATAATTTCAAATTTCTAAAATTATTAGTCGATCTTCTATTGTTACGTCCACTCGAGACCATCCAACCCAGTATCCAAAGTTTCCCATTAACCGAAGAACCAAATTACATGGACTCCCGCCAATTCTCCCGTTTCGACGTTACCAGAGTTAACGTTCCCGAACGTTATCCTCGTTTATCACCTGTTATCGTGTACCGTTACCATCGCTAACGAGCCTGCACGCCCACGCAGGATGATTTAAATCCACGGCAAATTCATAATTTAACCGTCGTCACGAGGAAATAAAATTCACCGAAGACGGTTGCGTGGTGTCGTGTCGCTCGGGGCTTGACCGAGTCGTCGTAAAAGGTTCGAGCTTCTCTTGTCTTCGACGTTTTGTTCCTTCGGTGGAGTCGACGGGACATTTAAGGAAGTTGGGCTCGTCGAAGCGACCGTCGATTAAAGAATAGGGGAAAAAAAGAAACGCGGTACGGGGCTGGCGAGTGTAATGGGTGGTGCGCGATGGTCCCACCTACAAAGGGCCCTAATGGCGCCGCCCGTGGGCATTTACGAGTGACTTACGCGTTCGCGCATGATAAATAAATCTATGCAACGCATTATACGCCGTGGTTTCCCGCTGTCAGACGGCCATGATTAATGCCGCCTCGTGCTCCGAGACCTGAAATGCTCTCGCGCTATACGCGTGTCTCTGCGAGCGCGGGAATTCTTTGTACTCGTTCAGGAATTCTCCACTGAAAGTGAGGTGAATTTCCGTCGGAGCGACCGTGATCGTTAAGGACGATCCAAGCTCGATTCACGCGGTAGAATTGGTCCAGTCATCTTGTATTTCTCGGTAATCGAAATTTGCTGCTTCGCAGGTGTGGTTAGTAGAATTCGCCAGGGGAAGATTTTTACATTTTAAGAACTGTACGTAGATATATATCCGAATAATTTTGTAGGATTTATTTACAATCTTTATTGTATTCAAATTGTATTCGGGTTGCATCGAGGTTAAACCAGGTATAAATAAATTGTATTGAAATCAAATTCTAGATACGTCATTTAAACTAGATATCGATGTCAAAATCTATACACTATTTGAGAATATCTCAATAATAAACGATACATTTTTATGAAATTTCATCTGTACGATAGATGAAAAAACCTGATGTTAAGTTTCAATTAAATTTCCTGTCTTCGTCACTTCAAAGTTATAGAAAGAGTAAAGTATGATTTCATTGTCGAGCTATACATTTTTTCAAATTTTTCAACCACAAACGAGAATATTAATAAAACCATAAAGTTTCTTTACGATAAACAATCCAAATATCCATAGATAAATCTTCCCACGTTCCAAATTCACTCTTGACTTAATTATTCTCTCGAATAAAAACTTGAAAACGCTTCGATTACTCGCACGCACGAGTATTTTACACGTTCACCCACGAAACGAGAATATCGATTTAAGTGGGACCGTCGTAAAGAAGGATCATCCGGAAATACCCGCGGCGAATACAGTAAATTCAGATCGAATGGATCGAGGAAGCGATTAACATAAAAGCTCGTCCCCCGCGGGTTATCACGCTGAATATGCTAATAAGAAATGCTGGGTATTACGTATGTACGTAGGTACGAAGGCGCGCGACGTCCAAACGAATAAATAGATACTAGAACTGCCGGGGCCGCGATTCGCAGGCAGATATACGCTGTTCCTTCCTAGACGGATCGTGTGGGCTTGCGGATCTTTTTCTTCGGTTCGGTCTCGCGAACATAATTCGGTAGCAGTGGAAAATAATAAAGGCGAACCGGTTAGAAATTTCCATAATACCCAAGTGCCGACAACGTCGGGAGAGAAAGGGAGGAAGAGATGGGGGACAGAAAGGGTCCCTCTGTCCTTTTGCTCCTTCGAAACCCTTCGTCCCTGTACGCATTCTCCGAGAACGCTCGAGGAACTTGGATCGCCCTGGTCATCGTCCCAGGAAACTATTAATCTTTGGGTTCCGTTTATGGGCCCGTTTGGGGTTCCAGTCGGAATTCCGTTCGATCGC
Source organism: Hylaeus volcanicus (assembly GCF_026283585.1). NCBI lineage: Eukaryota > Metazoa > Arthropoda > Insecta > Hymenoptera > Colletidae > Hylaeus > Hylaeus volcanicus. The sequence goes on along the minus strand of NC_071983.1, from coordinate 11,704,136 downwards.
GAAAGAACGCAGGGAGACTGGGCACGTGCGCGATTTTTACGAAAATCGCCAATACCAATTTTATAAAACGAAATTTCGTTCGTGAAAATTCTTCAAGAAATATAAATTTTAGAATCTCAATCATGAATATTATATATGCACTTTACTTCTTCGATAAACTTTCTTACTCAACTAGTGGTTGATTAATTATCTCCAAACCACTCAAAGTTCATCCTAAATAGACTCATCGATATTCCAGACTACTACTTTCACCTGTTTAGATAACGAAAGTGCGCTCCCAGGCCCCAAAGGACGAGATCCGATCGGAAACACCGAAACAGAGGACAGAGATCGATACACCTCGAGAAGGTAGGCGGACAGAGAGTCCCCCGATGCATAATCACCGGCGCTGAGTCGCCATTCCGCGAACTTGTAAACCAAACCGCGGATCGCAAATCGAGAAACAGAAAGGCCGCACGAGGAAGCCCATATACGCGCGGTAACCCTTCGGTCAGGCTTTCCGGCTCGTACCGTCTCTGTTCGGTTCCCCCGGGACGACGGGACTACGAAAAAACGTACGGTAATTAAGGAAGATAGGAATCGCCTCTTAAATCGCTCTTAACCGCCGCAGCGCGGCGGACCGTCCACCTCCGCCGTGGGTAACCTCTTGCGGGATAACTACTTCTTTTCCTACTCCCTCTACCGCAACTTGTTGCATCTTCGCCTCGATGGTTGCTCACGTCGCCTGTTGGAGATATCTGCATCTCGGAAGTGCTCAACCCTGTCCCCTGCACCGCGAATAAGTCGGATCGTCGCGTCGCATCAACGACTCACGTGCTCTTGTTTACGCGGGTTACATCATAACCGCGGGGGAATCGCTTGTTTGGTGGATCGGGGATACATAGGAATGGTGGAAAGTGGTGAAGAATATATTAGGAGGTTGCATTGAAAGCCGCTGTTTATGTATACGTGGAGTTTACTGCGAATACTGTAGACAGTGAGAGCCGTCGTATATTATGAGTTGTTAAAACCACATGAAACAATCACCGCCGAACGTTATTGCCAAAAATTGCAGCGTTTACACGATAATTTGATAGAAAAACGACCATCAATTGCATCAAATCGCCGAAAAGTGATCCTTCTCCGCGACAATGCTCGGCCTCGTGTTGCTAGAACTTCGTCCGATTTATTACGTTTATGCATTTATGACAAGTGAAAATCTGGAAAAATATATCAAGTGTATAATCGCAAAAATACATCGAATATCAACAAGAGAATACAAAACAAGAAAATTACATTGTTTGGAAATTAAAACATGCTTCTATTTAAACCCAGTTCTGTACGTCTATCATTAAAAATATGAATTTGCATAAATATCCACAGTGTTCTGCTAACATTATTATACCCTTTCGAATCCAACCAGTAATAAGCAATTTTAAACAAAAAAAAAGCTGACCTTTTTTCGTGCTTACTAAATGTTTTTGAAAATTTGGTTTTTCCACCATTTTTTCAGGCACGAGTAAATTGCCCATTCTGAACGGATAATTTTAAAAAAAATTTTCTCCCAGCTCTTCTACTTTCCAAATCATTTAAAAAAAACATGTATTTCATCCCTCTCTCCCCACTTTAGAGGCTACTCTCACCCCTTCGATATAGACGATTGCCGATAAAAAAAAAAACACGTGTCAAATATTTTGTCGAGCACTAGCTCCCACATAAATTTCATAAAAATCGGCGCGGACCCATTGAACATGTTCATGCGTAAGTACTTCGGTTGTAAAATTGCTCGAATATCAACACGCAAACTAGTAACGTCAATCGCCACGAATTATCCCCTATATTCATATCTTCACTCCCACAGAAAAATGTCTTAGGAAAAAGCATCCCTAATCGCGTTTCCGTAAAAGCCCATCGAATCGAGCCAACAAATGTCCCGGGGCCAGGAGACACTGTTCGCTGGGAAGCAACCGTTAAGATCGCGGGAAAAAGAAGCCGACAGCGTCGAGACAGAGGGAGCATAGCTCGGTCCGCAAAGTTGCAAGAAGAATAGCCTCGTTAGCACCTCGCCTCGGTCGATCAGCATGCAGACGCAGCCGGTAGATCGCGCTTATTAATTTTAATCGAGTTGGTCGTGGAACGAGCCGGCGAACGAAAGGTACCATTCCTCGGGGCAAGGAGATCGGAGTCGGTTAAATAAAGGAGGAGGGAGATGGCCGTGAAAGCTTCCAATTTCCGAGGCGAGTCGTCGCGTCGGGACAGATGGAATTTCTCGGTTGCAGTAACGGTGCTTTCTAACCCACGCACATAATGGATTGCAGGATGCGAACGAGGCGGAGCAACCCCGCGTATGCGCGATAGGGAGTATTCGCGATTATGTACGTGGTCATTAGACGCCTGGTTGTACAGAGTGTATCAACACGTGGGAGCCACTTCGGTGGTCGGTTAGGGAGACAGAAAAGTGTAGTTGGGTTGGTATCGAACTTGGTGTAAGTGGTAGGTGTTTAATCGTTTGAAGACGTTGCCTGGTACGGTCTACAATTATTTTTCAACCGCATTCAATTTAGCACACCGGTAACTTCACTCGAGAATGCTTTCCTTTAGTACAGACGCTTTATCCTGATACCTGTTTGGAAATCACTGTTCAGAATTCTTTTAATGATATCATATAATACGACTCAAGCCTGCCAGATTAGACAAAATTTGATTATTGTAGCCCCAATCAAGTGTTCCTATAATTTGTTATATGTATGACTAGACTGCAGATATTTATGAATTAATGATAAATCGAAATATGATGAAATCTATGAGAACATGGACAAATACAAAAGTACACAAAATATCACCAGTAATGTACATGTTTATCTCTATTTAGAAGGTAAAATATATTATACTTTCGTTTAAATTTCAATTCTTTTTCCGTATATGTAAAAATTGGCATAATCATTCGCAGTGTATGTATGACGAATGATAAATGAAACTAAAGCTTAAGCCATTCGCAAGTTTTTCGTCTTATGATAGACAGACAATATCCAACAATATCCTATCCTTAGTTACCTAATAAACGAACATTCGAGTGTCTACATACTCCTATTTACATGCATTTATTCCTTTGAAGCACACGATTCAAAAAGAAAAAAGAAAGAATAAAACTCAAGCTGCTTATTTAACATTTAGCATTAATACGAAGCATTGGGCGACACAATGACAAAAATTAAATTAAATTAAATTAAATTAAATTAAATATTAAAGGTAACCAAACGGTGGGACAGTGTCGAACCTACCTAACCCCGAAGAGCCAAGGATGAGTCGAGTATCACCAACGCCTAATCGCACGAGTCCCATCGCTAGCTGGGAGCCTCGTCCTGCGAAAACTCCCGGCTCATCCTCCCATTAAATCTAAACGTAACCTGGATCGCGATAAGCACCCCGAAATTAATATTGCCAGCCTAATTACCCAGGCTCCTCCTTTTATTTTTCATTGTCGGAGGTATCGCAGGGCTCGAAGCGCGCAGTTCCACGGCCCCTGGCCACGCTTCTAATGATCACGGCTACCGCTAAAATGCATGCTCACGTATTTGCCGCCGGGATGCATTATATAACGTGTATACGACATGTATCTCGTTTTATAAGCCTCCACGGTCCGCGGGCCCCTATTAGAAGCCAGAAGCCCCGACTTAGGGGGAGCCCGCGCCGAGGAGGGGTTGCAGAGGCGCGAGACGGGGAGGATCGAGTCCGAGGGGCCCTGCTCAGGTGAAAAATGCCCAGGGAGTCTGGTCGTGGCATCTAATTGGAACACGATTCTGACCCTGAAACCCAAGATAGGGGAATATTCCGGCTTCGTATCCCCTACTCGCTCCTCGACGCTCCTATGAAAGTACCGAGAAAAAATCCAAGGATGTGCAAGTTTTATTTCAGTTCATAGATAACGAGTGAAATCAACGCCTGGCAATTCATTTTTGACGTTCATTCGAGCCAACGATTTTTAAACGACAGAAATTTTGTTGATGTTTTCAAGAGAAATCCATTTACTGACATCGCAGACAATTATTTGTTCGTTAATGTTTTCCACGTCACGGGTCATCTTTGTATTTGATTAAACGTAAATAAACATGGTTGTTTTGAAATAAATTGTGTTATTTTCATTTATTCCTGGTTCTACTTTGTTATGAACCATCAAGGTGTGATAGCCAATATGCGCAGTCTGTGTCAGATTAATTTTGTAATTTTTTCTAGTTAAATCTTCTACGTACAAATCTACTTAATTCGAAATTGTTCCCAACAATGTGTATTTCAATTTTATTTATGATCTTTATACTACAAAATTTATCCAACCGGTTGAATTATACATCAAATTTTATCCTTCTTCAAGGAACAAAGAAAATCAAAGAAGAACTTCTTTTCTGCAATTTACATAAATTTAGAGTAACCAACAAAATTTGTTCTGGTTTATATCGATGAGTACAATCACTACTTACAAGTCTGAAACCCTCTTAATGATTGCTAGTATACAATAGAATATGTTTTAAACGTACCGATGTCCTATAGTTATAATATATTATAATTGTAAATTCATACGCTTCTTGAGAATTGCTCTACTTTTTTTGTAAGAGAGATCATTCGTTTATTAAGCGAATCGACCGAATACGGTCATGTGAAAGCGCGCTCGCAATCGACAATGCCCATTCTTTAAATCGAGCCTCTTTAACGATTTCGTTAATTAGTCAAACCATAATTCTATCCTCGGCTTCCGTTCGTTCGCGCGGTGAACTACATATTTCGCAGACGCTCGTTCCCATCACCCTCCGAGTTTCTCACACGGAATTAATTCCTACTCGTATTTTTCCAAGCAGTAGTTCGAGTAGCGCCTTCGACACTGATACTGCTTGTTAGCAGTAAAAAGGAACGATGAAACCGATATCGCTACGTGACGTTAAATGAAAATTAGGCCCACAAGATGTTCTACAACGAATGGAAAGTTCAATCAGGACTCGAATATGGGAAAAACAAATTAGTAAATGCTGCTCGTTGAATTAGAATTAGAATTTTGGTTATTAAGTATTTTGGCTTTGCTTCAAGCTTAATTACATAAATTAAATTATTGATACTTTAGAATAATTAAATTTATTATACGAAGTGGTTACACTCAACGAATCATAAAAATGTTGGACCATTGTATTTTGTGTTCACAGGGTGTACGAGATTAATAGGATCACCGTTAAGAATAATAGAATTCAGAATTCTAGTTTATAAATACAGAAACAGGATGAACTACATATCCACCGTTATCATCGACGCTGTCTAAACAATATTAATTCCAAATTTAATTTTCCTCGAACGTTTCAACAAAGTAGCATAAATAAATCTGAAGAAATCTAAATTCCCATAAAGAAGCAAAACTTTGGTTTCATCTTCTCTAATAACGCAAACAAAAGAATTAAATCTTAGCAATTAATAATTAATGAAATCTTAGCAACTAATAATTCAAGTACGAGTCTGAATGATAATTTCATCATACTTGCTCCTGCTTTATTTAGCCATCGTCACTTAATGTTTCCGCCACCTGTTACTGATCATCCTGTACATACATATATTTCGCGAAGGAACACCAACTGTGTGCTTTCCCTTCATGAATATACTTCGGCGATCGATGAAACGGGTAATTACGATTGTCTCAGCGCCATTTTTTCCCGTTGGCAATTATCGCGAGCAATTTTCGCCCGTTCGCGATCCACCAATTAGCGCCAGCATCGAACGAACAACGCACGCCAATTACAAGGAAACCTCTTCCCACATCTGTTGCGATAGACGCGTCGCTGAGCCGTTCTCAAAGACTCGATTCACACGAGCAACCATTACTAATTAATCAAATATCGGATGACTGAGGAAAAAGAAATCACCGTTCATTAAAAACGCAATGAAAGCAACGAAAAACATCGCCGGGATTAACATTCTCACCCTCGTTTCGCAAAGTTCCCAGGCCTCTCGATGTTTCCAAAGTCTGGAGAAGATATTCGAGGAATGGTGATGACATCAACCGTGGATAATCGGAAGGATCGACGGCGATGCTGTACGATGTTTCAATGAATTTTAGGGAAAGTTGAAAATTCGTTTTGGGGTAATTGGTGGCAGTTCGTTTCGTTGATCAGAGATTAAGGAGGGTTCGATGATATCAGAAGGATTTGAAATTGGTGCTGGATGTTCGATCGGGACAAGGTCCATTTAATTTCAGAAATCACTCAAAAGACTTGAGATGGATTTCAATTCATAAAGATTGTACTTTATCGTTAGATTTGAGAACCTAATGGAACTCTGCTTATTAATTTGGGTCAAATTTGTAAAATGTTAAGATATGGGGGAATATATGAAGATGAGTAAATATTCAAAAATATATAAAATATCAACAATAAAATACATGTTACGCTGTTCAGAAGATAAGAGATACTTGAATTCAAATTTCATTTCTTTATCTAGGCTTGTAGAAATATGAATTTGCATAAACATCTTCAGTCTAATAATAAGAGTTCATGTTCTCAACATGATCAATTTAAAATCTACAATTTTTCAGGCTAGATTTCAACGCAAGGTTAATTATTCAATCCTGGATAAGAGACTAATGCAAATTAGAAAACTAAAGTCACGCTAGTCGACGACCATCTCGACGTCCAACGAAACCCAGAAGCGATAGCAGAGAATAGACGAACCAAAGGCGACCAGAGTCTATTCATCCAAAATCCTCTCTCCTAGTCCCATTCAACGACCTCTTCTGTTCTGTCTTTTGCGCCCCGCTGTGCATGGTCGACCTTAACGAGTCGTCGACCGTGACCAAGACGCGATTAGACGCCAAGACTCCTCTCTAGACGGCAGGAAATCGCTCATTGGCGGGATCTAATCCACCGACAGAGAGTGCAGGTCGATGACGATTAACGTTCGTATATGGAAGACGCGTAGCGATCGTTCGATTAACCTTGATGAACGATGACAAACCATCCACCGATATAGTAATCGCAGCTGGCGAACTGCGATTATTAACAAAGCCTGAAAGAAAGACCTTTGTCGATCGCCGTTGAGAGATCTGACGAGCTGCAGAGATCAGGAGAATTTTATTGGAATAATGGATGACGTACGAAGACGTAAACGTCGTGGCATTGAGGTTTATTATGTATCGATAGCTGAATCAGAACAGTACCAAACCATATCTTCTTTTTATTTTCAATGATGCGATTCAATTATGCTCTACAACTTTTTATTTGATTATCTTTGGTACACGCTAGTTTTATATTCTTGTACGCATTAGGCTTCTCTATTATACTTTATCACGTGAAAAGTAATGTAATTGTATAATCTAAATCCTAACAATTATCGAACGAACAATGGAAACGAAGTAATTTGCTTTTACTCTATTAATTTTGTTTACGATGTCGTTAATATTTGCCTCGAAAGAAACTGATGCGCATCAAATGAAGAAATAGATACAGTTACTGAAGAGCACCTAATTCAAGCACCGAGCTCCTATTTGCCTCTACATGGAAAAGTAATTTAGTTTTATACTCCGAATTCTAAATATCAAACTAGTAACGCAAAGTCGTTTGGTTTTACTCGTTGCTCGAACTTTTCACTTAGATAAAGGTTTTTCCCGGCGTTGGTAAACAGGAAGTAGTCGGCGGCGGAATGCGTTTAGTCGCGGATTGCGTAAGAAATGATAGCGCGCGATTCGGGCGCGATAAACAGTCGCGATGCATCAACTCGCGATTATCATCTGTTCCGACATCGACTCTGTAATTGGATACATTAAAAGCGCGTAATCACTTCTGTGCGGGAGACGCACGACGAGCACCCTGGAAAAATGCAAACCTACCAGTGGGAAACTTTCCTATCCTGGAAAATCATTTTTCAGAATGTATTTACTTAGAGTAGAACACTTTTCCATGTGGAAGATGAACGTGAAAAGAATATTAATATTAATATCATTTTTAAGATATTCAATGTGCTTTTTGGACTATAATCACATTACATGGACAAATAATGTCTTATTCCACATGTTCATCGAGAAGGGAACTTGCTCTTGGAATACTTGAGCAAACTGTTTATAGCTTTATATTACATATTTTCACTATTTTCGTGCAGATGTGTAATTATAATACAAACTAGGAATAATGAAAATTAGAAGGTAGTACAAACTGCTTATTTAGTACAAAAAATGCTCTAGTTTTTATATAGCAGACCAGAATGATCACTTAACAGGGCATTTAAAAAATTATAAGAAAAAAAGAATAAAAAGCGATTAATTCTACAGCCATCGTAGCTTAAAAAACACATTGAATCCGAGAATATTATCACAAATCTCCTTTAATTAATAAAAAATTCCAAGGAATGAATTTGAAGAGCATTATTATTTGTGCCTCCCCTACCCTTTTATAAGATCGTGCTTCTTCAATTTCGCAATACAGGCAGAATCCCGTATCCATAACATTGCCCTAAGTAATAATGCCCCGCACTATCATTCCTTCCCATTTTTCAACCGTTTCCCTCCAAACATTGAATCAGACTAACCAAAGAATTCGGAATATTCTCCAAGAACACCTGCTACCAGGATTTATATTAGAATCGAATGCAATAACGCGAATTCGTAACAAGCTGGCGGTACACGGACGCAATTAAAGAGAGTTATGATTTCTCCAAGCATTCCGGCAGACACACGCGCGGATGAATCACGAGTTTCTGTCAGGACGATTTGTTAAACCCTCCGCGGAGATCCTCCGCTCGTGAACAACCCGGCGATTAACAGTCGCGACTGCATAATGTGTGATCGCTGCCGTTCGGTTTAGTCGCGGTTCGCCGTCCCGTGGAATCTCAGCGAATTCCAGCTTTCGAACGCTGCCTGATAATACGTCGGATAAGGATTTAACTTGTACGCGATTTCCCTCGCGAGACCCCGCTACGCGCGAACACGTCGAGCAATTTCTCTCGTTCTGGGATCACCGATAGATTTTTAACGGAGCTGGATCAAATTTCTCCGAACGAAAGGAGGGTGGGTTTGTTAACAGCTGATTGACAGTCGATCGATTTGTTTATCAGGATTGATGTTAAGATTATCGTATAATGTAATTTGGTAGCAGGCACTTCTATGGAATATTTTTACGATAATTTATTGTTTTGAATGAAAGAGACACTCGATTAATCTGTTTCTCAAAATTGATACTGAAATTATTGTATAATGTATTTGAATATGAGGCGCTTATTTAGAATGTCTTTAATTTTTTGTTTTAGACGGTAAGTTGGGAATGGAAGTTACTATCGGGTAGCTTCCGTGTTTTCTGTATAGGTCAGAAAAGTTCCAAAAATAATATCCGTACAATAATCTTTCAATCCTGTTATTTTAAAAATATATATAAATATCGAGCTCCCATTACTAACACAATTTCTTAAATCAATTTCTCTTTAGTGGACAGTTTTCCAGATGTCAAAAATAAGAAAGATGTGGTAGGTAGTAGAAGGCGGTCCAGTTTGGAGGACGATATCGAAACAACGGATCATTCGAGATGCGCTCGTGCGCATGTTTCTCTCTAATCTTTGCGACTCGCGACTTCCTCCGCTTGCCTCTTTGCTCCCGTATCTGCCCGAGGCTCTCGGATTCCTCTTCTACCTCCTCCTCGTCCTCCTCCTCCTCCTCCTCCTCTTCCACCCTCTTCCTTTTTCCTGCTTATACTCTTACTGTCCAGCTAACGACCCCTATCTCGTGCATCGCGAAATAATGAAATTACGCGAAAAAGGGACGACGAGCTACATCGGACCGTAGTCGAAAGCTTTTTGCAGCCACACGGATGCTAACGACGCCGTGTTCATAGAAATGGATCTGGCACGAGGGGGACTTTATACGTGGGCAAACCTTTGTTCCTTCGTTCCCTCTGTTCAAATCATGTCGGCTCGGTATCTCGCGTAATTTTAGGAATTGTTGCGAACACGAAACTGCCGATCCTTCTGCTGATTATTTGTGAAATAGTAACACCGTTACGCAAACTCTCAGCTACCTTGAAACGTTTTCTTCCTCTACTACAACAAGTTTATTTTAACTATCCCTTACCAGCACGTGTATTCGGGAATAGGGTAAGACGCTTTTATTGAATTTAAGACGAATATTTTCATTATTTTTTTTTCTCTTAATTTCGATGCAAACTGTACCTGTCGTCAGTGTAAGAAGATTGTAAGGTGGAGCTAGTAATTGAATTTGAATTCACGCGATTGAGGTATCTTCTCGTATGACCAATTGCATAGCAGAAAGAAGATGAAAGTTCACGACACAGTTTATTTGAATAAGTTTGAGAGTGACAAAACAGATTTGTTTTCTGAGTAGAAGAAAGATAAAGAAAATAACAGTATCTTAATATAATATATTGATACAGAATATAATTAATATTACTTCCCTCCTTATTTACCAACGTCTTGACCATGCAATCCTTACAACGACAAGCTTGGTTTCTTTCGAAGTGGTACCTCCATGCCTTCTTCGTGTCCATTTTTCGATTAACCCTCCCCAACCACTGTGACCAACGAACCACGCATCAAAGCAAGAAAGCTCTTACTCAAAGAATATGCTGATAAATTGATAGAATAATTGAAACAGATCGCAGATACGTCCAAGTACTCCATATTTCGCGAAGAAAGAGCTCCTTCGAGGATCCCGAGGAGCGACTACAAAGAGTCGGGGTCTGAATTCTTGCGCAATCGCGCAAAGCGTGGAATTCTCTCTTTTTCGAGGAAGAGAGGAAGAGAATTGTCGTCGCGATGAGAATTATCGCGTTCCACGATGACGAGGACGATAATCGCGAGAGGAAAGACGGAACGAGACGGCGCTCGACGATAGTGGCCACGAGGAGTTCCTGTTTCGTGCATAATTTCTGGGAGCACGAGATGAAGAAAGATCGTCCCCGTTGCGATACAGGGCTTAATGGCGAGCCCGAGTCTTTTCAGCGAGCCACGAGCAAAACGGTGCAACGAGAGAAAACCGCGCTTCCCTTTGTAAGGGCTTTATGGTCCTTTTACGATTAATGCAACTGGAAGGCCATGCGCCAGCGGAAATGATCCCTCATTCCGCCACGGTACGATCTTTCTTCGAAAAGGGGTAGGCTGCCCGAATGCTCGCTAATTAAAGGCAATACTCGCGGATAACGTTTGCCGTAAATCTTCCCCGGAACTGGCGGACAGATTCATTAAAGTTGCGTTAATTTTTTACGACCAATTGGGGGATGTTCGACTCTACTGCAATCAAATCTCGGCAAGTAACATCGAACCTGACCCCGTTGCATCTTTTTGCTCCTGGAACACGCAACGGGGAGATTTATTCGTTTATCGGTTTGGAGATATTAACCACCAAAATATCACCTTTAACGAATTTCTACTTAATTAAAGGAGTAATGGAAGCCTTCGTATCCGAAGATTAATGGGAATTTATTCCAAGTCCGCGTATAGAAATAAAATCCGAGTGAAAATGGAGCGTAAAATTAATTTCGGTCGGCCATATTCGTAGACGTATCTACATTCATGGAATTTGTATACACTGTTTAGAGAATATTATTGAATATCTTATTCGTTTCTAAGAAGTTCCAAAGAAGCCTAATAAAATTTGGAATATCTTTGTATCTTTGTTTTAAAAATCGCCAAGCCACCAGCCTGAGTAAAACTTCCTAAACGCAACGTCATCGCGAAGATGCATACGGAGGGTTTGCATTCGAAAAGGGAACAAGAAGCCAGTGACGCAACCGAAGCTCCGCGGAATGAAACCAGCAAAGGAGAAGAGTTTTATTGTAACAATCAAGGGCAACGCGCGAAAGGCAAGGCAAGACTTTCGTTCTTTCGCTATGCAATGCCACATGGACAAGTTTATGGTCACAGGTGCAGCAACGTCTCCTGCTTTGCCTGTTTCTTCTCTTTATTCCTTTCTTCTGTCGTTTTGCCTCGAACGATGCGCTATCAATGTGTCCGGAGTTCCATTCGCCTAACGATTCCATGTCAGATCGAGTGACTGAATTCTACCTCTCGGAGACCACTCTCGTATACTATTGTTATTAACGCTTTAACGGCCGCTCGCACAGCATGCGTGTGATGTTGCCATTGATATATATTTAGACAAGAAAAATAATAATTACAGTAACTTTGGAGGCAAACGTTTCGACTCTCAATAAATGTCTTCTATGTCGGAAAATAAAAAGCATCTATTAATACCTAGGGATATTGCTAAGGAAACTTTACAGGATTCGAGAATGCTGGAAACACTGAGTAAAACTTGTAGATCCACGTAGATTCAGTCACTTGGTAGTTCAACTATAAATTATTTGATCGACATACAACTAATCAAGAACCAAGCGCG